>NC_138032.1:78615297-79156729 GCF_964106645.2 Podarcis pityusensis | reverse complement strand
CAGAGAACTGCTGCTATCACAGGAGAGGCCTGCTTCCAAGAAACCATTAAATAACAGTCTGCCCAAGATAGTATATTTAGCAGGGCCTCCCCCAAAGTGGCTTCATCCAAAGCACTGAACCACATGCACGGAAACATGACAAATCTAGATATTGCATCTAGACATAAATTGAACAGAACAACTGTATTTACCTGAGAGGTTCGTCCCTGCTCATTAGTCTCGTAGAACACAGATTAATTTCAGTGGACCTGGTGTAAAAACAGGGCTTGATGAGGGGTAGGTAGAAAATGATATTACTGGGAAATTGCTTTGTCATTTTCTCACTGTTGAGAGCAGTAATCCATGCAGTTAATTCTTCTTTATTAATCACAGGCTGCATATAATATTAATAGGAAGGCTTCAATGGAAAACACACACAATTAAAATAAACTATTTATACCTCTTGTTTCCTCCTTTAGATGGAAGAATTTGTTACCTTTGTTGAATGTTCCCTAACCTGTATACAGACAATGGTATTTAATTTAGTTACTGAATTGACTGGTAAATTAAGAGCAAGCCAATTTAAAAGCCAGCCAATTAACTGTTTAAAAACCCTCAGTTAAATGCCTGCCATCACTTTTTGCCAATAGTACACACTTTCCCCCTTGCTGATACTGCTTCAAAAATAGAAACAAAGTAACATAAGCAAGTAAGGATCTTTGCAGGAATTGAACAAATTGGCCTCCCCCCGCCCCCCAGTCTAGATTAGTTTTCAGTTTGTTTACTCGTAAGTCTTATTGCTGCTACTACTACTACTATTATTATTATTATTATTATTATTATTATTACAGTGGAACCTAGGGTTAAGAACTTAATTCGTTCTGGAGGTCCCTACTTAACCTGAAACTGTTCTTAACCAGAGGTACCACTTTAGCTAATGGGGCCTCCCACTGCCGCCGCTGCACCGCTGCCACACAATTTCTGTTCTCATCCTGAAGCAGAGTTCTTAACCCAAGGTACTATTTCTGGGTTAGTGGAGTTTGTAACCTGAAGCGTCTGTAACCTGAAGCATCTGTAACCCGAGGTACCACTGTAAAGCCACTGTGGATTGTCATTAGGAGATACTGGACAAGTTGTCCACAGTATGCTGATGACAGCCAGCTCTGTTTCTCTGTTGTTGAAATCAATAAAAGCTATGCATGTCCTAGACTAGTGCCTGGATGTAGCCATGTGCTAATAAACTGTGACTTAATTCAGTCAGAGACTCTGTGGATGGGTGGTTATCAGAGCCTTGAAGAGCAGGTGCATATAATGTAGGAGTGCTCCTAGATCCATCGCTGTCACTAGAGGACTGTGTGACATCAATGGTTTGGAACACCTGTCATCACTGGTTGATGTGGCAACTACAGCTTACCTTTGAGATCCTCTGAGGGAATTCGATAGAATGGCATAGAAATGAAAGGTCTGCTGTCATAATGAAAATTGGCTCGTTTATACTATAGATGTGCATTGGAAAACAGAATCCTTGCTTGGTAGAGAGATACAACCTTTTCTGGCACCCCAACACATTTCACAAATCTTGAGGAAGTATTACCTCCCCCCCTCCTTTCTTTTAAACTTCTCTCAAAATCAGATACTTTGCCTGAGCAGGTCTTTGCAAACTGACTTCACATTTCATCTGAAGAGAAATATGGTAAGAAATCCGTTACATGGCATCACCACAGATGTTGGTGACCTTGTAGGTTGACATGTCTGAAGGTCTCAGATAAGATACAAGTATTTACAGATCCCGAAAAGCTGTCAGGAACTGCCTTTGAGAAGTGCTCAGAAACTTCAACTGGCTCACAGTGCTGTAGCCAGATTGTTGACTGGGGCCGGTTATAAGGGAGTATAACATGGTAGCTGCTCCCTTTGCTACAACAGTCCGTTTCTGGTCACAAGTCAAAGTGCTGATTATGACTATGAAGCCCTACAAGGCTTAGGACCAAGCTTTCTGAAAGACCATATTCCCTCATACAAACTTGGTTGGGTTTTGAGTTCTCCAGGGGAGGACCTTCTCTTGGTCCCACCACCTTCACAGCGTGCCTGGTGGGGAGAGTGCCTTCATGGTGGCTGGTCCCAGATGTTGGAACTCCCTCGCTAGAGAAACTAGACTGGTTCCGTCCTTGTTGTCCTTCCACTGGCAGGTGGAGACTTTCTTGTTCCAACCAGATTTTGGGAACTGACTGCTTTGAATGAAAAGGTGGCTGCTGTGCTGTTTTTATTGTAATTATTTGTATGATTCTAAAAGATTTTATATATTTATATAGGTTTAATTTTATCAATGTTTAGTTGTTTTTAGTTTTTCTCTGTGTTTTTATTTTTATCTGTAAGCTGCATTGTGTCCCATCAGGGAAGGAGGGGGGGGGAGAGAAACACACACACACACTCACACACACCACCACCACCACTCTTCCCCCTCCCACACACCATGAACACATCAGTTTCTGAACATGTGAATTTTAGCACAGTGTATACATCTATGACTGATGAGAACCACTTACTCCAAGATTTTGCAACGAACCAAGATTTCTACCCGCTTTTCATCCCTGATGGCTATTACTGAGATAACCCGTTGTGCCATTTTGAGGACATGTTTTCTGATTTGATTTGCTGGTATTCCTTTCCTTTCCTCGATTTCTTTTTATCTTATTTATGCTTTGCCATGTGAGTTGTGTTTCTATTCAGATTGTAGTAAATTATTTATACATTAGCATCTATGCATATAAATTAGCAGGGGCAAATTTGTGTCCTCCTCTGCCCCCTTTTGCATGTGTGTAAGTGACCATCCTATGGGTACCATTTTCTCCACCACAAAAGCTCACGTAAGGGCAGAAAGCATGTATCTACTGGTGTCCTGTGGGGGCGTTATAACTTTGTGTGGCTGTTATAACTTTGGGGTCTCCATTTTAGCAAGGGGGGGAGGAAGGCATCGTGACCCAGCCCTGAACTTTCATCCTAATCCTGAGCCACCATAACTGAAGTTCTAAAGACAGAGGGGAAACGACAGGCTGCCAATTGTCATGAATGCCTTTTGGTTTCCTGCTATTGTGAATTATAGACTGGAGGATCCCAGTGTCCTACTTCAAACAAGGCTTTAATGCACAGCATGCAATTGGATGGTTGGCCCCTTTCTGAGAAGCAATCTGTGCAACACAGGCCTGGGAAGAATTTGATAATTTAATTATAGGGCATGGCTCGCAAACCTCTTTTGTGCCTCTAAATAGTTTTAAAGGCAGGCTTTATCTGCAAGGAGGCAGAAAGGGAGCTGGGTAACCTCAGGTTGCATGGATAAAACCAGTTCTGGGGAAGTCCACCTGACACTTCAGTACACAATGTGTGCTGAGTTTCATTACTACCTCTGAGCTAGCAGATTTCACATTCAGTTTTAATGGCCTGCATGAGATGAAAGGGTATGCCTTTGTGAAGATATTGGAACGCTTGAGATCTTATTCCTACGTGATAGCAAAACATGAACAGAATTGGTTTCAAAACAGTGTAGGCTCTTTGCCTCATTTTGGAGCTAGGAGCCTGCACACAGGCTTTACTCTGAAAAATTAGAGCTTGATAAAGGTGGAAGGACAATGGTCAGTAGGCTAAAAATGCAATAATTTTCATTTTCTTGGATAGGTTCACTTTATTTGATTGTTGGCGCCATCCAGTAACATTGGAAAATAATTTCCTCCCAATATTATGTTTTGAATCATTGGAAGCACACCAGGTAGCATGTTCACTGCCAGATAGGATTTTATAGGATCTTATCGAACTGTTGTATTCCTTAACATTCCTTTAAAGGCCTTATTCCAAGAAGAAACCTCTATTTTTGCCTTGGAATACATACATACATATGTAATTTTATTTGTGTGCCCCCTTTCCACAGGGAAATTTTCAAGGCAGCTTACAAAAAAAGCAACAACTACAATGTAACAAAAGGTAGTCATAAACAACAAATAAAGCATTAAAAATGCAAAACCAAACTGAACAATTTCCACATAACTCTTAAAAGGTACAAGGAACCAACAGCAACAACTGTCCCAACCCCAAACCCCAACCCAAAGAACACACCAGCCCCTTTAGAAATGTCACATTTAGTAGTGCACACACAAACATACTTGGCTAGAAAAGGTTCAAGCAATGGGCAATGATTATGAGCTCAGCTTTTTCTGTACTTGTTGCTGCGTGCTATAGAGGACATAGACATTGGGAGCTAGCCGATTAGGGCAAACGGGGCACTGCCCCACCAACCTTGGTATGCTCTCACCAACACCACATGCCTGCCTTCTCACATGCACCCATTCTAGGGAGTGGCACTGGCTGCCAACTTCCTTCTCAGCCTCAGTTTTGACCCATATTGAACTTAGCAGGGAGGAAGAGGAGGGCAAAGCTAGAATTAGCTTGCTCCAACACTCATTGGCTCTGGCTCCACTTACTGATGTCTCCTTGGCTTCCTCAACAGCCACCACTTGGCATAGTCATGTTTGGAATAACCAAAATGTACGCTATGCAACCCTTTACAGGCAATGACTGATTGATGCGCGATTGCACACACATGTGTGGTGCTGAACCTGGAAGTGACCCTAAAATGTCACTAAAAGTGGGAATGGAATGCTTTACGCAGGGCCCACTGACACGTGGTTGCGGGAGGGGTCCAGAACATAACTCCTGTTCAAAACAAGGATTGCCTGCACTCATGTAGCTGTTTTGGTACTATGCTTAACCGTTGAGCAGAGCAGTGCATGTTGGGTAAGCTGAAAATTGAACGCTTTTCTGAAATCTGGTAATTGGGGGAATAATTCTTTTAACAATTTCACCTAGCACTACTGCTGTCTTATTGGGAGTAGCTTTGAGTTTGACATTTTAGGAGATGAATGAGGCCTACTAATGGAAAGAAAGCTCTCTGGTGTTTTTCAGTAGGTCTGAAATAATAAGGTGCTGAGTCATTTTCCAAACCACATCCTTTCCAGTAACAGGACTGTCCCCCCACATTCTCTAGCCACTGGCCGATAAGTAGGATTCATTATTTCAGCTTCAACTTGAACAGGATTTACATTCCTTTCTGGTCCAAAGCAGATCTAAATCACATTGTCAGCATGCTGCTTTTGTGCGATCACCTTAAAAAGATTTTTTATAGCTTTGCTGTACCCAGTCAGAGGCAGAGATAACATTAAGCTGCTTTCAATATGCATGTAATTTTTTTTATAAAAAAAATATTGCTAAGGAGTCAATAAAAAATGAATAGGAAGCTGTTGGGTGATGGCGACAGAATGACACAGAGGTTTAACCCTCCTTTATTACCCGCAACGAGAGTTCAAAATCAAGCACAACATATGAAAATAAGTCACATTTCTTGAGGGGTGGCGGTAACTTTTGTGTGTGTTGTTTATTGCTTGTGTAAAATGTAAATTTGGGGGAACTATAAAGAATGTTTCAGTGGCTTTGCTTTGGGTGAAACAAATCAGAGCAGAAAGGAGGCCCCAGTTCAACTTAGCGACATTAAACTTTTTGTAAATTACTGATTTTTACAAAGTTGTATTCTCTAATGGGGCAGACCCTTCTTTCTCTGAATATTAATCTGAAGCAGTTCTTTTTAGTAATCTGCCGCTTTTCATGTTGGCCCTGTTCATGTGCCTATAACTGACTTTGATGTTATTTTCTGCAATAGAGTAATATGGTTACTACTTTCAGTGTTGCGCCTTTCAACAGCAAACTCACATTGACATTTAGAAGCTTTTATTTTCCCTCCCCCAACCCCACATTAGGCAGCTATTCCTCACGTTCTCTTCATTACTTTGTACTACATGCAAGATCATTTTTCTTTTTCCTAAGAGGAACAAATGATATGATGGTTATTATTTTGGTGCTCGCCACCAAAAACGAAGTCTCCAGGCAACTTTTGCTAGAGCCGTTTCCCAGCTTATCTGATATGTGAGGATTAGTTCTCAGAATTGAAAACTTGGAAACGTTGGCACAAAGAAAGGCCACAAGCTGTTTGGAAGCCAAGACTGTGATTAAGATGCACAAAGTTCCCTTTGCTGGCTATGGAGCAGGTTGGGGAGTCCAATGATGACTCGCTTCCTTTGACACAGTTTGTAAATTAAGTTGATCTTTCTGAGCTTACTTGGAGACCTCTTGGAGTCTGAGGCTTTCCCAGTAGTTCTAGCTCATATTATTGGTGCCAGCCCTCTCCCCAGCCATCCTTTTCCTAATGTTTACTGTTTCAATGGAAGTGGAGAGACTAACACCAAGGAGTGCTTGCAACAAAGGGAAAGGCCTCTTCCTTAAGACCTGACTGACTCACATTGCCTTGGAGAAGCACTAGGAAATGTAGTTACAAGTGCTTCCTCCTGCCCTCTGTATTGGGAGGCACTGGGCACTAACTACACTTCCTACATTCTCTGCCATTGATCAGCCCCTGGAGTACATCTAAAAGCCTTAAAGATTAATATACTGCTGCTCATTCCCCACCCCTTTCGTAATGATATGTTTGGGGAAAATGGGTGTAGGATTGAGCAGCGTTTCCTGCTGGCTGGGAGGGGTGGCGCTGATCAAGCTGATGACAAATAAGGCTTAAAAATCAGAAAGCATTGAGGCTCCACTTGCAATAAGCTCCAGGTTCTCCTGTCTGGGGAGTTCATTTTCCCCAGAGGTGGTGACTCCCATTTCAGCACTAAATGTGGACATTCTGCCCTGTCGCTGTCCCACTGTTGTAAGCCAAAAATGGCTTATCTTCTGAGTTTACGCCAATGAAACTCAGAGACGAGAGAAGTTAGGAGTCCAGCATTTATTGGAAGGCCATAGGTTACAGTCGAATTGTTTTGCAAAACTGCAACCCCGCCCAAGGGTCCAGGCGGTGGTATTTATAACATTTCAAGCAAAGGATTTCAATTTACATGTACATTTCATGTTTAATACACGTGCACAATAAGCATTAGCAATTTCTGCTGATTCAGTTCTGATTCCCACTGCTTTCTGTTAAAGTTCTAATTTCTGTTACATTGTGTTAGTATGCACGTTGGGAACCTGTGTTATGTGTATTCATTTGCACCATGTAGCAACTTATGTTCTAGTTTATGAGCTGTATCTTTGTGATTCACATATTAGCTGTACTTCTGCCCCAACTGGGAGGGAGGCATGGGGGGGGGGGGCAACTTGCAAAAGCATCAGTTTCATAAAGCAAAAGGTTACCATAACTTCTCTGTTAGAAGCACACTCAAGGATTTACAAGAATACACTTTATCACATTTATTGTGGCCCTTTGGGCCACCATCACACCACTGCCCCCCCCCTTACATGGGTTGTGTAGCAGCACTCGCAAAGTGGCAGCAGCAGTGGCATCGACTTCTGATGAGATCCTGCAAGACCGCTCTAAGATCGCGGAAAATCTTGCAAGGCTTTGGTGAGATCTTGCAACATCTCAATGGAAGTTGGCACCACTGCCTGCACCGCTTCTCTGCTCGCAGTGGGGTACCAACTCTTGGGCTTCCACCCCCCAAAGTGGCTGCCTCACCCCACCTCACGGGGTGGCCCTGGTTTCTGTACCATTGCTAATGAGAACAAAATCGTCCTTCCATTCTAACTAATAGGGGTATGCCATTTTCAGATGCAGGGTTTGCTTTGAAGGGCAACATCCATAGGGGTGAAAAGTCAAACGCTTACTCATGCTAACCACAGTATAGACTGTAAGGTTTCATTGCCATGTTTACATCATATTCTTCCCTGCCACAATGCAGCTTTTTAAGCAGGAGAACTGTGGCAGAATGTATATGGCTTTTAAAATACTCAAGGTCCCCCACCCTTGTCTGCCTGCAAGAATGGCTTTCAGTATTCAACTCACTGCATGGGTTACTTGTAGGCATTAGAAATAAAATGAACAAGGCCTTTTAAGGCACCTTTTGCTAGAAATATAGTGGGGGTGCAATAGTGTGGCAGATCCACATTTATTAAGGAAGCAGATCAAGCAACACCTTTCTCAAGTCATTGCCGGGGTTGGTTACTATGGCAACTCTCTGAGGAGTGACCTCCTTTACTGCTTAAATAGACCGTGTGTGTTTTAAATAGTATATCATTTCTTAAAGACAATCAGTCTACAGATGGATGCAATATATTAGCAATCCCTTTCTGAGAAGGGGGAGAGATTAAATAAAGATTCGGTTTTATTGCATGAGGGTTAACTGATTCGGTTTATTGCATGACAGTTTAACATCTGTAGGAGAAGTGCAGTCTGAGGCTCCGGTATCCTGCCTCTTTCTTTGCAGTTATATTTTGCATTGTATCTGTTTAAGGTGTGGCTTCATAAAAAAGAAGCAGAAGGAATCATATTCAATAAGCAGCTTTGTAAATGAAGCATCCTCACAATGATCTTAGTTGATTCATTTATGTTTTGGCATTGCTGCAGTGGGAGGTATGAGGAATTTTGTCATGTGATGTGTGTTTAAATATTGTGAATTTCAATCCAGTATGGCCCAGGACATTCTGAGCAGATGTTCTCAGCTGGAAGTTACTGCATTTTAGCCCTTGTATGTTAGCTATTAGCCCTTGGGATAGTGTAATAATGTCCCCACTGCTGTATGCACAACCATCCTTCTCCTGTCATGTTGGGCCCTTTAAAGATTTGCGCAACTTAGCCGCTGACCCAAATTCAGCTGAAGAAAGACTATCCATGACTAGTCTGAGGGTCTTATGTGTCTTGGAAGATCTTAGACAGAGCGATGAAAGGCGAAGTGCCTAATACCTACTTCTCAATGAGGTGGAAAGGCATCTGTCTGGGATGCACCATTCAGAATGTAGTTGAGGCTTACCTGATCGAATGCAGTTTCTTCCCTTGGCCCTACTCAGTTCAGAACAGAAGAAAGTGCCTGCAATTTTTTGGGGGGGAGGGGGGGATGTTTAGATAGGAATCATATCCCCGTTACATATAATAATATATGTAGGGGAGGGCAGGGTATTTATTTATCTTTTTACCCCAGGAAGCAAAATAGCTTGAGCCTTAGTATGCAGATATTTATTGATTCATTGGAAGTGAGAAATAAATAAGAAAGCATCGTTTTTTAAAGTGCTGCAAAAGTAGAGTATTGCATTATCAAAACTATTCGGTAATTCCGGTATAATTTTCAGTCAATGTTTCCAATTACATGTCTCAGGAAGGAAAGCACTTTTAAATTACAGTTGACAAGACGGTTTTAATTGAAGTATGGAAGGAGAATGATGTGTAATTTTCAGATCTAAGTAGAAAGAAGAGGAATTTATGTGCCAAAAGCTTGATTCTTGATATTAGGGGTGATGGTGTGTCTTTTTGGATGTACTTTTGTGAGAATTTGTGAGTTTTCCGCCATACATAATTATGATTACCTCTCTTCTACCTGAGTAGAGGACAGAGGGGGTACTTTTCCTAAACAGTTACGAAAATGGTTTGAAGTTACCTTTGCTACATCCTGCAACTCTGTAATTGTTAAATCTCAATTCCCAGGTAACACTAAAATGAAGCCATTAAGGTGGTGGGATTTTCAGCAGACAGGAGAGGGGTGGTTAACTCTTCCATGTCCCTCCCTCCTGGGCTTTCTCCTGTCAGGCTTATATTTGGTCTTGGATCTGAAGAAGAGAAAAACCAGGTGTTTGTGTGGAGGGGGATAGAATCAGCAGGCAAGAGGTTGAGTGCCACCCTTCCATTCAGCAATTCTCTCCTGAAAATTTCCCCTGAGGTTCTGGAATTTTGTGTTTGCTTCCTTATAATGTGTGGTTCTACTCTAAGGTCTATCCAAAGAAGGGAACTGGAGGGTTACTAGTCAATCAAAGCCGGCATGAGGGAATCTCTCTTAACAGCAATAGTAAAAAGCATGCCACTGAGACTGTCCCTGAGATCCAACTTGGCAGGTGCTCAAAAGGTTTTTACCTAGAATTTTGCTGTCCTTACCAGTATTTCATTCTCAGCCACATTAGTCAAAAAACAGCATTTTGAATGTGTTATAAACATGCAGCACTAGATGGCACTGGAGAGCAAAAGAAAATATTTGCGATTTTCCATAGCGTTTTTTTCTTTTAATTTAATTTCTGACAATTTAATTTCTGACTTATGTATAGTGTTTCCCCCCTGTGTGTAGATCCACCCCTTTGAGAACAGGAGGATTAAAAACTCTAGAATGCTTGCTCAATTTTTACATCCTGTTCTTCTACTTTATGTGAGTTTTTCTTTTTAGAGAAAATATTGTGGTCATAGCAAGAGGCTCTCTCTGTGTGCACTCAAAAGGTGTTCTGATTATACTTTTTAAATAGAACCTGTTTCCTATTGAAAAGGATTGGCATATGCTTTCTCCAAAGCATTTTACCCCAAGCGATATTTTAGCTGTATTCAGAGGCAATTAAACTCAGGAGCAAGATTAAAGGGGGGGGGGAGGGAGGTGGTGGCAATCCTATTCACAACTTCTTAAGAAATTGAGCTACTTTATCAATTGCTCCTACTCTGTTGGGCTAAATTAAGCCACATGTATATATCTGCTATAATAACTCATAGCAATTTTAATAGAAAGTAGCATGTCCGTGCTGGGAAGCCCAGTGCTTAATGAATTTTTTCAATGTTGCAAGGCAGATAGACCTACAAACCCAAAGTCCTTGACGCTGCATGAAGTCAGAGTAAACAAAGTAAACAAAAGATAATGTGGATTCAACATGCATTAGTGTCTGAATTATGTACTTCTGTTGTATAGCACTTTGATTTGCTGGCTGGTGCATGGTAAAACAATTAGGTGCCAGCTTCACCCTGCACTGAATCTATTTTCTCAATTTCATCATGAGAATTGTTTCTGTTAAAAATGCAGGAAGAGTCCTGTTGGATCCAGCTAGTCCTGCATTCTGTTCCTACAGTAGCCAGCCAAATGTTCATAGGAAGTCGTCCCCAGAAACACTCTCCTTTTCCTGCTCCCTGATAGCTGGTATTCAGAAGCATATGTCCTCTGACAGTGGAGGTAGCACACAGCCATCAGGGCTAGTAGCCATTGATAGCATTATCCTCCACGGCAGGACAAGTTCTCATGGCAAATATTGATGTGAAAGCAGACTAGAGCAGGAAACTGAAGTGGTGTGTAGGCACAGAGAGGAGAGTGAAGTGGACAGAGGGCTGCGGCTTTAAAAAAGAAAGACAAACATACTTCCTTTCCCCCAGATTTTAAAAACCTGTTTTGCACTTGAAAAATGAAACTCGGCTAGAATATTTTTAGATGGTTTGTGTATGAATAAATTTAACAGGTGATTATCTTAAATGGCGTATTGATTTGCTTGGTGAAAGAGGTTTACAGCTTTCCCAATACACTGTGGGAGATAATTGCTTGGGTTGGAAACAAGCTTACCCCTTTCAAATCACCTCTTTTTCCAAGCCACCAACTAGACTCCAGAAATAAAGAAAAAAGGCCTTGTTTCCTTTTGCCTTCACATCTTTACATGTGCAATGTCTGTGATGGAACGATTTTTTGATGTTCCCAACTAGTATTGCAGAATACCCTTGGTTAAATTCAAGGTCATCCATTCCAGATCTTGCATTGATCATCTGCTTGGGCAAAAAAACACTCTGCAGGGAAAGCTAGATGAAGTATTCTGTATAGAAACTGAAACACTGAAGCCCCCAAATACAACTCCCACCTTTCCCACTCACCTTAGCCAGTGACCAGGGTTATAGTCCCCACCATCTAGAGATGCAAGGTAGAAGAACACTGGTCTACACTACAGTGTGGTGTTTCCAGCACTTAAGATATGGGGGAGAGGGCAGTGATGGACAAGTTTCATTCATTCATTTCAAAAATTATATCCAGCTTTTCACCATGTAGATCTCAAAGCAGCTTACAACAATAGGAATAAGAATAAGAATAAGAATAATAAGCTTACAACAATAGGAATAATAATAATAATAATAATAATAATAATAATAATAATAATATCATCTTATTTCAGCCCCCAACAGAATATTAAAAACACGATAAAACATCAAACATTAAAAACCTCCCTAAACAGGGTTGCCTTCAGATGTCTTCTAAAAGTCAGATAGTTGTTTATTGACATCTGATAAGAGGGCGTTCCACTACCAAGAAGGCCCTCTGTCTGGTTCCCTGTAACCTCAGGTATACTGGGCCGAGGCCGTTTACAATATTTAAAACATAAATTTCCAAAATTTATAATGGGAATTTATAATCTATTAAAAGTGTGGAGGAAACTGTTAGGATCGTCCTACTCTCATGTAGGACCCTGGCAGAGACACATGCCCGACTGGCACGTTCTCTCCCTCCTGGTCGATTATTCAGGAGCTTCAAAAGCTTTATTCAACCTGAACATCACAATACCAAGATACCAAGAATCATCAGCGCACTTAGGGATCTGCAGAGTATTCGCAGTTTGCGTAACAGATCTCAGTAGCACAGCATTTTGGCTAATCTACTTTTATTTACATATAATACACTTGGAGCATTCTGCTTTAGCTCCTTCCTCTTTCTCATCAGACAGCAAAGAGAGAAAGAACAAAGGACAATATTCCCACTTCGTGGAACACAATAACACAAACATCCTGTCTCCATCACTTCCCACACTGTGGAATGAAAACATACATCATCATGTGATAGACAACAATCTCATGACTGCAAACACGGAGAAAGAATCCAATCAGAAACATCCAAGAAGCATGCAGAGTGCAGAACAGTTTTGAGTGGTGTCTGAATCTCAGATCTGTCTAACTTATTGTAGTAATTTGTGCTATAGAATTGGATCTATAACACTGAAGGCACAATTCATTGACACGAGTCAGGTTTTTGGCCCATTGTGAACCACTGATGGAGTTATCCTGTGATGATCTCAACTTGGGGTGTACAGGGGAAGGTGGTCCTTAAAGTATCCTGGGTCCAAGTTATCCAGGGTTTTGTGCACTAGTACAATAATTTGAACTTGGCCCAGTAGCAAATAGGAAGCCAGTGCAGGTCGTTTAGCACCAGCATAATGTGTTGATGGTAGTCTGTTCCTGTCATAGTCTAGCTGCAGTTTTCTGTGCTAGCTGAAGTTTTTGGAGCCAGCTCCAAGGGCAGCCTCACATAGAGCATGTTGCAATAATTTAGTCTTGCGGTTACCAGCACATGACCAACAGTGTCCAGGAATGGCCATAGCTGACATACAATTATGGTTTAAGGAGTACCTTCAAACTATGTACCTGCTCCTTTGGAGGGACTGCAACCCCACCCAGGACAGGTAACTGGCCCATCTCCTGGGTCTGAGAGCCACCCACCCACCAGGCATCTGTTATATTTTTCACTCTCACCACTGCATCCACACACTGGTCCTGGTCTTATATAGCTCTCCTGAATCAGATGTAATGGAGAAATACAACATACAGGTTACACCTTGCCTCTAAGGTCCCAATGGCTACTCTCAGCAGCTTTATACAGATATGTTAAACAAATCGTTCTCTGTCTTGCTTTGAAGGTAAGGATGGTTATGTGGGGGTGGTTTGGGTATACACGTTTCTGTGTATATGCACTAACCCTAGAATGTAACCCCTATGCAAGATGAGATCATACTGTTACATGTGAAGTCTCCTGCAGTCAGCCCCACTGTCTCCAGATTGCCATTTCTATGGAAGTCAAGGGAAACACATTCGAAAAAGCATTGGGAATTTTACTTTGCTTCCTTGCAAAGTACAACTTTATCCATCTAATCCATTTTTAAGCCATCTGCACTGTGTAGAAATGCTGCGAGTTTAAGCAATTAACTAGACCCCTTTATCTGTGAGTTTTGTTTTGGGAAATCTCTCGTATCACTTGCTTTTGCTGTTTGAGTTTATGATGAAAGCTGTCAAGTGGTAGTCAGGAAAGCAAAACTGTGTTACATAAAATGCTAAATTGCTCTCTTCTCCATCGAAAGGAACTGTGGAGTGATGAAAAAGACCAGTGTTATCATATTGGGTCTTTTGAATTTTCTAGGCTGCAGCTGCAGCTGATAATTCAGTTTTTAAAAACCGCAGGAGGTTGTTCACACTACAAACGTAAAGCAATTTACGGAATGTGATTATCAGCTATCCACTGTCTGTTTACCAGTTGATAATTTTGCTGATTCTGCCAATTGTATCATTAATTGTTTCTGCCTTTACCAGAGTTTTGTACTCACAGATTGAAGGTCACGCTGCTTAAGGAAAATTAAGTTCAGGTTTCTCCCCCACCCTCCACTCTTGAAAAGCAACCTTATTCTGAGCAGGCTGTATGGTATGAACAACATTTTATGGAAGTGAGAGCTGGACCATAAAGAAGGCTGATCGCCGAAGAATTGATGCTTTTGAATTATGGTGCTGGAGGAGACTCTTGAGAGTCCCATGGACTGCAAGAAGTTCAAACCCATCCATTCTGAAGGAAATCAGCCCTGAGTGCTCACTGGAAGGACAGATCCTGAAGCTGAGGCTCCAATACTTTGGCCACCTCATGAGAAGAGAAGACTCCCTGGAAAAGACCCTGATGTTGGGAAAGATGGAGGGCAAAGGAGACGGGGACGACAGAGGACAAGATGGTTGGACAGTTTTCTTGAAGCTACCAACATGAGTCTGACCAAACTGCGGGAGGCAGTGGAAGATAGGAGTGCCTGGCATGCTCTGGTCCAGGAGGTCACGAAGAGTCAGACACGACTAAATGACTAAACAGCAACAACAACAATTTTGGGACAGTGGTCGAGAAGTAACCTCACAGTGGTTTTCAGCCCTGATAAGCCTAATGAAGAGCTGGCTGCTCTTTGGACAGGCAGTGACTTGAGATCACAACATATGTGGAAAGATTGTTAAAGCTAAGGAAATCTAACCCTGGTGCGTTCTCATGTGAGAGACCGACAGCGAGTTCCAGGCAACCTGCTCCAGACTTCTCAAACTAAAAGCAGGATACAAGTGTAATAAAATCATTTAACAGTTGCTAACATATCTTAGAAAAATGCATTTCCCAGCAGTAAAGCATGCTTCTAAAATTGAGCTGACGGAACACACCAGCAAGGGGATAAAACAGCTCTATAACAGTGTATATGCGATGATGACTAGCCAGTTGGAACTGTGGCAAGTTCTATGATTGATAACTTGTTTACGAGTGCACTGTTTTCTTTGAAGGCCAAGGCTTCTACACGATCTAAATGGTTAACACTCTCAGATATATATGGCAAAGTCCTGGGATGATGGCGGTGGTGGAGGGAGACATTCTCTATTTTCAAGGTTTCTCCTTAATAGGATGTCAAGATATTTTTTATATGGAATGTATTCCACAATTTCTTAAACCCTCAGGGGATGTTCATACTTCACAAAAGCCATATACCAGGTCTTTTACCTGCTGTCCAGTCATATCTTTTTGGACTTGATACTGCTATGCAGCCTCCTCTTCTTGGGCATAAAAGCTACTGAAGCAAGGCTCTTGCTTTCACCTTACTCCCTTCTCTTATGAGGGATGGCAGTAAGGAAGATGTGCAATAAACTTGGCAAGAACCATACCCATAAATAACCATTTCCCATGACCTGCTTGGAATGGAATTAACCCTTTTGTGGAATCACATAGACTCAACTGGAGAACCAAACTGTAGTATGTTTTATCTGTGGTCTGCCTTTTTGTATATGAAAAAAATATTGTTTGTTGCTGACAGGGCATAATTTCCTTCCTTCCTTAAATTTGTCATGACCTTTACATTACAGTGGTACCTCGGGTTACATATGCTTCAGGTTACAGACTCTGTTATAGTAAATAGTACCTCAGGTTAAGAACTATGCCTCAGGATGAGAACAGAAATCGTGCTCCGGCGGTGTGGCGGCAGCAGGAGGCCCCATTAGCTAAAGTGGTGCTTCAGGTTAAGAACAGTTTCAGGTTAAGAACGGACCTCCGGAACAAATTAAGTACTTAACCCGAGGTACTACTGTATTGACTTTTACATTGTAGCTAGCAAATAGTTGGGGGTGGGGGCATGTTTCCATGACCTCTTGCACAAAGACACTATAGATCAGGCTTCCTCAACCTCAGCCCTCCACATGTTTTTGGCCTACAACTCCCATGATCCCTAGCTAGCAAGACCAGTGGTCAGCGATGATGGAAATTGTAGTCTCAAAACATCTGGAGGGCCGAGGTTGAGGAAGCCTGCTATAGATGTATGCCTGCATTAAGGATACCCATTTTATGCAAATCTGAGTGCTTCGTTTTTAATACTTCTCCTGCTCCTGGGAGAACAGGGAGGAGGGGAATTTGTCACAGCAGGAAGGGGAGACACCCTGGCTCTTTCACCAGCCTAACTCATCTCTGCTTCTTGGCTCCCCTCCTCTCTGGCCTCCCCTTCTGCCTCTGATTCTGGACTGCTCTCTGCCACAGACACTTCCTGCTCACTAAGCCCTGCTACCTTTTCAGGTTCCGACACCTCCTCCTCCCAATCTTCTGCCTCTGACCACTCACCATTATCCCACCACTAATCCCCTGGCTCTGAGCCTTCTTCCCTTGGGGGTTCCCCAGCTGGTACCTCCCACCATTCCTCTGTGTCCAGCCAGGCCATGACACTTGTTGTTCAAAGGTAAGGCTCTCATCCACTGCCCACTCTTGCCTCTGGTCCCAACCATCACTAGTGTGTGGACTGTGGAAGGTTCACCACAAGGAAGTGTACCCCTTGGGCTAAAAAAGTTTTTCTACTCTTGGCCTCGCTGATCAATCATGCAATGTGTAATTTGTGGTGGGTGCAGCTTAGGCAATGTGAGAGTGTGATACAATGTGAGAGTGTGATACAAATATATTCCCTTTTTTTTTAATCCATAAAAGGTTTGAGGGTGTTCATTTGGTGACAATTCTGTCTTTTTGCAATGCCTTTAATGCGGTTATAACCCCACCAAATTGCTGTTATATGAAAAATGTACTGATAAATGTGTCTGCTGTTGAAATGCAGACATTTGGTATATGTTGTGGTGCATAAGACATTGTATTTGCATGTTTTGGGATGGGTATATTCTGTACTTGATAAATGAGCATTCTTTGACAGCACTGTCTTGAAATAAACTCCTAAACGTAGAAGTATCATAAAGTAGTTAGCACATTATCCACTAAACCATGATGACACAAAAAACATCAAAGGCACTTGATAATAAATCCGTGTTTATAGGGTGACAGTACACAGTTATTGTTCCCTAGGCAAGTGATATTGCCTTTCTTTCATATCTGGTGGCAGCATTCATCAAAAGCTATTTACTCATCCAACTGTGGAATGGCATATCGGTCAACAAAGGAAGCAATTGCTTGCTCTCCATGGGGGAATTGGTAATCCAATTTCTGTATGTACTTAGCTAGGTAGATGAATGACTGACTGTAGGTGGCCAACTCAGATTGCACACTCTTCTGTAGACCACCAAATGAAGTATCCCTTCCTTGACCTTGAATTCATCCTTAAGATACAGATAGTGCCTTTCCTCATTCAGTCAGTCTGCGGCCCACCCATCAAGATGCATGCAGTTCTCTGAGTGTGGATTGGGTCTTACCATGTATTTGACATGTCCCCCTTTTCAGTTCCATGCAAGCAACAATGCTAAGTGATGATCTGGTGGACTGTCCTCAGGTGGGATATGTTACCAGTTGTGCAGGCATGCTGTATAGTTTAAAGGGGTGGGGGGCATTCCTTCCTTACCAAATGGATAGAGCTGAAGTTACTCATGTCTTAAGCAGCTGCCTTTTAATGATGACCAAGTGTTTCCTATTCTGTTCTGTGGGTTTGCTCTTCCCTGCATTCTGCTCTTCCTGAATTCAACCAGGAGAATCTGACACGTTTCTACAGTCTAAGAAGGTTTGCTGCAGCTCTGTGGCACCCTCTGTTGCACTTCTTGATGGGCACTATAGCTACTGCTGTGTTCATGTTCATGCATTTAGTGTGCCTGCAAGTTACTCTTCTGCAATTTCCCAGTATTAATTACTGTATTGGCCCGAATATAAGCTGCACCCGCAAACAAGCTGCACCTTTAAAATTTGGCGGTTTGGGGGAAGCTTGGGAGCCAGGCTGCATTTTGGGGGGGAGCTGCGCCACTTTGCCGGAGGCCTTCCCCCCTTCCCCCTTCTCTCAGCCGGTGTAGGGGAGGCTTGGGAGTGGTGGGCAGGCTATGCGCGGCTGCCCCATGCTCCCAGGCTGCTTTGGGGGGAGGCAGAGCCTCGCCACTTTGTCAGCAGCCTCACCCCCTTCTCCCCTTCATTCTGATGGCTTGGGGGAGGCTTGGGGGAGCCAGGCAGGCTGGGCGCCATTGCCCCGTGCTCCTGGGCTGCTTCTGAGGCGGGGAGCCACACCGCTTTGTCAGCGGTGTAAGGTCGCAAATATAAGCCGCACTTTAACTTTTCACGATCAGAATTTGGAAAAAAGTGTGGTTTATATTTGGGCCAATTCGGTATATCATAATGATAGTAATACTGATGACAGTTACCAGACTCTGCAGACACAGCAGGCTCTGTGATTCTCCAACAGTTTGATTCACCCCCAGAGGTGCATTCCATAGTCTTGAGACAGACAGATGCCAAGGACAAATGATTATAATGCAAGTAATATTAATATATTAATAGTAATAGTAATGTATTAATATATCATAAAGGTAAAGGTAAAGGTACCCCTGCCCGTACGGGCCAGTCGTTGTGCGCTCTAGGGTTGTGCGCCCATCTCACTTAAGAGGCCGGGGGCCAGCGCTGTCCAGAGACACTACCGGGTCACGTGGCCAGCATGACGAAGCTGCTCTGGCGAGCCGGCACCAGCGCAGCACAGGGAAATGCCGTTTACCTTCCCGCTATAAAGCGGTACATATTTATCTACTTGCACTTAGGGGTGCTTTCGAACTGCTAGGTGGGCAGGAGCTGGGACCGAAAGACGGAAGCTTGAACCGCCGACCATGCGATCGGCAAGTCCTAGGCAGTGAGGTTTTACCCACAGCGCCACCCACGTCCCTATTAATATATCATATTACATATTACACAATAATTATATAATACTACTACTGTGAACCGCCCTGAGACCCCCAGTTATAGGGTGGTATATAAACAACAATAGAGAATACACATCATTTGGTTTGGACACTATCTACTATGTAAGCTGTTCCCCCAGCTGTAGAACTCAGAGTAGTGCCCACACACATCCTTTTGGCTAAGCCTCATTTGTCCTTCAAATGTCTTCTGCCAAATTGCTTAAATCTGTACTCCACAATTATTCTCTGATGAAGTCTCTCTCTCATCCTGTTTAGAATTGCAGACCACAGATAACTTATATTGCTGCCATTCCCCAGATCTAATGATTTACCATGGAAACCTAGATGTTATCCTCTTCTTGTGGGTTTTGATAATTTAATCATTCTATGAATGATTCCTCTTCAAGAAACAATTTGTGACAATTAATTCTTTATAGGGAAATGGCAACGGAAGATTTAGTAGTCTCCTGGACTGTGTTGGGGTTGTCATTTACTTTGACTGAAAAGTAAAATTGTCGCTCAAGTACTCATCCCAACTAATTGCAAGGGCTGGGGACAAGTAGGGGAAGAAATTATTGTCAAGTATTTGTGGGCCTGAAATCAAGGAAGAGTATTGATTTAAGACTGGGCTATTTGTATTTATTTATTTAAAAATATTTATATACCATGCTCTCGCAGGGCTGTGTACAAAATAAAAACTTCTAAAAGCAATACAAAATCATCATTAAAATGACTGGCGTCCCAAGGGACATTTTAGACAATTGTATAGGCCTGTTGGTGTTTTAAAAGTTTTCAAGAGGCACCTAAATGTGGAAGAAGAAGAAGAAAAGTGATAATACCAGTCAAAGCTCAGCTGGAAAAGTGTTCCCCAGCATGAGAATGGAAGCACTAAATGCCCAACTTGTAGTTGAGGCTAGCCAGGCCTCTGTTACACTGGAGATTATGGGTCTGTTTGCCGAGTTGACCTAGAGAGAAGGGATCTTCTGTATTCTTCCAAAAGAAGCCAAAGCTGGAACTAGATGTTGTGTAGAAACCCTCTTTTTGACCCTGTAAACAGCATCCATCCATCTCCCACTGTCGGTGCCTTGAAACACATACTGTAGTATTGCTTGAGGACTCTGTGCTGAGAGTTTATCTACTCGCCACTTCTTTGGTTGCCAGCTCACAGGGTGCTAGTGTCACATCAGCCTTGCATGATTTAACAGCAAAATGCACTGAACAACTTCAGAAACCTAAGGTAGTTCCCCAAATTGCAGAGTGAACAAGAAGTCAGTTAGTCACTGTCTCTAAGCAATCGGAAGGAAGGAATGAGAGCTATTTCCTGTATCTTCCCCGCTGATGATATTTGCTCTGTCTCAGAAGGAGCAGCTTGCTGTGAGATGTAGGTACACGAGCAAAGTGAATAGTGCCTTGCGCTTTTAAGAGCTGTGTGGCCCGCATGAATAAAATGGTGTAAGCCTTTCCTACCAACGAAATACAATTATGGGGAAAGCTTCCCCTGTTGGAATTCTGTCTGTCAAACGTATTACTTGTGTGTAGCCCCAGAATTACTTTTGGACTTGATACTACATCACAACAGCTTGTAACATTCTGAATTCTGGAGAAAACTGCAGAGAAGCAACTTTCTAGGAATGGAAAACTTGATCAACTTGAACTGAACTAGTTCTTTCTGTAAAATTTCACTTTGGACAGAATGAACTTGATCTAGTTCCTTTTTGAAAAGGATTTTCCATGTGCTGGATCTGGTTCAGGAGGAGGCAATGCAATTACATCCAGGTTCTGGTGGATTGTGCCCCAAGTTGGTGAAATAGATAAATATATATTTGCATGTTTCTTCCAAACAGCATGCAAAAATAAAATCCCTCCTGGAGAGTGAAGATAATATCCCTTCTGAACATCTCTAATAACCTGCTTAGTGTGCAATATATCACTGTAATTATCAAACAGACAGAAGTGAATGCCATAAGCACCTATCTTGGGTGCCCCATGCTTCACTACGTCTCATAAGCTTGTCTTGTAAACGCTAATTAAAATATATTGCAATAAAGAGCGACATAACTCAAGGCTAACGAGTTCCTGTTAATTTGACTTCCTGTTTATGATGGAGCTGATTGAAATAGTGTTATCTGCAAGCCAAAAGCACACTTCCAATATTAGAACTCACAGTTCCTTGAAAACCAATGATATAAGGGACATTACTGAGAAGTAGCAAAGTTTCCATCAATATTTCTTGGGGTGTTTGCCATATTGATACCAAAATTGTCTTTGACTTAATACATGTCTCTTTCTGCACCTTGGTCCAACTTTCTCAGCTTCTTCTGATCTCTCCCACTTGAAAGAGCTTCATGACTGAAATGGGGAACCTAAACAAAAGATAGGAACTAGCTTTAGTAAGCATCCAGGGACTGTTTTGTTCCTGCCTTAGAGCAATCTCCAGGTATCTGAAGGGATGTAGATGTTGAACAACAGGCATGGTGAATACAGATACTCCACATTTCTTACCAGTCAATATGTGTCCGGAGTACTGAGTGATTTTGTTGCACACCGAAGGTTCAAATTCTGGGAGTCATGTTTCTTATTAACTTGGGCATATTTTACTCATAGCAATGAACACTTGAGTGGATAGGGTAACATTTTATATTCCAGAATATAAACAAAACTTACTGTTGCTTGTCAGTTAGAACAATATTATTTGAGAATCTGTGTCTTGCCTTGGGAAAATAAACAGGGATGATCTTCCATATGGTGCAGTTAACAAGTGGTTATAAATCCATCCCATCCCATTTCCATGTTAATCTGCATTATAAATATATAAAAACCCGAATGAAAAAAAATGTGTTTAGATGTGTATTTTATATTTGTATCTCAATGTACATATTTCTGAACACATTTTATCCTGTTTAAATACATGTTGGTGCAGTTTTTGAGTCAAGAATGGTATCACAAAATTCAGAAAAGTGTGGCATCTGAAGAATGATTACATTAGTCTGAGAGGTGTTGATCACATTGGAATTCACAGCAAAACCTATGCAAGACTAGATTGGCTAAGATGAATTCTGCAGACCGATAATGAATCCGTTACAGTTCTGATGGACCAACAGCAAAATATTGATCTGTTAATCAACACAAAATTACAACACAGTATTACTCTCCACCCTTTATATTACATTTATTTGAAGTGTTGCATTTCTGTTTTGGGTTTTGCTTCTACAAAGTCAATTAAAGAAATATATTTATTGTTGTAGGTTTTAAGACTGGTAGGTACTGTACTGTCTAAAAATGGCCTGTGTTTATGTCAGATTTTGTATGTGTTTAGGATAAATGTGCTACTACTGTTGCCCCAAAGATTTTGACATGTATGCCTCCTGTTTGTAGGAAAAGCCCATTGCCCATCCCCAAGGAGACATTTATTATTATTATTATTATTATTATCCACTCAGTATTGTAATAATTGGAATTTTGTAGGCTTCTTCCCTTACTTGAAATTATTATTTTAATTGCTGATGCTGTCATTGTTGAAATGCAAGCATAATGAAGCTATACCGTACGTTCTGGTTGCTGTCTTTGAAAAGTGCTAATGAAGACAGAAGAATTTGGGCACCACACTGGATTACTCATTACTGTCTGCCACATTCCCCCCCCCCCTTTTGCATTTTGAGATGAAAAGTTGAAGAGCAGCCTTAAATCCGCGGCTCCAGTTTGCCTCACAGGGTCATTTTCTCCAAACCACACCCACCTAGCAATCAGCTTATGTCATTTGGTGATGTCAACTGATTGGCAGGGTGCAATCCTGCTGGGTGCTTCTTCACCAGTGCATAGGCTGTGGGGAACACACTGACAAAGTAGATCTCTTTCCCTACCATGTGGGTCAGATCTGACAGGGAGGTGGGAGTGCACTTGATGGTGTCATGGTATCAAATGATTGACAGGCAGGTCGCCCTGCCCAACTGAAAAGATCAGGCCTGATGAGTCAACAAGATTCCCCCCCCCCCCCCGCTTTTAAGTGTGTCTTAGCTATAAATCATAATCGGTAGCAATCAATGTTCGGTGCCTTTTCTGAATTTCAAAAATATATTCTTTTAGGTGTCCAGGTAGCCATGGGAACTATTGAAACCTGTCCCTTTGATTACTCTCCTCTTTAATTTTTGTCTAAACACAGACTGCCTGGTCTACCTCTAGGAATTCCTTCTGGAGAATGCCTGTACACCTTTGGTTGGGACTTCAGCAGAGATGGATTTCAGAGATCATGACCAGTTCATTCGCAGCTGAGAGGGCACTGCAACAATGACTTAGAATGGAAGGGAAAAGGTGGGAGCGCCGAACTTTGGCGTCACACAGGGTGCCACTGAAATTTGAAAACCCAATTCTGCCACTAACTTCAGTTTGAGATGCCTCAGCCCTTTGCTAGAAAACCCATAACCTTACCTCACTTAGCATATACTGATGCTTTTTGTTAGCCATGTATAGTTTTTAGAGGTGAGGGGAAACAGATGTATGAACACAGCAATTGCCTGTTGCATAAGAATAATACCAAGTTCTCAAAAATATCCCAACAAATTGTTTTGGGTTTCCTCCAAGCATTTGGTAATGATTCAGTGGTACCTCGGGTTACATAAGCTTCAGGTTACATACGCTTAAGGTTACAGACTCCACTAAGCCAGAAATAGTGCTTCAGGTGAAGAACTTTGCTTCAGGATGAGAACAGAAATTGTGCTCCGGCAGCGTGGCAGCAGCAGGAGGCCCCATTAGCTAAAGTGGTGCTTCAGGTTAAGAACAGTTTCAGGTTAAGTACGGACCTCTGGAACAAATTACCGTATTTTTTGCTCCATAACACTCACTTATTTCCTCCTAGAAAGTAAGGAGAAATGTCTGTGCGTGTTATGGAGCGAATGCCTACGGATGGCGGGGGGATCTGCTGCAGTTGTGAGCAGAGGATCCATGGTTCCCCTTCCTTCCCTCCTCCGTGGCTTGCTTTGCTCGCTTTGAAACAGCAAAGCGGGAGAAGAGCCAATGAGTGGGGAGAAGAGAGGGACAGAGAGCCTGGTTACAAAGCAGGGATCCACATGGATCCTCAGGATTTTTGCACTGGGTCACCCCAAATTCACCATCAGATCACATAGCATGTCCATGGCTACAGCTTGCACCAAAAAAATCACACACCCACTGTTGCCTGGGGCCGCAGTGGTGCAAAAACGTGGTTACAAAGCATGGATCCACATGGATCCTCAGGATTTTTGCATTGGGCTACCCCAAACTCACCGTCAGATCACATGTCTGTGGCCACAGCATGAACCACAAAAATCATACCTCCACTGTTTCGTTTAGAATTTTTTTTTCTTGTTTTCCTCCTCTAAAAACTATGTGCGTGTTATGGTCGGGTGCGTGTTATAGAGCGAAAAATATGGGAAGTACTTAACCCGAGGTACCACTATATATGGAAATTAAGGGATTATGAAAACTCAGAGACTTTTTTAGTTGTTGTTTGGTTGAGACTTGTTTTGTTGTTTTAGTTGTTGGTCCAGCGTTGGTGCCATGTGGGAGGAGGAAGCAAGGAGATCAGAACTGTGCGAGTGGGAACCAGAAAAGGGGGTGCATTCCCACCGGCGGGTTACTTAAATGCTGCACGCCACATGCCCTGGCCCAACTGGATTGGCTGGCCTAGGGCATGGCACGGAGGCGAATCCCTATGACCCGGGGGCTAGCCACACCCCACACATGGGTGGGATTGTGTCCAGCCCGCAACTCCATTTCCCTGTGGAAGGGAAATGGCTTTGTTGTACATCTAATATGCTAATTAATGTTCAAGAATTTGTATTTGGTTCATGCATGCAAATTAAGTTGGCTGACAGCATAATTATTGAAACAATCAAGATAATATCTGTCACTTTACAAGTTGGTGTCTTTGATTACATAAGGCTGGCCTTGAAGTGTGTTCAGAAGCTTCATCCGGGGCAGAAAGTTGTTGCCTATGCAAAGTGGTCATAATGCATCACCAGTTTTGTTGGTTTTGCATATGGGCTTCCAGACACAATTCAGTATATCTGTTAAAGCCCTCTGTTATCTGGGTTCAGATCTACTACCCTGAATTTGTACTATATATTTTGTGTGTGTGTGCGCTCTTGCATAGAAATTAGCTAGGCTTTGAAAACAAATCAAAACAGAACAGCTGGTGGTGCACAAGCAGCTTTGATACAGGAGGCAGGATTGGTTCAGCAATAATGTATCACCTTGCTCTTGTCTGCTCTGTTATCTTTGCTAGCTCTTTTAGTGGTGCTCACGTGGAACATGCTGGATATGCAAGTCTCACAGGCCCATATAAGATCATCGTACACAGTTGGGCCAGATGAGCATTTACTGTTCCCAACCCTAATCCTGCGGAAAGCCATCTAATTCAGATTCTAATTTGATCCTGACTTGTTTTTAGGAGGTGATTTAATTACTGTTTGATTTTATATCAATGTTATACAGTGGTACTTTGGGTTACAGATGTTTCAGGTTACAGACGCTTCAGGTTACAGACTCCGCTAACCCAGAAATAGTACCTTGGGTTAAGAACTTTGCTTCAGGATGAGAACAGAAATCGTGCGGCGGCAGCGCAGCGGCAGTGGGAGGCCCCATTAGCTAAAGTGGTACCTCAGGTTAAGAACAGTTTCAGGTTAAGAACGAACCTCCAGAACGAATTAAGTTCTTAACTCAAGGTACCACTGTATATTTGATGTTTGCCAACCTGAGCCCAGTCTGGGAGGGCGGGATACAAATAAAAGTTGTTTATTATTTATTTATTTATTTATTCTACATGCCCGCCCACCCACTCCTGTCAAATCAGCTCTGTGTGTTTCTGTGACTTTTTGTGCAGAATGCAAGTCTGAGGCTCTCCCTGCCCCCTCCCCAGTTCATCTTAACTCCCTTTCACCTGTTCTGATTTTTTAAAGGTTACTTTCCTTGGATCATATCTACAATGTATGCCATTTTCATAATAAAATAATTGCCCACAGATCTACAGGGAGGACAGCAAATTCCTTTGTAGTTCTACCTCCTATCATAGTTGCTGGCACATGCAATCTCCCCCCCCCCCCCAACATTTATCCTTCTAAAATTAGACAGATTTATTAGCCTGTGGAACCTCTATGATGTGTGCTATTTTCATAAAAAATATCCAGAAAACAATAAGTTAATCTTTTTTAAACCAACCAACCCCCCACTCTGCCCACAACTCCCATAGCTATAAAGGCTATTTCTGCAGGAAAACCACAGCAGATATCAACCTAAGATTTGGCAGCATTTATTTGCTCAGAAGTTGTTACCATGCCTGGAAATGCCATACAGTTCTGCTGAAACGAAAACAGCAACATTAAAGACAAGGTATCTAGCTGCAAAAGCCCTTGATCTGTAATCTGGCAGGCTTTATCCATTCAGGAGGTACTACTATACCTGCAAAAGGCAGGGGGGTTACACATTTTATTTCCCCATAGTAGAACAGGCACAAAGGTTTTTGTTTTTCCAAATTGGGATTTGGATTTGAAATTGAACCAAACTGGGTGACCTTCAAACCGAATGAGGTTGTTTTCTGGTGCCAAATGGGGGTTTAAACTGAATCTTGTAGTTTGTGCATACCCACAGGCTTTAACTGCAGCTGATTTTTCTGTCTCCCCCCCCCCCCCCATTGTTCGTCACTTTGGATTTTCATAAGAACAAATGTACACAGATAAATGTATTGCCACTGCCACTCAGCATCTCATTTAAGCAGGTGTTCGAAAATGGCAACGGCAATATATAATGGTAAGATAGGCTGAAAGTTGGTGACTGACCCCATGTCGCCTAATGTGCTTTATGGCTGAGTGGCGATTTGAATCTGGGTCTTCTAGACCCACTAATCAATACAGCATGCTGGTTCTTGCGTACTGTGATCTGTGGGTGCTTGACAGCAGTCAGCAAAATCAGAACATTACAGTAAGCTCTGATTAGTTGCTTTCCATAGCTGATGGGCTATGTTTGTCTTGGTAGGTAATTACTCATGAAGATTTGGAGTATAACCACAAGACATGCCAGCTAATTATGGTCTTCTAAAATCCCTGGGTAATTATTGAACTTTTACATTGTTTATGCCCATAGATAATCTATTCTATTCTATGCTATGCAATCTTAATGTAGTTAGAGATACCTCTATATGCCTTCAGTTCCAATGGTTCCTTTTTGTTTTAGCAGGAAGTGTAAGGAAGCTAAATAACCCATCCTGTACTATTCTGTCATGATCCCAATAACCCTGACTGCACTGTCACACTTTTCACTTTTCTACTCGAGTGATCATAAATTTGTGGTCACTGATCCGTTGAAGTGTGTACAGTAAGCTGTACAAGGACATTTTAATTCCTCTCTCGTCCTTTTGGCTCTCCTTTGCTCTGTTTAAAGGTCCTGCTAAAACCGGTGCTTTTTCTTTTATCTGATCAGCTTTGAAAGGAAGAAATGAAGGCTTCAGAAATCTCAATATCAGGGTTTTTAATAGAGAAGTGGCTTGGGCTCAGATGTAGCATTTTACCAGTACAAACATAACAGTATCAAGTGTTTCTGCAGTTAGTCGTCTGACTGCATAATAAAGGATGTCTGATAGCATAATAAAGGTATCTCAGACAAGCTCATTAATATGCGTATAGCTGGGAAGAACTAAGAAGCATGTATTGAATAAATGATAAATTGGTGACTATCAAATAATGGGGGGGGGGGGGTTACTCTGACTTCACAGTCTGAGATTGGCAGAAACACAAAAGTTTAACTAGCATAATGCCATCAAGAGGGAAGGAAGGAAACTGTTCCATCATGTTGTGTTCTATGTGGTTGCTATTAAATGGTTGCTTTTGATTTTAGAGGCTCTTCTGTACAAGTGGGACAAATGTGCACAAGAAGGTTAAAAGTACACCAGGGAAAATTCTGAACTGGGGAGTCAAAAGTTTTCAAGGGAACATTTTTCTCAGGAGCTTTTGCATGGGGGGGGTCAAAGATTCAACCTAGGAACCTGACAATTGCAGAGAAACTAAAATAGGACTCTGCTGTCCTTCTGATTGAATAAAAAAATGGGAGGGGTGCAAATATTTTATATAGGTTAAGCTGAAAAATAGTTAGAGTCTTAGTGATAAAAAGTGATGGGCTGAGAGGGCAACAACACTGGAAAAATGTTGAGTGTGGCCTGTAGCAGAAAGGAACAAGTAGAAAGCAACAAAATAACACAGAAATTAACCTGAGAGATGCTCATTGATACCTATTGGCTTGGTTATGGAAACTATCTAGAAAAGGTTTAGCCGAATGTGTTAATTTTTATCTGCCTTCAGGGCATTTACTCATACTGCAGCACAAACACTCTCCACACACATAATACCCAATAAAAAAAGCTTTTATTAAAAGCTATTTAGCTTTTCTGAAACTTTATTTCATTTACGAATCATTTCCCATGAGACACCCTAGAGCAATTCACAGTATAATAACATATACAGTGGTACCTTGGGGTAAGAACTTAATTCGTTCTGGAGGTCCATTCTTAACCTGAAACTGTTATTAAACTGAAGTACCACTTTAGCTAATGGGGCCTCCCACTGCCACCGCACCACTGCCATGCAATTTCTGTTCTCACCCTGAAGCAAAGTTCTTAACCTGAGGTATTATTTCCAGGTTAGTGGAGTCTGTGACCTGAAGCGTCTGTAACCTGAAGCGTTTGTAACCCGAGGTACCACTGTATAAAACAATTAAAGAATTAAAAACAATTATACATATAAAATGGTTTAAAACAGCAACAGCACATATGTAAAAAACAACAACAATTCAAATCCAAGAGAGAGCTCAACTGGGATAAATATTTTGAAAGGTTTGTTGAAAGAGGAGTAATAAATAATTGCATAGTTGGAACAAAAAAATCATCTGCAGCCTTGTTATTCACCTCATGCACATATGATGTACCATTGTTAGCAGCAGAGGGGAATAGTGTAAGCCAGTTTGAAGTCCAAAATCTTAAAGGGCTTTTTAGTGCAGGTAGCCAGGGTAGCTGGAAGAGAGATCCATCTGCTGGCAGCAGTAAAGTTAACAAAAAGGGGTTGGTTTGGCACATTTTGCTTGTCTTCCTTCCCTTGTTGTCATAAGGATGTATCCAAGTTCTGTTTTATGGAATAATTTTATTTATTTATTTATTTATTTATTTTTGTTACATGAATGTGTCAGTCAGGTGTATGAAAAACATATACATCATAAAGATATACTTGCCAGAGTGTTGAGATTGACTGCGGCTCCTTTCTAATTGCTATTGATTGTAGATCTGGTTTGGTTTGCTCTTTAATGGGTGAAACTGGGCTTCTCTATAAATAAGTACAGAAGACCCAGTGATCAGGAAAAAATTGCCTCCCTGCTTTTACAAGTAAACATGTGCCATCTACAGCTGATGCATGCACCCCCCCCTTTATATTATTCTTTGGGACTTATAGAAAACTATGGGTGGGCAGTCTCCCATAGGTCCTCATTGTTAGACAAGTCCTAACTTGCTGGCTTTTCTCATTGGCTTAGTTCCTTAGAATATTTGATTTCATGCTGTGGATATCACTTTCATGGCCAAACCAGTGACACAAATAAATAACCACAAGGAGTGTTCATATGGTAAACTATTCCAAGTCAGAGGGTGGACTCAATGAATTACAGCACACACTTTGAAAAACTGAACGCAATCTGGCCAAAGTAGAACATTTCCAAGTGAAGCTGATTTCAACGGGAGTATTAAGTGATTGCTAAAACCTCTTAAGGATCCACCTTGCCTTGGAATTTCACCTCATGCAGCTGATACTTGCAGCAGTGAGGCCAACTACATGCCCTTTTAATCCCTGCCCATCATCTTTGGCGATCACTCGTAGCCAAGTAAGATTGTCTTCCATAAACACGGTTTTAACAATGAGTCCATAAGTGACTGTGGAGGCCAATTCTGGATCCACACGTCCTTCCACAGTGAGGACATTGGTTTCCAGGCAGGAGTTGATCACGGTGTGGATTTGCCAAGTGTGCCTTCCTCTTAGCACGTTTCTCCCTTGTGTCCTGAGTTCGAGTGTCTTCAAAGCCCATGACACCTTTGGTAAAGGCTGTTCTCCAACTGGAGCGCTCGCAGGAGGATGAAGGCTGCAGCAGATAGGAATCTACCAGTTTGTCATGACTACTTCATGCCATCGGAACAGAGCCCTACTGTGAAGACTGTGTGTTGGTCAGTGTGCACTGATCTACACACATAAAACAAATTCACACACAGGCGTCTACCAAAAACCCAACCCAAACCCCTGCCCATCATACCCTTCCTGGATTGTGGATATTGAAACAAACACTACTCTATGTTTGGGGCACCCAAATCCCCCACAAGTATGGGTTTCGATACCTTGTTCATGCAGTTATACCTACAGCATCTTTGGTATGTACACTGTTTATAATAATAATAATTTTTTATTTATACCCCGCCCTCCCCAGCCAAGGCCGGGCTCAGAGTGCCTTACAAGCAATAATAAAGACAAGTTGAATGATTACAACTTAAAAACAAAATTAAAATACAACATTAAAATATTGAAACATTAAAATATTAAAATGTAGCCTCCTCGCAGGAGGAGAAGGAAAAGAAAAAAGAAAGAGAGGGAGGGAATCAAATTGGCTCCAAGCCAAAGGCCAGGTGGAACCACTCAGTCTTACAGGCCCTGCGGAAAGAAATCAGATCTTGCAGGGCCCTGGTCTCATGAGGCAGAGTGTTCCACCAGGCCGGAGCCAGAGTTGAAAAGGCCCTGGCTCTGGTTGAAGCCAATCTAACTTCCTTGGGGCCTGGGACCACTAGGGTGTTGCTATTTATGAACCTTGAGGCTCTCTGTGGGGCATACCGGGAGAGGCGGTCCTGTAGGTACAAGGGTCCTAGGCCGTGAAGGGCTTTAAAGGTCAAAAGCAGCACCTTAAATCTGACCCTGTACTCCACCGGGAGCCAGTGCAGCTTGAAAAGCAGTGGGTGAATATGCTCCCATGGCAGAGACCCCATGAGGAGCCTCGCTGCAACATTCTGCACCTGCTGGAGTTTCTGGGACAGCTTCAAGGGCAGCCCCGTGTAGAGCAAATTATAGTAGTCAAGCCTGGAGATGACCGTCGCATGGATCACTGTGTCCAGGTCGGGGCGGGAAAGCTAAGGGACCAACTGCTTGATGCGGCGAAGGTGGAAAAATGTCGCCTTGACTGTTGCTGTAACTTGTTTAGACAAACCTGTGTTGCTAGCATGCAGGCGCTAAACGATATGGGCTTGATTAATCCATGGAGTCAGTTATCTCTCTTGGATAAAATACTTCTGTGCTTATCAGTGTGGCATTTTAATAAATCTGGAAGGTTGTCTAATGTGTTTGGATTCACATGAAACTCCTTGGATATTCTGACTGAGAAGGACTCTCAAATTTACTTCAACTTTCACTTTAGAGTTGCCACCAAAACTTTTCTTAACTTGGAGGATAAAAATATACAAGCGTTAGAAGCAACCTGAGCCTTTTGTTCTGCATGCATGAAAGAGTTAATGGATGGCTCAGTTGAAGTGTGTGGGGGCAGAATGGTCACTACCTCCCTTTACTTTATTGGTTCTGTTAAAGCATCATTAGTCTTTAGCCCTGTTAATATCAGGGCTTATCTCTCCCAGTTCCAAAAAACACATAAGATATATTGCTGTCTCATATACCACTAAAAGTTTATTGCATCCCAAGCCCAAGCACTAGTGAATATATAGCGGAAATAAGGTCCCTGAAGATTCGACATACAGTTTTTAGTACCACTGTATATTACTGGAAATGCATCTTGCACACAAGTTATAAAGTGTAGGGGGTTATTTTTATTTTAAAAGGAGTGAGCACATTTGTATGGTGCTGAATCCAAGATGGTGTGTTCCATTATAAACAACAACACTGCTGCTGCTTTAATCCATGTTGCCATTTATTTAAAGAGAATTGGTTCATGGGGAGAAGGACAAAAGAAGCTAATTGTGTTAGTAACTCTGGATCTTTGTTGACAGCATTGGTGAATAAAGTAGAACTCGGACAATCTGAGGCCATTGCTAATTTGCAGAAATAACAAATTGTGTAGGTCTTTGGAGAAGTGCAAGAAATAATCTGTGAACTCCATTTAGCTTGTCTCAATTTCCATTCTTCTTCTTTCTTTTTTTGCAATTTCTCTTTGTGAACACTTGGGAGAGTAGTGAATAAAACCTCTGAGTCTTTAGTGACAGCTGCAATGAAAGATGGTGAAAAGTGACTCCTACATATCTCTCCTAGGAACTCCTCTTGTGTTGATATTGCCATGCTGCTGAGCTAGCAGTAGTAACCATGGTACTGTCCTGAATCCTGCACTTACCACAATGAGAAGATCTCTTACAGGAGAGTAAATGAAAGATTTTTATTGAAGCAGAGAAGACATACAAGCTCAGGAACAGGTGATGAGTCACAGTAGCCATTATGCTCAGGCTAGATGACAGGTAGAGTGAGACTGGCAGTGGTCCAAGTTTAATGAGTCCAAAATCAAGGCCAGGAGTGCAGAGCTGCACAGAAGCAACAAAGATGTACCAGTGAATTGACATGCCCACCTGGCACGCTTTTAAATTTCCCTGGAGGTAATTTAGCCCTCCAGGGCTCCTTGCTCTCTAGTTGACACAACAGAGTGCTGTTACAACCATTCCTGCCCCTTTGCCAAGGCACCTGGGGATGAGAAACAGTTTGGTGTGGGGAGGAGACGGATGGTGGCTGGTATTGGAGAAGAAACCCAACATGGGACAAATAAAATTCAAGCACACATTTGGAGTGATCTGGTCTCTCCTTGTATTGGTGGGAAGCTGTGGGTGTTGATTCTGAACCCCCCTTTCCATTAGCAACTTTATTTTTTTGGGGGGGATAGGTTTGAATATTCCTCCATATTCCATAAACAAACCTTCTCCCTGACATACGGGGGGGGGGGGGGGGCTTTATATGCAGGGTTTCCCCAGCAAATTTTCCTTCAGTGTATTGTAACCAAGGAAGGGTTGTTTCAGATGCTATTACTATTCAGATGCTATTACTTGTGTTTGATTTCCCCGAGTCATTATTGCCATGACATATTCCTTAAGAAAGTCTTAAAGGTTTTCTGGTGGGTGCTACCTTCTTTGTTGTCTCCTAACATGCACACCAAACCTATCCACCACCACCACGCTGTTTCTCCTCCTTCAATAATTCACTCTTTTCATAACTGATACAACTGATGGTTTATACCAGCATGTTCCTCACCTGATGCCTTGCATTTGGAAATAGGCAATAACACTACATAAAGCTTTGGTATCATTTGGTACCTTTACTTTACTTTAGTTATCTGTCATCTCATTTATGATGCCATGTCACATGGATTGCAATGGATAGCCAGGAGTATAAGGACTGCTGAACCCCTCTATGGACAGAAGGAACACCTAAACCCAGTGGTATTTGGAAATGACCTTGTAGTTGTGCATGTGTAGAGAATCAGATTATTTCCTCAACTAGTAATGGCTGTCTTCCTATGCTAAGAGGATGGTTGATGAGTATTGGAGTTGAGAATTAATAAAATGTGCTTATATCTTTATACTTTATACAAATTTGTACACCAAGGAATGGGAGTTCAACCCCGTTGTGAGGATTCGAACCACCGACCTTCTGATTGGCAAGTCCTAGGCTCTGTGGTTTAACCCACAGTGCCACCCGTGTCCCTTGCTAAACCGGTTATGCTTCCCTAAATCCACCTCTGGCTGCAGAACTGCACTGCAGAATTTTGAGAAGTGTGAATTTCTAAGAATGCCTGTGTTTGGGTTCACAATGTTTTAGAACAGGCAAATTAAGTGGGTTTGCTTTAAATGCAAGCTGAATCAAACTTCTCTTTCATTCCTAGACAGTGTCTAGTCCACTGCACTAGTTAATGTGATGATACAATATAAAGATTAATGACCTTCCCCCACCATACAATTTGTCCACAATCCTATGCATGGATTTAGTGGGCATTACTCTTACAAGTATACATAGGCCTGCACTCTCCCTGCAGCCTTGTAGCATCACTGTATCCTATTCTGCAGATCTTGCAAATTGGAAACTATTTGAGCTAATAAAAGTTGCACTCCAGGTTCTGTTAGGGTTGTAAGTGTTTTCCTTTCATCTTTGTACATTAAATTAATATCTCCTGTCAATGTAAATAAGCATTATTTTCCACCCTGTCTGCAACATCTGTTGAAGCCAACTAGGTGTAAATTATTTGTCTAATTCTTTAATATGCCTTTTAAAAACAGCACAGGATGCATAAATCAGATGGTTTAGGAAATAATCTGCTGTGTTTTAGTGAATTGATTTTAAAAGGAAATTCAAATGCTGGCAATGTGCTTTCGAGTGACAGCTTCCTTACAGTTCAGCATGTAGCGTGTGAATAAATGTGAAATGCATTCTAGGAGGAGTGCGGCAGATCCTGTTCCAGTTGGCTGATTTCGCAGTTGGTTTCTGAAATGAAGTGTGCTTCCGGACAGGTGGGCGTTGTGGGACCAAAGGTTCTAATGCATGCATGATATATTCAGCATCCATATGACATTGGCATCAAAATGCCAACCCATATTTTTGTCCCCCATCTAATCCTAACTTTACATTCTGGGTTGGGGGGGATCCTCTGACCCATTTGTAATACAGTGGACCCTCCGGATACGAATTTAATTTGTTCCGGGGGTCTGTGCGCACCCTGAAAATTATGGTGCTACTTCTGTGCACATCTGAGGCGCACAGAGCGCTTCTGCACATGTGCACAGAGTGCTTTTGCGCATGCATGTGCAGTGAAACCCGGAAGAATACACTTCCGGGTTTGCCATGTTACCCTGACACTGTATGTGGTCCCTTGTTGCCTCTTCTACCCCAGCCCCAAACATATCTCTGTGATGGCTTTGTTTGTCTTTACATTTTTCAAATATTTATTAGAATAATAATAAGAAGAAGAATTTATTATTTATACCCCGCCCATCTGGCTGGGTTTCCCCAGCCACTCTGGACGGCTTCCAACAAAACACTAAAATACAATAACCTAATAAACAGTAAAAGCTTCCCTAAACAGGGCTGCCTTTAGATGTCTTCTAAAAGTTTGGTAGTTATTTTTTCTCTTTGACATCTGGTGGGAGGGTGGTCCACAGGGTGGGTGCCACTACCAACAAGGCCCTCTGCCTGGTTCCCTGTAACTTGGCTTCTCACAGTGAGGGAACTGCCAGAAGGCCCTCAGTGCTGGACCTCAGTCAATATCTAGTTCTATAGTCATCACTCTCAAAGGAGCTCTCAACAAATATAATAACAACAGGGGGGCTTTGTCCCCCTGCTCACGCCACTTGCACCCGCTCTGCTAGTTCTGACTGGATTTGCACTGTGCCACACTCTCTTGCACTTTGCATCACACACATACTGATCTATATATCTCACTCTCTCACACACTTACATGACTCATTATGCCATGTTTATTGTAGCAGAATAATATCAAATTGCTCAAAAGAATTCATCAGCTGTTTACGATTCTGCTTTGAACACCAACCTGCTATGTTCCATAACATCAGTTTTAGCCCCAATTCCTTGAAGGCTCTGTGCTCGCCGCTTCCACTTTGTTGAGATACCTGATTTTGTTTAAAAAATGCTTCCATTCCTCTTATCAGTGGGGACCCATTCAACAGTGTTAGTATACTTTTTGATTCTCGGGAGAGGACTACTCGGGAGAGGGGGAGACCTGTGACTCTTCATCATCCCAATCATCTCTGCCTTTTGGCCTCTCTTCTCCCTCCTACTTCTGCCTCTGCACTTGCCTCTGCCACTGACTCTTCCAGCTCACTTAATCCTGTTACCTCCTCAGCCTTCTATTCCCAGTCTTCTCCCTCTGACCCTTCACCATTGCCCCACCACCACTCCCCAAGCTCTGAGCCTTCTCCCCTTGGTGGTTCGCCAGCTAGTTTCTGCCCCCATTCCCTGGCATCCAACCAGTCCATGACACTTCCCCTGCCCTTCTGTTTGCACTGCTCACAGATCTTTGGATCCGACCCATTACAGAAAAGTCTAATGGTCCTATAATACTTTACCGAAAGCTCAAAGCAAACGTTTATGAGCTCTAGTGTGATAAATTGCAGGCAGTGAAGTAAACCAACACTTCCTGAACATACACCTTTATTTGCATGCAAGTGCACCGGACACAAGCTGCATCTGCCCTTTGCTCAGAAAAATTAATTTGCAGAAACCTGGAGAAAAGGGACCTTAGCTCCAAAGAATGACATTTCCAAGCACAAGATAATATTTAAAGGTTTTTAAACTGCATGTCAGAGAGAGAAAATAATCAGGATTCACAAGCAGCAAATACTTAACAAAAATAAAATAAAATTGGGACTTGGGAAATAGTGATGGTCCCACCACTGTCTGCTTTGAAACAAGAAATCTCCATGCTCCACTCTGGGTGTTGCCAACAAAGACAGCAACAATATTTCTCCTTCCACCATCCGGTGGAGAAAGAAGAGTCTGGGATGCTATGAGCTCTCACTTCCAGCTGGTCAATCACATCACAGCCAACTTAAACCATACCTTTGATTGTGCATATTTTTTTTTACTTCTATTGTAGTGAGATATGTTGGAAAGTAAAATAAAAGCCCAAAACGCTTAATAAAAATTTCCTGTGACATTTCTTGTAAAGCAATAATTTCTTTTAATAAGCACACCATTTAAAAGGCTTTGATGCAGTAAAAACAGGTGTCAGCCAATATTAAAAGAGAGGATCATTATGCTCAATACATTTTAATTTTATGAGCGTGAAATAAGTGCTTAATGCTGTATATGTGATGCAAAGGATGATAGGTAAGTTATTAGTGCCAATCAGAAACATATCCATTTGCCCAATACATTCATAAGGAAATGCTGGTTTTTCCTATTGATGTCTACAGACTGGGAAGAGTTACGTCTTCCGACTATCTTTTTAAATCAATGTCCATCTTTCCATTGCTGGGGTAACCTAGAAATCAAAATTAGATCTATCTTATTCTGTATCCACAGAGAATGTGTGTGTGCATGTAGCTGAGTATCCAAATGACCCCTTTCCCCACATTCTGACTTGAATGACATTATTTCTTGATCCTGTGTTTCAGTTTTGACAACAAGTGACCCATTCCATGCCACCCAAAATACAATGTTGTTATTTAGTACTTTTGGTGTCAGTCTGGAGTCCTATGTGATCTCAAACCAAAGGTGGAATCATCCGGAAGTGCCCTCATTAGCATGCAGCCAGTACAGGGTCACAGGCACAGCACAGAGCTTTGCCCCCAAAGTTCAGAATGATGTTTCAGAGTGTGAGTTGGCAGTTAAAACTTCATGCTGGTGTCACATTACAACGCCCTGAAGTGCAGAGGTACAAAAGCAAAGCACCTTTAATCATCCTTGTCAGAAGATGAGTAAGTGTTATTACGATTTCAGAAAGCATGGCATGCTATTTAAAATAAAAATTAAAAAAAATCATCCGCCAGATGGGCTCCAGTAGAAATATAACAATTTATTCCTAGGCAGTGACAAATCTGTGTGTAAATGTCACTCTGAGTCAGGAAAAAAGCAAAGACAGGTGTGAGTGAAAGAGATATTTTAATCAGGCAGCTTATTTTCAGAGATGGTCCGACTTCGTATTTGCGAAATACATGTGAGCGATTGTGCTCCTGAGGCAAAGTAAACATCAAGGAGGAACCCAGCTATGGACAGTCTGGAAGCTCTTCAGATTTCACTTACATGGCTTAAATAGAGGATCCAAGCTCTTTTGTCATCTGACAACTGCTAAACTAAAAGTTGCAGCACTGCCACTTTCTAGCTCATTGCATTGTTGGTTAGAGAGCAGGCCAACAGACTCCTCCTTTGCCAGGCCAACAGCATAATGTAAGAAGCAAGGCACTGGTGTCTATTTATCAGAAAGCTCCGTTTGAGACTTCTGTTAAGTGAAACTGAGCAAAATCTTAATTATATATTGATTAAAATTTGGTAGGGGAAAAGGGGTGCAGAGATAAAAAAAATTCTTTGTGAGCCAGTTCTAATCAACAGTTAGAATTGCACTTAGAATTATCAACAGGTAGAATTCCACCATTGTATATTGTGTTGCTTTCCATTTTGAGCAATATTTGATACCCAATTCAAGAGCATTCTAGTTCCAGCTATCAAAGGTGGGGTTATTTATTTTTTTGGTTTTGTTTTTTTTTACAAAAATAATGCACCTGCTCAAAATTAATGTCCCAAGTCTTCTCCACTCTATTGCAGCTTGGTAATGATTTCCTTGCTACTGTTATATGCTGTGTTCAGCAGTTAGGCTCAGGCTGGTATGAAAGAAGAAGGAAAAAAAACCTCTCTATTTTCCTGAGCTGCTCTTTTGTTAAATTCTCTGCCAGAAATGTCAATAGGTGTTGGCTTTCATTCACTGCAGTAAATTTGGCTGCAAGCAAAAAGCATTGATTTTTATCCAGGCCACCTTTCCTTCAAGCACCACTTCAAAAGGGAAGCCTGAAGAGGTGAGCTGTGCAGAGCTTTTTCTGTAATATGCCAAATAAAAGCACATATATATGTGTGTGTGTGCCTCAAAATTGTAGCAGAGGGTAGGACAAAGGAAGTTCTCCTGTATCTAGATGCATCCAAACTTGAAGTAACATTTAATCACCTGCTGTGAAATAACCACTCGGAAAAAGGATAGACTTCCTGCACTTCACTTGTTTGCTTATGGAGAAATCTATGAAAAAGCAGGGAATATGGCTTTATATCCTGCCTCACCCACCATATACCGTATTTTTCGCTCTATAACACGCACCCGACCATAACACGCACGTAGTTTTTAGAGGAGGAAAATCCGTAGGCATGCCACCCGTAGGCATTCCCTCCATAACACGCACAGACATTTCCCATTACTTTCTAGGAGGAAAAAAGTGAGTGTTATGGTGCAAAAAATACGGTAGTTACTGGACCATGCTGCAAGCTAAGTTGTGGCTTGACCTAGCATGTTGTCTGTATCCAGGTTGGTATTTTGTCTCTTCCAGACAAACCCCGAGTGGCAAGCCATAGAACACACCTTGGCAACACTTTCTGGCTTATCTGAAGTGAGAGAAATCGGTTCCGCTTCCAATTGGGACCAGGTTGCGCTCAGGCCACCAGGCCCCACCCCCACCTCAGCGTGGTGCGAGATAGCATCCCGTGTCATGCTGAGGGTGACCCGGCCACGCCATTTGCCAGGCAGCCAATCAGGGCGCTGTGGGGGCATGGCTGGGGCCAATTTAAACCACTCTGGCAGCTCCTCTTTCAGCCTAGCACCGCAGATCTCCCGCCCTCCCACCCTCTTTTAGGTAGGGTCACTGGCCTTGCTATGGACTTTGGTATTGGACTTTTCGCCGTTGAGGGGCCTGGTAGGACTTTTTCCACTTGGCAAATTGGCACCGGCCACTTGGTTTTTGCCTACCTCGTAGCAATCATCACAACTTTGTAAGGTTTGGCGGTTAGGCACTGGAATAGCGATGTGTGGGGGAGGGGAGGTGCGGCCATCACCTGACCCTCCATGCTTAAGGGTATTCCATTAAAGCAGCGGTTCTCAACCTGTGGGTCCCCAGATGTTGTTGGACTACAACTCCCATCATCCCTGAGCTCTCGCCTTGCTAGCTAGGGGTGATGGGAGTTGTAGTTCAACAACATCTGGGGACCCACAGGTTGAGAAAGGCTGCGTTAAAGGAATCCGGGGGTGTGGATCTCGTCCAAAGCCTGGGAGGGGCTTGAACCCAGTGGGAACCCAGGGAGGCTTGAGTCGATCCACATTGGTGGGGCTCCCCCTACTGGTGGTTTACCCTTCCAGACTTCCTGCAAGGCAGGCAGGAGTCAGATATAGTCCGTTGATGCTAATGCCTAAGCCAATACTTCTCACATTCTGTAACCAATTAAAGTTGTGGCCTACATTTTGCCCATTAACATTAACCTAAATTCTGTGTCCTTGTGCCTTTATTCTCCTGGGGGTGGCTCAGGGGTCTTGAAACGCAACCATTATCCCAGGTTTGGGAAGCATGTCAGTCTGACCCCTGGTTTATCTTGCAGCAGTGCTGTAGAAGCAGGACTGTGGAAAGGAGCAAAGCAACCATAATCTATTCTCTGAGAAGCTGCACACCATGGTTTGGCTATGCACCAATTCACTTGTAACACTAACATACCTCCCAGAGTCATTAGGATAAACGTGGGCAGCCCCGTGCATGCTGCTTTGAGATCCCTGGCAGAATCTTAGACAGGATAACATTGTAATAAATAAATATGAGGAGATATGTAGAAGGAAGGCCAACCTATTGTATCTACAAAGGTCTTTTTACAAAGGTTTCTCTCCTTAATTGAACTTTTCAGCATTCAGCTACGGGATCAAGATGGATAATAGGGAACTATTTTTTGCAAGTTTTAATAATGTTTATTTAAAATGTATGCCAATGTTTGAAATATTAGAAGTAAGCATTCATTTTGTAGCAGGAAGGTTCTTAGCCTATAAAGGATTGTGACTCCTTAATGTTTTTGGATTTGTTGAAGTGTATCTAGTATTTATCATTTTAGCTGCAGTGAAATATTTATGTAATCCTTTATATGCTCTAATTGCATCTTGAAAGAAATAAGCTCCACTGTACTGGAAGTCATTAAGTGTCATTTTCATTGGTTTCTAATAACTTTTTCTCCCTCAGATGAGTATAATAATGCTCTATAACTAGCACAAAAATCGTTTAAAAAACAAAACTAAAAAAAAAGAGGCTGTGGAAAGAGATGTGTGGGAAGTGAAATGCTCAGATGATAAAATTATCCACATACCAGTTCACAATTTTACATCCCAATTTATTCCTTGTGAATATCTGTGTAGTTCAAAAGTAAGTCAGCAGTTCCTGGTAAAAGGACCAGAAGTACTCAGAGATAAAAGCCTGCATTAAAAAGATTATTGCATATTAATTATTGGGAATTGTAACATTTATTGAATTATTTGCTAAAAAGGCACCAGTTAACTGGGGATCATATCATTAAATATTAATTTTTAATGTATGCAATGTTTAATGTACTTATGCATTATGTAAAAATGTAGGTGGCAATGTAAGGAAATCGCTTTTGTACAAAGCTGTCTTTTTAACTGTGTATTGTCTACACCAGCCTTTCTCATCCTTGGGTGTCCAGATGTTGTTGGGCTACAACTATCATCATCCTTAACCGCTGGTCCTGCTAGCTAGGAATGATGGGAGCTGTAGTCCAACAACATTTGGGGACCTAAGGTTGAGAAATGCTGTCATACACTGCCTGACAAAGGCACCCCTTGATCTCACCAACCCTAACTTGAGCTGCCAGGGATTCTCTATACAGAGCATGCATGCAGCCACCAAACGATGGCCCGTCTAAGATCACAGGTGCCAACTTAGAAGATTCATCCTCTCTCTTATTCCACACTGGAGGAAGTTATATTCCTAAGAAGGTGTTTGCTGCAATACTCATCTGAAAATAAAGTGAGCTGGCCCTACCAATAGATAATATGAGGCGCCTCCCTCAGGGGATGGGCACTGTGGAATGGTGGGGAAACATCTGACAACATAGTAAAGGTAAAGGTAAAGGGACCCCTGACCATTAGGTCCAGTTGTGGCCGACTCTGGGGTTGCGGCGCTCATCTCGCTTTATTGGCTGAGGGAGCCGGCGTACAGCTTCCGGGTCATGTTGCCATCATGACTAAGCTGCTTCTGGCGAACCAGAGCAGCGCACAGAAACACCATTTACCTTCCTGCCAGAGCGGTACCTATTTATCTACTTGCACTTTGACATGCTTTCGAACTGCTAGGTTGGCAGGAGCAGGGAACAAGCAACGGGAGCTCACCCCGTCGTGGGGATTTGAACCGCCGACCTTCTGATTGGCAAATCCTAGGCTCTGTGGTTTAACCCGCAGCGCCACCCACATCTGTGTACTAAATGGTATTTCATCCTAAGCTCCCTGCTGCCCTTATGTGCGGCAGAGGAGTCAGCAATTCTGAATCAAATTCAAAAACCCTCCAACATTCCTCCAATGAAAATAGGGGTATCCTATTCAAAAATAATACCGGGGACGTGAGTGGTGCTGTGGGTTAAACCACAGAGCCTAGGGCTTGCCGATCAGAAGGTCAGCAGTTCGAATCCTCACGATGGGGTCAGCTCCCATTGCTCGGTCCCTGCTCCTGCCAACCTAGCAGTTCGAAAGCACGTCAAAAGTGCAAGTAGATAAATAGGTACCACTCCAGCGGGAAAGTAAACGGCGTTTCCATGCGCTGCTCTGGTTCACCTTTAAGCAGAGGCTTGACAACCATATGTCAGGAGTGCTCTGATGGTGTTTTCTGCTTGGCAGGGGGTTGGACTCGATGGCCCTTGTGGTCTCTTCCAACTCTATGATTCTATGATTCTGTGATTCTAAGTGGCTTAGTCATGCTGGCCACATGACCCGGAAGCTGTACACCGGCTCCCTCAGCCAATAAAGCGAGATGAGCGCCGCAACCCCAGAATCGTCTGCAACTGTAATTGTAATTATGTAAATCTTGTTATGCTTTAAGCCACCTTGAGCATTGTTTTTTTAACTGTGGAAAGGCAGCATACAAATAAAAAATGATGATGATGAGGGGTCCCTTTACCTTTATTTAACAACAACAACACCCTGCCCATTTGACTGGGTTGTCCCAGTGGCTTCCAGCATATATAAAAACATAATAAAACATTTAAAAACTTCCCCATACAGGGCTGCCTTCACAAGTCTTCTAAAGGTTGTATAGTTACTTATCTCGTTGGCTTGAGGGTTGCATAACTCCATACCCTCCAACATTTCTCTGATAAAAATAGGGACATCCTAAGGAAAAGGGGGACAATCCGGGATCAGTCAGACACTGGTAGGCTTCTGTACATACGTGACTGTCCCTGGAAAATAGAGATACCTGGAGGGTCTGTAGTTGGCGTCTGAATGTGTGCTTATGTGTGTGTTTGTATCCCATCTTGTCCTTTGCTTCAGGCAACAAAATGCCTTTGGCGGACCCTGCATACCTTTCCCTCTAAAACCATTGTTTTATTAATATGCCAATTTATGATTATAATTCATATAGAGACTCAGCTAAGACTTCCTTTGGGGAGTATTTCTCATTTGAAAAAGCCCCTTCAGTATACCTAATGCTTTACAACAGGTGCCACCATGGGTGCACATACCTTGTCTGTCACACAGAGGTTCCCCCAGCCCTGCTGCAACTAGACTTGAAAGAAACCTTGTATTGTAGCCAATATAATAGTTCGCCATGTCTGCTTGGTTTTAGGGTCTGTGAGTGGTGCCCATGGCAGTTTTCCCCCTTTGCAAATGTGTCCATATGCCCCAAAATGTACAGGCCTCCAAATGATCCCTGGTGCGCAAAGAAGCAAAACTCGAGGGTAGCTTATTTTAGATGGGTTCATCTCTGCAGCCAGTCATTTGTCCGCCTGACTTGGATGCAGCTATGTCTGTGTTGGGCTTAAGCCACCAACTCTGTGTAGCTATCAGATAGCATAAAGGCTAGACTATCTAGCTATTCAAAGTATCACTATCTAACGATGAGTGCTAAACTTCAAATGACAGACAGCTATTGGAAAGCAATACAGTTCTCCTCTGCCCGCTTGATGGTTCATTTTCAATTGACTTTCTATGGCAGAGGCTGTAAATATTAAGATCCCGTCAATTTATTTTGCCAGCAGAAAAGTTTATATTCTCTCAGTTGTCATTGCATTCAAGATGCACATGGGGGAAAGTCGATAAGACTACCACATACTGTGCAGAAATTGTTTCTAATTTACATTAGCGAGACTCGTTTCGGTTTACTTTTGAATACAATGGTATACATTTTAATCTATTATACCAATTGGGAAATCCATTGTACCAACATGCAATTAGTTCTCAATTAGTTGGGAGTGAGTAGAAACTTTCTTCTTGCTAGTACAAGAAAACATGCTTACCACAACTTCTCTCTTATAATTGTCACATAGTCTGTGAGAGATGCTGCCTTTAAATAGTCTGCTTTTGGTTCGTGTGTACCATTTCTTTTTTTGCTTAATTCAAATTCATTTGTTATAATCCCAGTCAAAAACGTAGATTTATCAAGGTGTGCTCAGGTGAAATCAAGAAGTGCCCACTTTCTATGGCATATGTTAGCACATTGCCTGGAAATGCTATGAACAGATTGGCCTGTGGAAATATATGATCTGCCCCACAGAGCAGTTCTTGAGATTTGTCTGACACTTCTAGAACTATCATTTTTCTGTTCTGACATTTCTCCAATTTTTTGGTCCCACCAGGTACTTCACACATGCCCAAGGTCAGAGCTGGTCAGGGATAAATATTTTAGAAGATAGTGAGTGATTTTAGTTGAAGACAACATTGATGTGGTAATTGCATGTGCAATTTCTATGAGGTGAAACATGTATTTTTCACAAATAAAAGAACTTTTACTGTATTTTATTTGCAAATTTACAACCGGGGGGGGGGGCAGGGAGTAAAAGGATTGTAAGTAAAAGAAAAGAAAAGAAAAAGAATGACAGAAAAAACCGATTCAAACATTGGCCAGTTAGGTAGATCTACTTGGATAGCGCAATAGGGCTAAGCAGAGGAAGGTGATTACCTTCATTTGAGTGCCCAATGGTATTTTCCAGTTGGGACATAATATGGACAAGGCAGTCATTGGACTAGATACTACTAGGCTACTTCTATGTTTGTTAGTGATGCTTTGATATTTTGGCTGTGATATCATGACTGGTTTGCAGAGTGTGAATCAGGCTTTCAGAAATATGTTCCATATGCTTTTACAGTGGTGCCTCGCAAGACGAAATTAATCCGTTCCGCGAGTCTCTTCGTCTTGCGGTTTTTTCGTCTTGCGAAGCACGGCTATTAGCGGCTTAGCGGCTATTAGCGGCTTAGCGGCTATTAACGGCTTAGCGGCTATTAATGGCTTAGCGGCTTTAAGAAAAAGGAAACAAACTCGCAAGAACTCGCAAGACGTTTCGTCTTGTGAAGAAAGCCCATAGGGAAATTCGTCTTGCGGAATGACTCAAAAAACACAAAACCCTTTCTTCTAGCGAGTTTTTCATCTTGCGAGGCATTCGTCTTGCGGGGCACCACTGTAATATGCAGGAAGTAAGCTCAAAAGAAGTTCACCTAATGTAATATAAACAGTACACGGGTGGAGGAGAATTTTGTTTGGTCTGCATTTCAAAGTGAGCTGACCTAATTTGTAGTTCCCAGCCTTATAGACAGATTGGAACACAGTTAGCAAATGCATTGTTTACTCTTCTGAATTTTGTGATGCATACAGAAATATGTATTGCATGAAGGAAAAATGCACTCAAATGCGTATTCTGGGGGTATGCATACAAAATGTATATTGTAGGGGAAAGTGCACACATAAATTTGCCCATTTTAAATGTGACTCAATCTGCCATCAATGGGATGGAATTGACTTTTTATTGAACATGTACAAAATTGGCATGAAATATAAATTAACTAATCCTTCCATCCCTAAAAAAAGGTGGTCTTTAAGTTGCACAGGATCTAAGCTTTTCTTGCCCAAGCCACATTTTTAAAATTTGTGTCTTAGCTGAAATATGGACTTCCAGGAGTTCCTGACAGTCTGCCTTCACATTACGGTCACATGACAGCCTTCAAGGGCAACCCAAAAAAACCACAATATGTCAAGGTAAACAACAACAACAACAACAACAACAACAACAACAACAACATGTAATTGAATTTTGCTTCCTGTGTCTTCATCCAAATTCAGAATTGACCTCTGTGTAAGCCTCCATTTTGTAACTGCTGCAGGACATGCTAAACATTATGGAAATTTACATTTTCAGTTGTTTTTGCAGACAAAAAAAGAAACAAGAAACATGTGAACAATACAAATGAGCAAATTACAAGATGCTTGCACAGAGTAACAAACCCATCTATCTTCTCACCTCCCATTCATCATCTTAGAGGTAAAGCCAAGCGACTTCATGCCTCATAACAATTTAATAAATATTGCTAAAATATGGCAACTGACACAATGGACCATTAGCAATCTGCTAATGTAATCCGAAGAAGTCTGACATGGCTTTCGGAAACCGCTCTGTAAATGTAACATACAGCAATCTCAGAAGAAGTCAAGAAACATATGGTGAGCTCTCATTAGCTAGCCTCAGGGGACTGCACCAAAATTTCTCTCCTTACAACTAGATGACATTGAGAGGAGGAAGAGGGTTTTCTTTTTCATGGGCAACAAAAGCCAAATCAAATGCAATTTCAGAAGTCTGACGCTGGAAGCCTAGTGGTCTGAAGAGGCCCATTGTACTGATCTAGTCAAGTGGTCTACAAGACAAGGAGCGATTTGTGTTCAGTTTTGTTAATTTCCTGCCTCAGATCCTCCATTACACCCGCCAGAGGCCACCTTGTAGTGGCTGGTGTAAGGCATGAAGATTGCTCGCAGAATTACTTCGCTGTTTGCGATGGAGAAAATCATTGGGCCAGATGTGATACTGAATTCCTTGCCCTTTCTGTGGATGCTGTGACTTTGGACAGTGTTATTGAATTAGCTGGGATGGAGACTGCATTATAAGAGTCAGGATGACATGGACATGTTTGTGTGTTTGTATCTGGAACTGATGAGTACTCCACTATGAGAGCTCATGGATCAGGCAGAGCAAAGTGCATGTCAAGTTGGATAAGTCCAACCCATATATGGTGAATATGTGTCAGGTGTCAGCGGATCCAACCCCCCAAGGTAAGAATGGATAAGACAAGGAAAGTTCTTACCAATGCCTCTTATTCAAGATTCACAGAGAGAGGCTTAGAAATGCAGCCTCTTGGAGTAAAGGTGTTGTTCCTAGTGATACCCCACCCCCTCTGTCTCTCCCACTTCCTCATGAGTCATCGCTACGGGAGTTGGAAGGGGCCTTTTGCCTTTGAGCTCTTTGCTCTCCTACTTTCAAGGCTCGCCAGGTTCTGGGTGGGGTGGGGTCTGGAATGCTTTCTAAAGACACTGAATCCGTCAGCTGTCTCTCCCCTGGTGCTTCTTCCTCCTCCTCTCCCATTATTTCCCAGCTTTTTCCCTCATCTGCCTCTGAGCTGTGACGTCCCTCAAACCCCTGTTGCAATTCTGAACTGTCTCCTTCTTTTCTGGAAGGGTCAGGCTTGGGAGGCAGTCTCCACCATTCCTCCTCTGCCCAGTCCCCGACATCATGCTACTGTAGCCAGTTATTCTGAAACCTTTGTTTCTGTCTGATTTATGTTCTGTCTGGAGCTATTTATCAGCCGCTTCTTGCACAAGGCAGTTGAGTAGTTGGTCAGGAAGGCCCATAGCTCAGTGGGAAAGACCCATGCCTGATATCCTTCCAATCAGTGTAGACAGTACTGGGCTTGAAGGACCAGTGGTCTGGATCTATATGTCACCTTCATAAGTTCCTAATAATTATTACATGGGTGAGGAATATTTGGGTCCCAGGTGTTGCAGGACTCCCAGCTCCTTACAGTCCCAATCGCAATACTAGTGGACAGGGATGCTTGAAGTTGTAGTCTATCCCTGCATTATGGGAACACACATCCTATTAAAGTAATAAGATAGCCAGAGGATGGCTGCACTTGTGTGCACATTCAGACACATTTCTGGCTTATGTTTCTGTTTCTTAGGAAGTAATGCTACCCAAGCCACTCCAGGGAGTTTCTGCAGATATCTGAGATTGTAGGTCAGAAAAAGGAGAGAGAACAGCAGAAATAAAAGAATCTGTTTTTCACATCCCTCCATATTGTACATCATGAAGTCTTTAAAAGTTAAGAGGCAGCAGCAGAACCTTTAGGTTGCTACTTTTGATTTCTGTAATAAAGTATTAGATGAAAGGGCCAACTGATTTTGTTCTGTTCTTTGCATTGTACCTTAATTTACATGCTTGTTGATATCTTGAAACATGGAGGTTTGGGTTAAATGTAGACATATCCATATTTAATCAGTTGATTAGGCAATCTTCCTTTTGACCAGTTAATTAACCAACAATATTTAGTTGGAAAACAGCCTTGACTGCAGGTGAAATTATCAGTCTGGGGGCAGAAAAATACAGACAATTGCTATTTTTAGGAGAAATGTGTTCCTGGAGGTCCAAAAGATGTGCTCTTGTGATTAAAGCTGGCTGTGTTTGTTAAGGAAGTTTGTAGAGTATGAGGAAATCAGAGCCAATCAGATGGTATAGTGACAGCATACTGAGCTAACATATGGGGAAACTAGGGCACTGTGAAAGAGAATGCATGCAGCCTTTTGGGAAAGTACCGTATATAGTGCATCACTAGGCATCTTCTCTGATGGAATAATTCATCATGCAACACTAATTCTGACTCTGGAGAAAATTGCTTTCTTGCTATGCCAGTAGTTTGGGTGTGGGACACACAAAAAAAAGTAAGATCAAAGGATAAGCCTTGGGAGCAAATACAGCATGGAATGAAACTAGCAACCCTTTAAAAGTCCCATATAATCTAAAGGAAAGGTTGCACAAGGACATAGACAATTTGAAAGTCGCCCTCAGAATATTGTCAAAATAGAAACATTTGCCCATGAATGTTTCATAGACTGATTCCGGGACACATTCTGGAATTCTTGCTGTTTTAATTGGCCTTAGATTCTACGGCATGGTATAGATATGCAGCAGAATGAGGTGGTAGCATCGTAACGTTGTAGAGTGGATTGCACTTCAGGCAATTTCAAGTGGGGTGAAAACCAACAAACATATCCATTTAAAGAGAAAGTAGGGGGTGGGGAGATTCTAGCCCTGATTGCTCCCTGCTGTTTTGTTTGTTTTAATTGCAAGGAGTTTTTCATATAAAAAAGCATTAGCAATCTATCATCACTTTGAAGTAGTACACTTCATTCTACCTCTTCTTTTCCACTTCATATGTTGATTGACCAAGCCTGTCACAGACAAACAAACAATGTGCTATGAGATTTGGTTGAAAGACATATTTGTCTGCATGTTTCAACTCAAGTAGTACATTTGATTCTCGGTGGTCACAGGGTGGTTAGCATGTCCTTTGGATGGCCTTATTGCACTAACTTTGTGAACGGTGCTTTTACAAAGTACAGTAGGCCAGGTACCCACTCCAGGGACTAACAATTTGTATTCAAACACAAGGAGAAAGGAGAGGGGAATGGAGACAGGGCTCACCCAGATGAGGTCCTCTGTGGAGCAGAGCCGCTACACTAGCTTCCCAGCAGGTTATTGCTGCTTACTGGGAGAGAGTGGGGAAACAGTGAGAGGCTGGTGCAGTGCAAACACACCATCAGGAAGCAGCAGGTTGGTTCCGCCATTGCATTTGCACCACGCCTTGATCAGGTGTTGCATTCTGGAGAGGACACAACATTCTGTAATAGTCTCCCCTGCACCCAGCTGCTGTGCCTGAGAAGCTACCCCTACCTCAGGTTACAGACACTTCAGGTTACAGATGCTTCAGGTTACAGACACCTCTAACCCAGAAATAGTACCTCGGGCTAAGAACTTTGCTTCAGGATGAGAACAGAAATCGTGCGGCAGTGGTGCGGCGGCAGAGGGAGGCCCCATTTGCTAATGTGGTACCTCAGGTTAAGAACAGTTTCAGATTAAGAACGGACCTCCAGAACGAATTAAGTTCTTAACCCGAGGTACCACTGTACGTGTATAATACATGAGGAGTGTTTGTATTTTTAGCAGAACTGGTAAAACAAAAAACCCCATCTCTTTTCAACAAGATCAAGAAGAGAGATGAGAGTTAGAAATATAATACATGAAGATCATAGAGTTACCATGAAGTACTCTTGTTTTAGGATACTTCATTCCATTCCTTCTCGCTCCTAGTATTCAGGAGGGAGGGGCCCCTTCCCCAGCCATCAGACAGCATTTTGCCACCAATGGACAGGCTCAGCCCTCTTTGCTCTATTTGGCCCCTTATGGTGTCCACCCCCTTAATATGTTTGTACTTCTGCAAACTGTGGGATATCCAAAGCCTGCTGATGACCCATTCTTGTGGGGTGGTGGTGCTGTTTTGGCTGCACAAGCAACAATGCAACCTGAACATTGGAAGTAGGGGGAATGATGAAGTCTATGGCATGTATCCAGGGTTTGACATGAATACCACCAGGATATATTGCCATAAGTCTGACACTTCAAGCTTCTTGAATACTTTAAAGGTTCTATCAAAAATTAAACCTGAGATCACAGATTACTGTGCTTACATCAAAACATGTTGTACATTCCGTGACTGGGAAAATCCATTAAAGCTCGCTTTGGGTATCAAAAGATATGTAACATGTGTACTGCCTGAAGGCAAATGCTGTTGACTGGGTAAACAATGGCATAAGAAATCAAAGTAGACCACAAGGGTGGGAATAGGAGATTCCCAGAAACACACTGAACTTTGTTGAAAAGATTCAGCCAAAGAAGCCAAATCTCTGTTGGCGGAGATCACTTTCAGGGCAAGTGTGAAGATGGAGAACTCTGAGGCAATCAGAGGCTGACAGTAATGTTGCTGCACTTTCTCCATGCTTTTATAAATTATAAGGCTTTGGAGTTGGAACTCAGATGGCACAGAGCATAGAAAACTTTGCTATTTTGTTTTGTATGGTGAGGGGGAAACAGCCCTTTCATACACCAGCGATGGATCAGGAGGACAAGCCAATCTGTATTCCTCTCTCCCTACCCTCCACTGTCTTCCTGAGATGTACCAAATTGTTGGGATGTGGGAGTGAAAAATATAACATGGGTAAAATATGTGGAAGTCAGGGTTCCAGAAATGCCCAATGACTCTCCAGAGATAGAAAAGGCTCCCTGTGTCCACAGTTGTTCCAGCAGAGCAACAGCTTTTCTCCCCCTTTCTTCCTCTATGTTTTTCTTCACTGCCATTCTCTTTGGATGTGTCGTTCAGCACAGATGCCCCTTCCCATCTACTTACCACCCCAGTTTAGCTCTCTACCAGCAATCTGAAAGGGTCTTACCCCAAAAGACTAATCCCGAAAGACACCTCCGTTCCCATCTGATCTATAATCCAATTTTCAATGTTTGTTTAGAGCTCTGTATCAATTCCTTCTTACATTGCTTTTAGAAATGGTCACCTGGGTTTTTTCATATATATATATATATATATATATATATATATATGCACTTTAGAGTTGATTATGAACTATGAGATTGTACTTTCTCATTGATTAATGAGAGGAGCTGCCTGAATGACCATATCATTTAGAGTGGTCTATTTTAAAGAAATGAATAACTGCTCAGAGTACTGGGTGAGTAAATCTCTTTGTTCAGCCTGCGGTATGCATCATTACAAGCAATATGCCTCAGAGATAACGGCTCTGTGGTGAAAGTATAAGTTTGCCAGTGTTCCTAATTGCTTCGAGCTAAAAGTTCAGTCTTTACAAGGTCAGATCAGGAAGATGTATGTAGACATTTGATGAAACTTTATTGAGCCAATTAATGTTCCAGGTTTGCAGGACAGAGCAGAAATTTAGTGTATCTATTTATTTCATTTTTCTCCCTCCCTTCCTCAGGGCAGTACATTCACCCCCACCCCCTACAGGCACACCTTTAACCGCACAGCAACAATTCTTTGAGGTAGGTTGGGGTGTGTGAGAGTTTCTGGCTCGAGGGAGTTTTCAGAGTTCAGAAGGCTCTGAGCTCAGACCTTCTGAAATCACATCTCACACTTTCCGCTGTACCACACTGGCAATATTGTGGATATTGCTGTGTCTGTCAGTTGTGTGTGCGGAGTGGGTTCAAGCCAACTGCAAGCTAAAATGAAGCTTTGTTCCCTAAGCCCCTACTTTTCCTTGAAAACAACAGGTTTCCTGAGGCCCCAAGCAATATCACTCATCCGTTATAGTGCTCCACCTCTCCCCTTTATGACTGATCATTACTCTTCTGTGTACCAGTTATAAATTCTTGCTAGAAGACCATCTGTGCAGTGAAGCACCTCCTGTGTGCAGCTCATAAGCCACAGACCTCAGTTTGGCCTCCCGTCTATGCGTCTCCTTCATGCCTCTCCCTGTTTGCCAAGTTAGGAAAGATCCATCTAGCAGTGACTACTGGTTGACCACTAGAAACTCGAATCCTGTGAGATAATATGTGCTAACAAACACTTAGCCCAGACAGACAACCCACGTTCCCTGGGGTCGGGTTGGATAAAGCAGTCAATTTTTGTTTCTGTTCATTAGTTTCTGCATATGTTTCTGATTTCTTTCCAAGTCCACATGAAAATTCATATGCATTTTCATATGCATTTCTTCATAATATTTATTTACATCTTTTGTACACGTTTTCTTTAAAAAGAATGTGTGTTTTTGCAAGCAAATCCATCCTACAAAGACAGGAAGGAGGATTTTGCCACACGTTATATATCAGCATATGGTACAATGACAGTATGCACTCACTGTTTCACTGTAACATGGAAGAAATATATATTCATTGAGAGTAAAATGGCATATTATGGACCAGTTTGCACATTCACAGTGGCAAGTAGTTTGAGGTTCTAGGCTCTTTATCTAAAATTATCTTTATCATAAAATTATCATGTAATTTATCATCTAATGCAGAGAAGCCTTTATAAAAGGATTTCACTATGGGAACCTATTTAGTGACAGGAAATCCATTCAATTCCCTGTGTTTATTGGAGTAGATAATTCGACAGAAGCCAGATTACATTTGTGAAATTTTAAAATATTTTAATTTCTATTGTAACATCCGGGCAAGCTAATTATAGGCAGTTCCAGCAAATGAAACTTTGAAGATGGCAGGCATGAGTTGTACTTTTCTCCATGTTTAATTCATTTGTATTGAATATCTTATGGGGCCCAGATGCCAGATGCCAGATCCCAGATTTGGCAAGTGTGTAGAGAGAGCAGAGGCAAAAGATGCAGAAGGCAAATGTGAAGTGGAAAGGTCTTGAATCACTTAAGTGTTTCCTTTTCAGTTGGGAAGCATGAAACCATCGGGTTTGTTTTCGTATATATTTCAGTGCCTCCTGCCCCAAAAATAAGCATTGTGTTGGCAACATTTCACCCCTAAAACAAATATGCAGTTATTGGATATCCATTAGTTTTGCAATTTCTGAATGTGTATGCTGTGTGCAACAGCATCTGCAAAAATCAATGAGTCTGATGAAACATTTTCCCCATTCAAAAGTACAAAAAACACAGAATAATGTCAGCCTGAATTGTTGCACAGTTACTCTGACCCCTTTCGTGGCTCCATCAGTACTGATCAAAATATACTCCCCCCCCCACACACACACAGGGGAAATGGATGCTAAGGAATATCTGTAGTATCCTTACCTCTTAGTAGTCTTTTGTTTTCAGCTTCATTGTCAAAATCACAGCAAGTTCATACATTTCTCCATGAATTTAGGGATGTGCAAGCCGTGTGCATGCACAGGATGCTGAACTGAGGGAGCGCCATCCCAAAGTGAGGCACTGAGCTTTGGGAAGGAGGCATGAGGCTCTGACAGGGCCCTACAGCCCTCCCTCCCTCCTCTCCAAAGCCTAGTTAGTGCTTTCCCATCTTAGGGAAGGAGGTCCGAGGGCTCTAGACACTACCAGAGCGCTTGTGCCTCCTTGCCAAAGCTGGGCTCCTGCTTACCCACTTTGGGGGAGGTGGTGCAAGGACTGGGGGAAAGTTTTCAAGTTTTGGCCTTGCACAGAGCACCATAGTACCCGTCTGCCACTGCTGGTAGCCATCTACAGAATAGTCACAAAGAATGCCCCAGGAACATTGGTATAGATTCCCCTTCTGCTTACGCTTCGAGGCCCCGAGACACACCCACACCCCACAAATAACTTCACATGGACACATATTTTAGTTTAAGTTATTGGGCAAATTTTGGCCACAACTTTATTAATTACAAAAGGATGAGCAGTATTGGCTTAGGCATTGGCAACAGACTATAACTTAGTCCACCTCTCTGGCTGGTAGTCTGAAAGCGTAAACACCAAACGAGGAAGCAACATCTATGAAGACCGACCGAAGCTCGGGGTTCCTGTGGTCCTGGCATGGCCCTAGCCTCTCAAGCGGACTTTGGACAAGAACCAGGACCCCCAGATTCCTTTACCGGAATACCCAATTCCTGGAGGGGCAGGTGATGGCCGCACCTCCCCTCCCCACTTTCCAGTAAGCCAATGCCTAACTGCCAAATCTTACAAGTTGTGATGGTTGCTGAGGGGGTAGGCGAAAACCAAGTGGCCAAAGCCAATCTACCAAATGGAAAAATTCCTACCCAGCTCCTGTTCCAAAACAGGCGACCCAATCCAAAGCAAGGCCAAAGCAACACAGCCTAACAGCAGGGGGGTAGGGGGTGTCCGGCAGCAAGAGGCAAGTGCCCCCAATTGCGTCACGCTGCCACATATATGGAGCCCAGGGATCATGCCACCTCGCACAATTGGTCTAAACAGCCTGGCGTGATCCCTGGGCTGAGGGGGCCAGGGCTAGCTACGCCCCAAACAACTTTAACCCTGCGGGGTTATTCCCAGGGCCCGCTCACAACCAGGACCCTCTGTAAGGAGGATCCCAGTTCCATCTTCCTCAGGATGGAATGATTGCATGCCACTCCTCTCATGTCTATCTACTTTCCTTTTTTTTCATAGGTCCTGCTCACCTAATGCTTTATTTGCCCGTGAGTTTCCCCATTTTTCTGGTTTCTTCATTCTCATTTCAGTTCTACTGGGCTGAAATGCGCATCCAAGAAATCCATACAAGGCATATCTCTGCCTAAGTGTGCAGTCTGGGCAACAAGTACTGCCTGTGTAATGTACAGCAGCTAAGCATTCACTCTTTCATATTTCTGTACTGACACTTCAGGTCACAAAACCATTTTTACTTCCCCCATTTTACTCTTTCCTCTCGCAGGGACTCTTGCTCACAGATTGGGAAAGGATGATGATGATGATTAAACTGTTTGATGTTTGAACTGTTCTTTGACTCTGGCAAGTCTTTCTTTTTTTTTTTTTTTTTTTTTTTGCATTTTAAAATTTTATTGATTTCCCATTATTTATACATTATATCCATATTTCAATACATCTCATACATTTTGAACTTCCTTCAGCGTCTTTGACATTCATTCGTATTTATATCTTTAAAACACATTCCATATTTCATATTGCCATTCGTTCCTCCCTTCATACATTATTTCTATTAAACAATACTTATTAGTTCTTTACAGTGCCTCTTTAAATCCCACTAGCGTTGTATTTACAAAGCATTTATTCTCCAGATAACCCGCAAATTTCCCCCAGTCCTCAATAAACTTTTGATCCTTAATATATCTGATTTTCCCTGTTAATTTATCCAACTCGGCGTATTCTGTCAGTTTTACTCTCCACTCTGCTACCGTAGGGATTTCTTCCTGCTTCCACTTCTGAGCTATCACAATTCTGGCTGCCGTTACCGCATACTGGAAGAGTTTGCAGTCCTTTCTTCTGATGTCCTTTCCCACAATACCTAATAGAAAGGCTTCTGGCTTTTTTACAAAAGTATAACTTAACATCTTTTTCATTTCGTTATAAATTTCGTCCCAGAAGCTTTTAACTTTCTTACACTCCCACCACTGATGATAGAAGGTCCCTTCCTTTTGTTTACATTTCCAGCATTTGTTATCTGTCTTGTACATCTTAGCCAGTTTTACAGGTGTCATATACCACCTGTAGAGCATCTTCATCACATTTTCCCTCAGTAACGTGCATGCCGTAAATTTTATGTTCACTCTCCATAACTTTTCCCAATCCTCCAATTGAATATTATAGCCGAAATCCCTTGCCCATTGTACCATCACTGATTTTACTTCCTCATCCTTCGTATTCCACTCTAACAATATTTTATACATTTTTGACAGGTTTTTATATTCGTTGTTTATTATCTCTTTTTGGAATGCCGATTCCTTTTCCTCGTAACCCCTTTCCTTCACCTCTTTTTTAAACATTTCATTTATCTGAAAATAGTGCAGCCAGTCATATGTAAATACTTTAACCTGATCGTATGATTTTACTTTCCACTTCCCTCCTTCATTAATAACCATTTCTTCATACTTTCCCCACTTTTCTCTCATATTAACTTTCTTTACACTTATTATCTCCAACGGGGATAGCCAATGTGGAGTTTTCGGTTCTAATATATTTTTATATCTGTCCCAAACCTCTATTAGTGGACCTTTAAAAATGTGGCTACAAAATTCCTTATGCACTCTCTTTTTATCCCTCCATAGATACGCGTGCCACCCAAATCTGTTATTATGCCCTTCCAGATCTAGTAATTCTTTGTTCTCCAACTTTACCCATTCTTTTATCCAACACAGACATGCTGCTTCGTAATACAGTCTCATGTCTGGTAGGGCGAAACCCCCTCTTTCTGTTACATCTGTTAATAACTTAAACTTAATTCTGGGCTTCTTTCCTTCCCAGACATATCTAGAGATCACCTTTTGCCATTCTTTAAAGTTTTTTGTACCTTTTAATATGGGTATCGTTTGGAACAAAAATAACAGCTTTGGGAGCACCATCATTTTGACCATGGATATTCTTCCCCAGAATGATAATTTCATCCTGGCCCAGACCTCCAGATCTTTTTTAATTCCATTCCAAACCGGGGTATAGTTATTTTGGTATAAATCGATGTTTTTGTTGGTAAGCCAGAGTCCCAGATATTTAACCTTTTTAACAACCTCAATTTCAGTTCGTTGCTGTATTAATTCAATCTTATCCTGATCTAAGTTTTTAACAATCATTTTTGTCTTACTCTTATTCAATTTAAATCCTGCTAACATCCCAAATTTCTCCATCTCTTCCAAAATCTCCCTTAAACTCTCTATAGGTTCTTCCACTGTTAAGACCACATCATCTGCGTAGGCTTTAACTTTGTACTCATTTGAACCTAATGTTACCCCTTTAATTTGTTTATTTTGTCTTATTGCACTTAGTAAGACTTCCAAAACCACAATAAAGAGCAACGGCGAAAGCGGACATCCCTGTCTTGTTCCTTTGGATATTTTTATATCTTCAGTGATGACATTATTAATTATCAGTCTCGCTTTCTGTTCTGTATAAATTGCCTTTATGCCATTTAAAAACTCTTGGCCCACCTCCATGATTTCCAAATTTTTCAACATGAAATCCCAGACTACATTATCGAAGGCTTTCTCCGCATCTACGAAGATTAGGCTGGCTGGTTTATCACATCTATCAGAAAGATATTCAATTAAATTAACTATACTTCTTGTGTTATTTCTTATTTGCCTGCCCGGTAAAAAACCCGCTTGGTCTTCGTGTATAATTTTTGTTAGTATCTTTTTTAGTCTTTTGGCTAGGATTCCGGCGAAAATCTTATAATCCGTATTTAGTAAAGAGATGGGTCTGTAATTCTTAACTTGGGTTAGATCCGAGTCTTGCTTTGGAATTATTGTGATAAATGCCTCCTTCCATGTGCCTGGGATATCTCTTTCCTTTAGGATGTTATTCATCACGTCAATTAACGGAGTCATCAATGTGTCTTTCATTTCTTTATAGTAGCTCGATGTAAACCCATCTGGGCCCGGTGCTTTCCCTCTTTTCAATTCTTTTATCACTTCTTCTACCTCTTCTCTACATATTGGGGCATTTAGCTGTTCCTTTTGATCTATTGAAATCTTCCTCACCATCTTTTCTTTTAAATATCTTTCTATTTTTTTTTTATTGTTCCTTTCTTTATTCCTATATAGTTGCTCATAGAAGTCTACGAATCCTTTTCTAATTCTTTTCGGGTCAGTTGTTTCTTCTCCGTTTATTTGTATTTTGCTGATTGTATTTTGTTCGTTCCTCCTTTTAACTTGCCAAGCAAGCCATTTTCCTGACTTATTGGCGAATTCAAAATTTTTCTGTCTTAACCTTTTGATATTCCACTCAACCTCTTTATTTATTAACATAGCAAATTGAGTTTGGAGGGACTTTATTTCCTGCATTATCCTTTCATTATTCGGTTTTTTAATCAATTTTTGTTCATTGTCCATAATCTGTCTCAAAATCTCCTTTATCCTTTTTTCTTTGTTTTTTCTTTTCCACACACTTTGCTGAATAAAAAGGCCCCTCATTACTGCCTTACTTGACTCTGGCAAGTCTTTCTTGCGTGAAGAGAGCAAAGGGGCAGCCAGAAGGAGAACCAAATCGTGTGTTGCTACTTTTAAAAAGTTTCAAAAGTGTCTGAGTTTAAATAGCCTTACACACTGGGTGCCATCGATTGTGAATGGTGCACACATGCGTAAATGTATGGCTTTTTCCACAGTAAAGGTGACAAAGGCAACTGGGAAGAACGACCATTTTAATTCAGTGAGCCTCTTTGAAACTAATGCCCACCACACATGTGTGTTGCCATTTTAATTTTGGTACATCGCTACCTTTAAAAGCTGTGTGTGCATTGCATAGCGATGACAATCCCAGTCCCATGTTAGCTGCTAAATGTCTAGTTTCATCCTGAATATTAATGTTGTCCTTTAATGGTACAGTTCCCAAAAATAAAGTAGATATCCATGCTTACGATGCAAAGCATGTTCAGTTTGTTTTGTCATTCAGTGCAGCCATTCCACTTATATCATCCAAAGAATTGTGTGGTGCTTCCCCCCCCCTTCCCTGTAACACTTTATTATGTTTTTTAGCCTGTGTATTCAGCATAAATGCTCTCACGATGGCTCACTGATGTTGCACTCCGTGCGGCACAGAGGCACAATGCTTATCCAGGTTGGGTTTCCTTTGGAAGGAGGTCACTAGAGGCTTAGGGAACTTTTGCAATGTGTGTGTGTGTGTGTGTGTGTGTGTGTAGCTTGAGAGAAGGTGGAGGCATAACTTAAGCACTGCAATGGCAATGTGGATGGTGCCCCTGCACAGGGCACTGAGCCAAGGGGGCAAATAACAACAACAGCAACAACAACAACAACAACAACAACAACAACATCTCCTGACCACTTTCTATTCACTGTTTACTTGTCATTCCCCTAACCATAAAGATACTTGCCAGCCTTTCCATAGCCATTAAGTCAGTCTTCTTCTGAATCTAACCCCATCCCATCCAGTCACCCAAATATCACAACAATATTAAAACAATATAAAACGCAAGAGCAGTTTTTATACGCCATCCTGGGTCCATGCTTGGAAGAAAAGGTTTCATAGCAATAGAATAAATAAATAATATTGCCACACGGAAATTTTCTGTCTCCAGGGCCCCCTTTTCTGCTTAGATCCATGTTTTCGGATTCTGGGAACTTCTTCCAGAATAGGGTTTGGGGTTTCCAGTGCTTTGAGCTTCTGAACACTTTACAAAAGCAGCCACATCTAATTGTGATGTTACTACCACAGTATATATAATGGTGGCTAAATGCATGCTCTTCAGGAGTTGATGGGGGGAAAGCACTCTGGTCTACAGCCACTATTGGTCTACCAAACAGGAACAATGTATATAAAGCAAGCAGTAATTCGGTGTTCTTTTTCTTTTCAAGTGTAAGAAAATACTATATTCCTATAGTTCCGTGTGTCAGATTTTAGCGTGTATGTTTCTTCCCTTTTCCGTGTTGTGCAACAAATTACAGCGGTGGTATCATCAGAGTTGTTTACACCTCCAAAATAATCAGTAAAATGCAGCTGTCTTGCTTCCCCTAATGCATCTTTTGAATTCAAATGTTCTCTAATGATGTGTTTCCCCACCCCTGCGGTGCCAGAAGCAGGCACACTGCTATGAAAAATACACCATTGAGAACAGAGCTAAGAGTGCTTGGAGATGCCCACCTGGTGAGCGGGCATACTATTTCACTGAATAGAAAAATGTTCAAGGCACCCAGAGTGGGCTTAATTAAAATGTACAGAAGAATTAAAAGGAGATGGAGATTAAGCAGAGTAGGACAAAGCAGGGAGAATACCCCAGGAACATTTGGCCTAAGGACTGCAGAGATGGAGGGGATGTTCCAGGCTTCCTTCCATTTCTTTTTAAAGCGGAGCCTGTGTTTGTGGCTGTCTTGTGCATATAGATCAGACGCAGCATGGAGCTTTTATTTGGTGGGAAAGGGGGTGCCTGTAAAAGGCGGCCAAATAGAAATGGTGGCATTGGAGATAGAGAGGGAATGAGTGCCATTGAGGAATAAACCATGAATAAATCAAGTGATAACACGGGTGGCGCTGTGGTGTAAACCACTGAGCCTTGGGTTTGCCGATCAGAAGGTCGGTGGTTCCAATCCCCGCAACGGGGTGAGCTCCCGTTGCTCGGTCCCTGCTCCTGCCAACCTAGCAGCTCGAAAGCACGCCAAAAAGTGCAAGTAGATAAATAGGTACCACTCCAGCTGGAAGGTAAATGACATTTCCGTGAACTGCTCTGGTTTCGCCAGGAGTGGCTTAGTCATGCTGGCCATATGACCTGGAAAAACTCTGTGGAAAAGCGTCGGCTCCCTCGGACTGTAAAGCGAGATGAGTGCCGCAACCCCAGAGTCGTTCATGACTGGACTTAATGGTCAGGGGTTCTTTACCTTTACCTTTAAGTCAAGTGATATGAAGAGCTCTTTCAATCATTCATGTGGTACAGTCCTCTCAGACAACTATATAATCAGAAGAACATGCATGGAAGGCTGGAGGCTTGAAATCTAGGCGCGAAGACTCCTAAGCAGGGAGATCTAAGTGGGGAAATTGATAGAGATGAACTTTCCCCCATGAATGCACTGCATGTTACATGAGTATTTGCCAAAGTTTCCAAAGTTTCTGTTATTTGGTTGACCTCATCTTCCTGCCCATGATAGAGTGAATGACAATATTGTATCCATTCATTGGGTCCAATGGTACACACTGGAACATTACAAGCATTCTCCAGAAGGCCTGATATTGTACACCAGAAGAGGGAAATGTCCTTATCATGAGAGGCCTTTATTAAGATATGCCAAGCATGTTTTTCTGCTTTTTTCCATCTTAGCAGAAGTTTATACTTCTGTTTGAGGGAAACATATTCATTAATTAAGGGGGTAAAATAGAGTTCCTATATTTACAGTAAACTCTCTACATCTAGCTTTTAGCTTGCTTGCACTCTTTGTCAAACCAGCTGGAAGATCCCATTGAGCTTTTTGAGCCACTATGCCTGATCTCAGTTCTCAAGTGGTCTTGCAACCTGTCAGTCAAGATCTTAAATAAATTCATAGCCTCGTTGCCAATTGTTGGGTAGCACTGTAAGATGCCAATTCCCCTGACTCTAGGGCAGGGGTCAGCAAACTTTTTCAGCAGGGGGCTGGTCCACTGTCCCTCAGACCTTGTGGGAGCGGCAGACTATATTTTGAAGGGGGGGGGGGGAATGAACAAATTCCTATGCCCTACAAATAACCCAGAGATGCATTTTAAATAAAAGCACACATTCTACTCATGTAAGAACACATTGATTCCCGGACCGTCAGCAGGCCAGATTTAGAAGGCTATTGGGCTGGATCCTGCCCCCAGGCCTTAGTTTGCCTACCCATGCTCTAGCCTAGGGCCTTGTCCAAGGAGCTTGCTCACAGCTTACAAACTCCAGGACAAAGCTAAAAATTCAGAAAGTGTTCCAGTAGCCGCATAGACTCCTCAGTCTGCACTTGCCCACTGGGTGGACTGACAGGGACCATCATAGTCTGCAGCACCTTGAAAGCTTTGCTATGGAAATTAGAAGTGCTTCTAGTCTCCACTATTTATTTAAAATTAGGAATCAATGAGAGCATGCCAAAGCATAGTACTCAGAATAAGGAGCTATTTGAATTTGAGGTCTGATCCAAAGCCACCTAAATTAGCTCATTTTAGGAGAGCTTATATTCAATTTGAGATCAACTCTCTTGCCAATTGCTTTGGGGGGGGGGGCTGTGCTGTTTATTTTTGTGTTCATCAATTTTGCAGATGCTTGTTATAGACTGGATGGCTTTAATTATATACCCATTACAATTGAATGTTATTGTTTTATGTGAGCCGCCTTGGGGACTCTTGCAGAAGACGGAAAGGCAGAGTCGAGGATAGCTCAGTCAGTAGAACACAAGACTCTTAGTCCTAGGGTCATTGGTTTGAGCCCCACACGGGACGAGAAAGATCCCTGCATTGGGGTGTTGGACAAGATTACCCTCATGGTCTCTTCCAAATCTACAGTTCTATGAGTCTGTGATTCTATGAAATTAAAATGACAATGCTGATATAAACTTGATTGTCGTTGAGGGGAGAGGATTTTTCTGTGTTAAGATGCTGTGTACTATAAGGATAATAATTATCAATAATATTGTACATCCAGCCTGTTCCCTTGCTGATACTGTAGCCTCTGTCTTAAAAGCTGTATTAGGCTTTGTTACCTACTTGCACTTAAAAATCTGTCAAGTGGCACGCCCTTGGGAGTGAATATATTGCTGTCAAATAAGTAATGGATTTTAAAGAAACAAAAACACATATGAGCTGCATTACAGGGGTGGGAGAGGTAAAGCATTAGTGAGTGTTCTAGTTGGTATCTCACAGCTTCCTCTTTGTGGAATCACATAAAGTGAGGAAGACAGAGAAAAGGAAGGCCATTCACCCTGCTTCACATATGCAGCACATAGACACAAAGCCGCTTTGCAGCCCCTTTCAGCTAGTCAGATGCTCAACAGCTGCATTACATGGCACAAATCTATAACATTATATATCACAACACCCAGGATGATAAACAGAAATAAAAGAGATGATTCTTAAGGGAGTTTCATGGAATCCATTTGGAATTATATGTATGTTTTCTCCTGCGTTCTTTCTGTGGCGCTGTAACGGGCGTTCTCCTCTTGCTCACTCGAAGGATGAAATTTCAGTGTGCAACGTATTGCCTTTGAAAATCTGAAAATATCTCTCCCTTTTCTCTGTATCATTTGCCCCATTCATACTGTTTCCCTGGCCCTGTTCTCCGATTTGTATATCCAAATACTGGCCAGTGAAGCAAAGAGAATTTGAGAACGTTGATGGTAAGATTATATCCCCAGATGGAACTGACTAGCCGTAGTTTCCTTTGCTGAACACAAGATAGTATGGACCCCTGGTCATCTGATTTTGTGGTACAATGATACCTATTCATTGCTCCATCCATTCAGTCTGCAATGGGTTGTGTATAGGCAGTGCTTGGGGTTGTGTTGTGACTGGGCTCTGCAAGGCAAGTAGGATGCCCTCTTTACCTTGTACGTTCCAGTCTCCCTGATGTAAGGATAGGCTGGTACCCACCCGATGAAGGAATCACCCTACATCTCTTCTGTAGCCCATCTTGTCATTTCATTGAGCAGACTCCCCAGACCCTAAAAGGTATGTTCCTTCCAGTTTCACTGCACAAAACAGGCTCAGGCTAACCAAGGCGCACAATGGAGGAACTGATGGGTATATATTTGTTACTGTTTATTTACATCACAGCCCTCTCTCATTCATTCTCACATTAAACCGTTAGCTGGCCACAGTTTTGCAATTGATAAATTGTGGGCAAGAAAGAGTGCCCACATATTGGAGCCCCACTGCTAGTGGATGGAGAGTTTTGCCCTGTGCAAGTTTTGCTGCCACCCATGCATTTATGTTAGTGGCTCATAACCACAGAGCTGTCCTCTGAAAGTCCTTCCATTGACCTGACTATTGAAGACACTGGCATTTTAACTTGCACCATCCCACCCTGAGGGATCTGTTTTTCTCTTATTTAGATTACTAAATAGGGCTTCAGGCAACGGATGTAAGCATATATAAATGATTGCATGTTTGTTAAAAGCAAACATCAAAGGCTGTGGCACCATTACATTCAGTGGCCTGCCAACTATTACTTCTACTTAGATTCATAGAATTGTAGAGTTGGAAGGGGGATCCTGGGATCATCTAGTCCAGCCCCCTGCAATGCAGGAATATGCAGTTGTCTCATATGGGGATCGAACCTGCAACCTTGGCATTATCAGTACCACACACCAACCAACTGAGCTATCCAGGATCTAGTTTCATTCATTTCAGTGTAATTTGTGCAAGAGCAGTGCCTTTGGACAGATATTCCTGAATGATTCATGAAAGGAAGTTGTTTGTTAGACACCTGCAGACTGCAACCCACGTCCCCATAGCTGTACTGTTCCAGTGCCCGCTTCTAGCACTTTTCTAATGCATAAAACCCATGGGACTGACTATGGTATCCCATTGGAAATCCTTGCTGCAATTGTGAGGAACAAATAAAATACAATTGGCTAGTTTCTTTTGCTCAGGCTGCTGTCTATTTTTCTGTAAGGTGGAATTTGAAAAGAAGTTGATCCATGTGTTGTCTACCTTGCTTAAGCTGGACACAGTCCAGGGAGAAAATGGCTTACAGTTGTCAGTGTGCGCTGAAGTTCAGATAGTCCCACATTTAGGAGTGCTTTCAGACTTCCCTGTAGTAAAATGGGTCAAGTCCTCGCAGCAAGACAGTCTCTTTTATATGGCTCTCTCAGTGCATTGCTCCACTCAGCTCTACTAATCGGCTGAAGATCATTAGTCTGGAAAAGTGCAGTGTATTGTGTTCCCTCAAACCTAGGTCCTTGCAGTGAACATGTCTCCCCAGTCTCACGCCATTTCGTACCACCCTGCCTCTTAATTTCATATCTGTTTGCATGCTCAGTTGCTACACGCATGTATGGATTTTATTATAGTTTCAAACCTGCTTATGTGCCACAGAACTGGAAGCGGAAGATCACAGATATTTGCAGCACCCCCACTCACAGCTCAGCTTATTTTGCAGCAGTAAGAATTACCAAGCAGAATACGATCTCCCCACACAAAAAGTCAGCATGTAACTCTCCCCTTTTTAAATCCTTAAATACAGAACAATTTTGGCATTTAGTTTACCTTGTGAGTACTACTTAAATATATTTTAAGAGCCAGTTTCCATAGTAAATTAAATATTTGCTCCCATACCTGTGATTATTTATTGTGATCTTGCAATCTTTGTTCAGTTTGTAGTGCTGGCTAATTATGTTCAGTTGTGTCAGCTAATTAGCTGAAGTAATGATCATTAATTTCCTCAAGTGACTTTAAGGCAGTGAATTGTATATTCAGGTTAGATCTAAAGAACACAGGTATAACCTTTCAGTACATCAAACACTGAATGCCACAATAATATCTGCTGTAGGTTTTAGTTGCCTCAACCCTACAATTCAAAATACCAAATAAATCTAGAGGAGATAAAGATTATCATCAGTTCTGTCATTCAGTTTTCTGGCAGTTCAGAGAGGAGTGGAATTTATGCAGCCCTGAAGGTGTAGGAGGCTATCCAGACAAAATCTGGGATACTTTTTGGGTAAGTTAAGAAGAACTGATTATAAAGCACTTTGGGGAAAGGTTGTAGTTCTGTTGTAGAGCAGATGATTACATTCAAAGCATCCCAGGTTCAGTCCCTGGCCTGGAAGGTAATGCAGGGAAAAACTTATTCCTGAAAGACTGGATAGTCAGTACCGAACTAGGTGGGCCATTGATGTGACTTTCATAGAATCATAGAATTATAATGTTGGAAGGGACCCTGAGGGTCATCTAGTCCAACCCCCTGAAATGCAGGAATCTCAACACACAGTTGCCCATCCAATTTGCAGTCACGCCAGACGCTGCTTAGCTTTGCAAATGTGCTAGCAGTTTTATTGCTTCACCACGAGGCAGCTTCCCTTTTAATCTATCATCAACATGCATTCTTCTTATCTGAAAGAATGTCTGGTTTTAATAATTGTTAACAGTGTGATGTATTTTATTCTGTTTTTTATGTAGCTTATATTTTCTAATGGCTTTGGCTACACTAAATAAATAAATAAAATAAGTAATAACATGCAAGTAGCATCAAGTGATGATTCATAACGAGCCGCCAGAGATCACAGATCCTTCAAAGCACCTCTTAGTAGGGATGCTCAAGAATTTTGCTCAGTGAGCATTTTGAAGTGAATGATTTATTTGCAGTTCACACAAACTGATTCAAAGCAGGACAGGACAGATTTATGAATGAATGCATGTGAAGCTGACCTGTAGCAGAAACAGACTTATCTGCCCATTCCTATCTCCTGCACATGAAAACAGTTCACACATTCAGCTATGGTTCATTGATAACCAGGGCTTGCATCTAGGAGGTTTTCTGTTAGGAGGCCAGAAGTTCTGTGATGATCTGTCTCTACCTTTTGCACTTTTTCTGTCATTCCTGTTGATCTCTGGAAAGATGACAGATATAGTTTCTCTTTTTGGCTTTCTCTGCTCTTTGTTGTATTTCAATTGTGTGTGTTTCTTTTTGAGCTGCAGTGCATAAGCTAAAATAAAATTACTCGCATATTGTTATGCAATATTTATATTTTATTTTATGAACTTTATTGATCACTAGAGTGAGATGTAACTTTTGGAAATTTTGTTTAAAATGTATAGATTCTGAAAGTTCTTTTATTGAGATAAGTGAGCTTGAAATATATGCTTAATTCATTGCCACATTCAATCTCTTTTCCTCATTTGTATTGTTCACTAGTTGCGTGCCAAGACCCCAAGGCCTCCCCCTTATGTTAAATAATAACATGTGGACACCATATTTTAGGTTAATGGGCAAAATTTAGGCCACAACTTTATTGGTTACAGAATGTGAGCGGTATTGGCTTAGGCATTGGAATTGAACCGACTATATCTGACTCCTGTCCGCCTGCAAGAAGTCTCACCACCAGTAGGGGGAGCCCTGTTCATGTACATCAACTCGGAGCTCCCCTAGGGTCACCGGAAGGTTGTCCCATGGCCCTAGCCTCCACCTTGGTTTCAGACAGGAACCACAACCCCCAGATTCCTTTAACAGAATACCTTTAGAATGAAGGGGCAGGGGATGGCCACACCTCCTCTCCCACACGGCTGATTTAAAGGGATAAGCCACGCCCTCTGGCCAACTGGATTGGCCAGCCAGGGTCATGACGCAGTGCTTCACCAGCCCCCACTGTGTGTGGAGGCCACGTGGCCTGACCACAAGACCGACCCGCCCGGAAGTGGAATGGCTTTCTTAGAATGTTAGCAAGCACCTTTTTTGAGGTAACCAAGTTAAGATTTGTTGTTGTTTAGTTGTTTAGTCATGTCTGACTCTTCGTGACCCCATGGACCAGAGCATGCCAGGCACTCCTGTCTTCCACTGCCTCCCGCAGCTTGGTCAAACTCATGTGCGTAGCTTCGAGAACACTGTCCAACCATCTCGTCCTCTGTCATCCCCTTCTCCTTGTGCCCTCCATCTTTCCCAACATCAGGGTCTTTTCCAGGGACTCTTCTCTTCTCATGAGGTGGCCAAAGTATTGGAGTCTCAGCTTCAGGATCTGTCCTTCCAGTGAGCACTCAGGGCTGATTTCCCTAAAAATGGATAGGTTTGATCTTCTTGCAGTCCATGGGACTCTCAAGAGTCTCCTCCAGCACCATAATTCAAAAGCATCAATTCTTCAGCGATCAGCCTTCTTTATGGTCCAGCTCTCACTTCCATACATCACTACTGGGAAAACCATAGCTTTAACTATATGGACCTCTGTACTGGAAGTAAACTCTTGGAGATACAGGGAGATGAGCTGGTAATATGGTTCTGTACTTTGAAACAGGTATATCTTTTTTAAAAAAATATTTTATTAAGGATTTTCTTGTTTTACAAAAACAGGTATATCTGAGCTAAGAGGCCTATGCTTAGTGGTAGTTCTTTATCAACATGATCTGCTGTTGCTATTGTTGCTCCCATGTGACCCCAAAAGAACCTCGAATATCTGCAGTGAGTAGAGTAGATCAGCTGATGCTGTGTTTTATACAACTTCCCCAATCCCTTGTCAGCAGGGTCAGAGTTATTGAGAGTTTATTAAGGGACATCTTTTAGAAAACCTCATACAGAGCATCATCTTTCTATTACGCTAGCCTGCCACCAAGAAAATGGTGTTGTTGTTATGATCATGAACCCATGCTACAAGAGTAATGACAGAGATGGGGAAAGTGGATTGGGAGAAGCATGGAGATTCATTTTTTAAAAAACGCTCTTCGGAAAGATTTAAAAAATCAGCTGAGTCCAAAGAGAAAAGGATTCAACCATTGTGTCCAGCCAGATAGAGCACAGATAGCAGGCACATGGTGAACATCAAGCAAATGTACTGAGAAAATAATGATGGTGGTGCAGGAGAGCATGGGAAATGCTGTTGATGCAGAACTGATAAAAGAGTTGCTGAGGAAGCTGGAAGGACACTATCAGGCCTGGCAGTCTGGCGGCAAAGGAAGTGCCAAGTAGGCAAGCAGCTAGGGGCAATCTGACAGAACCTTGGCTTTGGTTACAGTTGCTCAGACTGTGAACCCAGATAAGAATGCCAGCAGGATTTTCTGGGCCCGGTATATTGCATATGGGTTGGGCCCTCTGACCCCAAAGAGGGCACTGATTTGCATAAAATTTGCATATGCCTCACCATACGCAACCAGGGAACCAGGCAGAAGGCCTACTCAGTAGTGTAACCCACCCTGTGGAAAGCCTTCCCATCAAGATGTCAAGGAAATAAATAACTATCTGACTTTTAGAAGACATCTGAAAGCAGCCCTGTTTAGGGAAGTTTTTAATGTTTGATTCTTTATCGTGTTTTTAATGTTCTGTTGGGAGCCGCCCAGAGAGGCTTGGGAAACCCAGCCAGATGGGTGGGGTATAAATTTATTATTATTATTATTATTATTATTTATTATTATTATTTGCAAATGTGTGTCCTCTTTTGCAGATGGGAGTAGAGGGCCTAGTAATACATCAATGGCCACACATGTAATAAAAATGTCTGACAGAATGTGAACAGCTTTTCCATAATTGTGTGTCCACACTAGGAAATGTATAACCTTTTTCTGCCTTGCCAATGCTAAACCGAAGCCTAAGCTGCATTCCTGTACCCATTTCCCTGGGAGTAACCCCTGTTAAACACAAAGAGACATACTTCAGAGTAGACATGTACACCATTGTACTGTAAGTTATCTATACAGTGATTTTTGAAAGAAGCGCCTGGAGATCCTGCAACACATCTAAGCTTCTCTGCAAAATTTTTGCATTTTGTGTTTACCATTTGGTGGTGGTGGTAGATTTCATTAACATCCGCCTGCATTCGCTGTGCATTTGCAGAAAACAATTTCTAAGGAGTACTCGATTTCAGATGAATTCATCCCAGGAAAGATACAGCCTGGTTGCTAAGGGGAAAGGAGGAGCAAACTAGATATTTCAAGGCTAGAAAAAAAGGCAGAATCAAGAAAAGTGCACCAAAGGGGGGGGGGGGAGATAAGCTGTTTAGGACCTCAGGGATTTTTTCGCCTGTTATCAAAACTGCTCCCTTACAATTCACAGCCCTGATTTCATTCATATGTTAAAAACACTGACCAATGGAAGCAGGCAGGCTCATTTCACAGTAATCTCTTAGAAGGGCACCTGAACATTTCTCTTTGTAACTTTCTTTCTATGAGGACCGAATACTTTTTCATTAATCTTTTAAAGAAATCTCATAATCTGGGGACCCTGCTGGCTGTGGGTCTGGTACCTCTCAGTGACTCTGGACCCGTATCAGAGGCTTTCCAGAGTGCAGTGAACCTCTCTTGTGTCACCTGATGGCTGATGAACTGGAAGTTGGAGTACCTCCATGCTCTGATTACTTTGAGGTCAAGGAAGCATCCTGTGGCAATACAGGGAGACAAATTTCATCCCTGAGTCTAAGCCTAGCATGCTGAGTTCTGCCTCTTGTTGTGTTCCTCCACTGCATCTTGGTAATAGAGTAATCGCAGTAAAATAAGTCATTGCAACTGCTTTAGACTGAAGATAATATGTTTTCCCCAAACCCCTACATTTTTATGAGTGACTTTGATGAATCAACCTGTCACCGATATAGAATTTGATAAGGTCAGCCATCACCACTCTCTCTGAAATTACCTGGCATAGCCTTTTGATAGCTCTTGTTAAATTCTTGCATGCAGTGGTCACAGAGGCTGAGAAAGTTGCCTTGGGCGGCTGGAGAATGGTCCTGAGGGCACATTGTTCAGGTTTGTTGCTGAAGCTAAGCAAGTTTTGGCCTGCAAATTGCCTGGGATGAAAGGTAACCAGTAAACCACTCTGAACTCTTTAGAGGGAAAGCAGGGCAATCTTCATTGAATTTTGTGTGGGTCAAAGCATCTCCCTGGCATACTTTTGATTCTGCAATTCACATTTAAGTAGACCTAGAGGGTAGTCCTTCTAGAACATTTTCACAAATTGCCACCCACACAACCTCCCCAAATTTCAGGCATTTACAACTTACTGTTTCCCTTCTGGAAACAAAACAACAACAAGTGCAGCATAAAGCACTGAATTTTGTCGTTGGGATGTATTTGACTGTTGTAGTAATGTTGGTTGGACAGTGTTCTCAAAGCTATGAACATGAGTTTGACCAAGCTTCAGGAGGCAGTGGAAGACAGGAGTGCCTGGTGTGCTCTGGTCCATGGGGTCACGAAGAGTCGGACACGACTAAACGACAACAAGAAATGTTAGTGTTTTTTCAGAGGAAAAAATAGCCAGGGACAGGCCACTGAAGACCACCAGAGTCAAATCATAAATCAGAGCAGCAGTTTATGGATCCCTTGGGGAGAAATGGTGGAATATAAATTCTATTATTATTATTATTATTATTATTATTATTATTATTATTTAATTAATATGTGTTTCTCTATTAGTTTGTCTGTGGGGTGGGAAAGTGATCTGTAGTTGCAGAAACATGCTAATACCAGGCAAGGGAAACTCCAGTTGCAATACATAATATTTTATGCAGATTATCATCTGAATTGTTGTGGCCGCAATGTAGGAGCAAATTCACTCTAAACAAAGCAAGTAAACCATAATATATTGTTATAATGGTTTCACTATTGTCTCATTTTCTCTAATTACAGCAATCTCAGTGATGATTGGAGGGGATTAATAATTAAGTATGGCAAGATTTCATTTTGTTCTCTTTTAGTCCTTAAATTAAAGATTTACATAGTTTGCAATATTTAATTAATTACCCTTACGAGATTCATGAAATAAAAGCATTTGGATCTAACATCAAATTGTCTGCTTGGTCCTCAAATGTTAGGAGCCTGTGGGAACCAATCATGATTACATAAAAGAAGGGAAATGAAAGATGAATGAAATAACTGAAGTAGCATATTAGAGGATTCCAGATTTAAATTTTGAGCCCATTGAAAGCCAAAGGCTTCAGGGCAGAAGCAGGGTATAAAATTATCCTAGGATCAACAACTGCAATTTGGCTATCACTGTTACGTTAATATGTGGGTGAATGTTGGTTTGCCACTATCCAAAAACTCAAGAGAGACACCAGGGACTTTGATGGTCACCAAAATGAGATTGTCAGCACTCAACCTTGTATATCTGTCAAGCAGGAATATTCACAAAATTAAGAACATTCTCTAATAAATATGTAAAAACAGGGCAACAGTTTTATATTTTGCTGAACTTTGGTGTCATTCCATAACTTGAATCTCAAGACAGTGATTTATCCAGATAATGTCAGATTGGTATAGTTGAGGGTATTTATGAGTTAGAGGACTATGGTGGGACAGATTATTGTTATTCTGTCTCGAAGGGTGGCGCATGTACTTCCAACATTTTAACAATGGAATTTCATTCCTCAAATTTCTGATAGCTGGAACACTCTTTTCTCTGAATTAAAATGGGAGACACAATAGATTACCCTCATGGTCCCTTCCAACTCTACAATTCTATGATTCAATGAATCTCACGTACACCTAGAAAGTTGCTTCTGCATGAGTCACTGTTGCGGATATCTTTCTTCTGACCGTAAATTCTGGTCTTTCTCAGCATGAAGAATAGTTGAGCAATGAATTGATATGTCAAAATTATCCACCACAGCAGAGAGAGACATTGGAGGGAGGCTATTGAGTATGTGCCTGTGTCTACTGTGGTTACACAACGTTACATATACATAAGTGTGCAAGTACAATCATTGTTAGCAATGTGAGTTTCAGCAATCACACACTGACACACAGCTAACCAAAAATAAATTAATTGGGTAAGTAAACAGGGAAACTTGCAGCCACATCGGGGGTGGGGGGGCACAAAAGAACTGAGTTAAACATGCAAAAGCCCAAGCTTTGACCATGTACTAGTAGGCCTGCACTGTTTCAACACTATGTTTGGTCTTCCTGTCTCTTTCCCAAGGGCCATTCCCATAAAGGTTCTTTGCCTAGCAACAAACTAAGGCTATGTTTGCTTTCAAACTGTAGTCATGATGATTCTTCTCCATCTCTTGAATGCATCACCAGCCCTCCAGAGCAGCTCTCAGGCTATCATCCTATCTCTTCCCCTCACTTCTGCGGGATAACAACCCTACACCCTAGGTCAAAGATGCAAGCCATAGCAGGGCCTGTTGGGAAATATATTTGTAAGACTCCACAGTCATATAACATACATATACATTTGTGCTCAGACGATGGCCAATACTCTTGAGAAGTATGGCTCCACACTCTCCTATTGTACCTGAATAATTTTGATGCCAATTAAAAGAACAGGCTTGACTGTATAATAAGCCAGCCACTGGTTTGCAGCCACCATATGCATTTTTACACTGAGAAACCACTATTACTGTCTGCAGATAGGGATTTTCTTTGCCTATGGACAACTGTTTGAGGGTTTTGATTCAGAATTAGTACATTTCTCCAGCAATGACTGAAATAACCTTTAGCAGTTTCAAATTTAGTCTCATCTTCTAGGCAGTCAGGATACCAGTGTAGGTGAACAGACATCATTTTGTCATTTTAAAAAGAAAGAGAAATAACTAGACAACTAAGTAAATGCAGTATCATAAATTCTGATGTCAATAAAAGAACAGTTGCTATGGATTTGTCTGCTTGTACTTTCATAATGAAGGAGCTGGAACAAGTTGACCACATTTGCTTGATTGCATCTTAAGGAGTGAAAGCAGACCTGATATATTATATATACACTTCAGTGTTCCCCACTTTCCTGGTAAGAGGGTTTCTGAGCCACTCACTTTGCAGGGTCTAGTTTCCTTGTGATTTGGATCAGATACTTATGGTATTGTCTAATATATATCAATTTACATATATACAAGTATAGCTGGGATAGAGCAGCAGACTACCGCCCAGAAACAGTGCAATATCAAAAGGCACATTCCTGAAGTCTTCCAAAGCTCTTTGCTATCAGCCCGTTGCAAAATCTAGAGTTCTACCTCCTTCTCCAGCTACAGCACAACTGCCAAACTGTTGTTCTTCAGCCCCCATTCAAGCCGATGTGGTATATCTGGTAGCTAGTAACCCCCAGCCAATGAAAACCACCAACACTCACTTAAGTAAGCATCTTCTATCCATTCATCACTGCCTGCTACACTGGCAATATTTATTCTCACTTTATGACCATAGCAGTATGTATTTTTTAGGGGAGCGACTCCAATGTGACTTTTCCCATGCTGTCTAGTAACATAGGAAGATTTCATGGGCAGAAACTACATTGTTAGTTTCATGCAGGTGATATTTTCAAATAAGCCCAGAACAGTGTATAAGCAGCTCTGTAATGTGCTGAGTGATGTACAAATTGTTCCAGAATCTCTTTTTCTTTTCTTTTTTGAAAACTGCAAATGAGACAGAGTTCAATTATTCTCCCTTAAGTTTCTGATTATCAGCTGAGTGGTGACACGTAACAAACTTACGCAGTTTCCACTGTAACCAAAGCAGCCTAGTGTCAGACTGCAGAACTGCACTATAAGTCTCCCATTGGGCAATATCTCTCAAGATGTTTGTGGTTCATCAACCAGGAACAGTCCGCTGAGGTTGCCATGTCATTATTTCTGATTGTCTCATCCAAAGTGTTGACATAATTGGATATGCTAGGTCATAATGCACTCTGCTCTCATAAGTAGGCAAGTAGGCATAGTCAAGATCCAGTTGATCAGAGCTACTGGCTCCTTCTTAGAGCTTTGCTTTTTTCAGCCTTGTCACATCCAATTTGGCTCCCAGCTGCTCTGTAGAGATCTGCTTTCTTGACAGTCCTCTTACATGCCTTGGCCTGCATTGCTGATCAATTAACCTAGTCTGGAATCATGACCTTGGAGCTCTTACAGGAGTGGTGAGCATTAGACAACCCCTGGCCCTTCTCACTATGCTTGTCTTGTTCCAAACTTGAGCCCTAGCCTAGATGTTGTTCATGCTATTATTCTCTGGATACTCCCCTTATATTCTGTCCATGAAGTTGTGTTCCAGCTCCAGGGCCAAAGACAGTGTTGTGCTGGATCTTCTTCTTCTTCTTCTTCTTCTTCTTCTTCTTCTTCTTCTTCTTCTTCTTCTTGATTTTCTTGGTTTACAAAAGTATGAGCAATCTCTCTTTTTTTTCCAAGTTGCATTTTTACAGATCAGTTTCATTGGTTCAGACATTAGCGTTACATTAGGAAGAAAAAGGGGGAAAGAGGTGGAGGGGGGGAAAGGTGAGTGGGGCGGGGTCAGGTGGTGACGTTTCTGTTTTACTTAATATATGTGTGGGGTTTTGTGTCAGCGTCGCTTGTGCAGGTTCTCTGCTATTTGCTTGTGTTCCTTTGGTGGTGAGAGAGGTTGGGGTTATCCTAGAGTGTGGTTGGGCATCCTTGGATTTGAACAGTGTTCTCTGTTTAGCTAAATAGAAGCTGATATCTCTATCATTTGCTGCTATCTAATAAATATTGTTATACAAAGAAGAAGCAGGAAGACCTTGTGAGTTGCCACCACTCAGCTCTCTCTGAGAAACTAAAACCACACGAAAAGGGATATGCCACTGGTATGCTCTGACTACTAGGAGTTGATACTACTTCATAGGCAATGCTTTGTCACACAAGGGGAAATTCAGCCTTGCAATAATTTTAACAAGCTCTCTGATGAGAATAGGCAAAAACTCCACTAGTGGCATTCTAATTACTCTATAGCAGTGACCACATAGCAAGGATCATAGAACTTTCTTAGCACATGTTGAAGCACAACTCAGTTGACACTGAATGTTTATAGAGTATAAATGTCTTCTTTTGTCTCGTTTTAATCTATGTTGTCTGCAATGTGGGGCATGTTTCAAATAATACATTGTCCACTACATTATATTATTGTCTACATAAAGCTTTGGGTACTTTTTAATAGTGGAAATGGTGCAATGTGGTGGCGGCGAATAAATGTTGTAAAACAAAAAATGCAGCAGTTATGCAGAAGCTCTTAGACCCGTGACTATACTGCTTTAAATTCTTCGTTTTCATGAACTGTCACTCTTTCCAGACTTGCACTTCCACTTTTCCTTTTCCCTTTTTAAGTGCTAAATGTTTTAGTTTAGAGGCTGACATAGTGAATGGCATAAATCTACAAGCGAGTCTCTGCATTTTCGAAGCTGTCTCAAAGCATTTTACTTAGAGTTTTAAGTGCTCTATGAAATCTAAAGGCATTTTCATAACATAAGAGCCTCTGATTTTTATAAGCACTTTGAGGTATGCTGCTGGCTAAATCAACAGTGCTGACGGAAATGGAAGAAAATAAGCTTTTGTCACTTGCCAATGAAAGAATATTTAAGATTAAGGGAGGAATGAACACAAAACGGAATGCTGAGTTTTTCTCATGTACTCTAGCACACTAGAGGCATAGTCATACTACAGACTTAATTTGGTTTATCAGTTACTCTCTCCAGGGTGTTAGGAAGGAACTCTTGCAGCTCTGCAAGATGCTTTAAACTGAAAATACCTGGGACATTCATCAGCGTACAAACCTCGCTCCCTGCCACTGAGTTACCGCCTCTCCCAAACACTACCGACCCACGGCCCCTACAAATTTCAATATGGTAATATAATATAATATTGGTAGGCTATGGAAATTTTCAGCACAAAAAAGAAAGCAGCTAAATGCCATTTTATAAAATCAATAGTGGTTCATATGCAAAGCAATTTAATAATAAGGTTTGGAAGATTCTTATATGTAGGAGCTGACTTTCCAGCTAAGGTGGGGGGAACAACACTTTGGAATTGTAACACCTGCTAATAGCTTATTTGAAGAACCCTCTTTGATTTTATTTATCAGTGCCAATGTATTCATGAGTTTATGTTCATTGTATTCCATTCCTGTATTGTAAGGTCTTGTTTATGGTATGGATGGGATATTAGACAAAACTGCATGCTGTACTGCCAGAATCCCATAAATGACAGGTGAGATTTCAACTTGCAGTTCTGCTACAATGAAATTTCATGGCAGTTGACTGAAGAAGGAAAAAAGTTTCTATTTTAGGAAATGGAAAAGAAGAAGAGCAGGGCTTATACATAAAATAGGAATTGTTCTGTTATAGTTGTTCTTGACAGACTTCTCTGGTTTCCCCAGTATATGGACATTGTCATATTGATCATTGATCAGCAACCCAGACTGGTGTTAGACCACACAAATATGTTGTTTAGAGAGGATATTGCTAAGTATAGCACTGCTTCCTTTCTTTCCTTGGATAATGTTAAGCAAATAACATCAATTAGCAAATTGATTGGCATGGTCTCTAATTGCCATCCGGTAATTCTCTTTGCCTGTTTACAAACAGGAGAGTCTTAATGCTTAGGATCTGGTATTTGGTAAATTAAAATTATGCTCAAAGCAACCACTTACTGTTTTTGTTTTTTATCTCAGAGTTTTTGTTTTCTGTTAGCTGAGGCTCAGATAAATTCAGGCTTCACAGTAGATTGTTTTAATAAGCAAAGTCTTGCAAATTGTCCAGTGTTATGGTGTTGGTTGCCCATGTAGCGATGGAAATAATATGGAGGATACACATGGGAAATTCTGGGCATGGTTACAACTGTGACACAAATTTGCCAAGGGAGCCTGATCCTAGGGGAATGGGCCATGGATAAAAACTTGATTCATTAGTAGTGATGGAGAGATTCTCATGGGGCTGAGCTGCTTTCACATATATTCAGGACAGATTTGGTCTCCCCTCCCTAAGCAATTAGTGTGGTGCTATTACAGGGATTTGGTGCAAGGTGTGGCAGTTCAACTTCAGCATACCTCTCATGCAGGGATAGATAATTATTTAAAAAAAAAAAAAAAATAAGGATTTTCTTGTTTTACAGAAGTGTAGTGCCTCGTATTTTTTTCCCCATGTAACATTTTTACAAATCCGTTTCATTTGTTGAGGCATTAGGGGGAGAAGAAAAAAGAAAAGAAAAAAGAAAAGGGGGGTGGAGAGAGGGAAGATGGATGGGGGTGGGGTCGGGTGGCGGTGTTTCTATTATGTTTAATGTATGTAGAGTTTGGTGTCAGCATTGCTTGTGTTGTTCACTTGTGTTCCTTTGGTGGTGAGAGAGGTTGGGGTTGGCCTAGGGTGTGATTGTTTGCTTGTGATTGGCTGTGGTGATCTTTGTTTTCGTGTGTGAGTGAGGTGGGTGGGTGTTTTGGATCAGGTTAGCCATATTGATTTGTATGCTGTTGGTGGATTATTGTCATTGTCCTGTTGGGCTGTGTATGTGATAAAGGGGAGCCATACCGGGGTGAAGGCGTCTTCTTCTGTTTGTCCCCGTGTCAGTTTCAGTTTATTAGTTAATTTTTCTACTAGGGCTGTTTCCCATACTATTTGGTACCATTGGTCCATGCTTACTCTTGACAGGTCTCTCCAGTGTCTGGTTATGGTGTTTCTGGCTGCTGAGAGCAGGTGGGTTATGAGTTCTTTGTGGTGTAAATGGGCATTGTTGTCTTGGAAGATGTTTAGTAGGGCCAATTCTGGGGTGATGTCTATTACTTGCTTAGTTATTTTACATATTTCTTGTATGGCTGTTGTCCAGAATAGTTGGATTTTGGGACACTCCCACCACATGTGGAGGTATGTGCCTGTGGAGGTGCACCCTCTCCAGCATTTTGGTGAGGTTCCTGGATGTATTAGCGCTAGTTTCCTTGGTGTTAGGTACCACCTGTAGGTGAGTTTCAGTGTGAGTTCTTTTCTTTTCGTTGATATGGATTTAAAGGGGGGTTTAGACCACATTCTGGTCCATTGAGTGGGGTTAATCTCATAGCCTATGTCATTCTCCCATTGTTTTTTGATTGCGTCTAGGGGATTTACAGGATTTTGGAGTAGTATTTTGTATATTGCGGATACCGTCCCTTTACCGTTTCCCTTTGTTGTTAGGAGGAGGTTTTCGAAGGTTGTCAGGGGCCTAGTTGCTGTTGATTTTACTGTTGGGTTGTTTAAGAGGGCATGAAGTTGGTGTTGTGTTAACCAGGGCATTTGGGTGTCTTCTAGTTTGTCTTGTATTTCTTGTGTTGACAAGGGTTTGTTATTTTTATAAAAGTCTATTAGGCGATATAAGCCTTTGGTTCGCCAGGTTTTTATCTTGAGGTTTTGTGCTGCACGGTGGAATAATGGGTGGTACGCCAGGGGGATTAGTGGGGATGGGGTTGGGGATAGTTTGCCTATTTGTGTTTTCCATGCTTTGAGCATGGTCTGTGTGTACCTGTTAAGTGTTGTGGGAATTTTCTTTAGTTTGTTTGGGAGGAGTGGGTATGTTGTGGTGCAGGTGTTTTCAATTGTGTCCCTCTCTAGGTGTACCCATTGTTTTGTCTCATCTTCTAGTATATATGGGATTATGTGGCGTATTTGGTTGGCATTGTAATAATTAAAATAATAATGCCAGGACTGCCTTCAGATGTCTTCTAAAGGTTATATAGTTATTCATCTCCTTGATATCTGATGGGAGGGCGGTCTATAGGCTGGGTGCCACTACCAAGAAGGCCCCCAGGCTGCTGGTAGGTGGAGCCAGAGCAAAAAATGTGGGTGGAGCTGCAGATGCAACTCTTAGCCTTTGTACACAAGGCCTGAAGTTGCTGGATAACCAATTGGATGGCTGAAGCAGCTAGCTGTCAATGCATTTTGAACCTACTTTTTGAGCCTTTGCCAAGAGCCCTGGATTGAACTATGATTGTCCAACCATAGGTTTCAGTGAAACTCAGGAGATAGCTTCTCTTTACCCTCCCTTATTTGGGACAAGTGTCTATATTAGTGTCTTGCTCATCATTTTCTATCAACCGTTATTTCTCTAATCTTACTGTTTCTGAAACCTCCTGTTAAGAGTCCATTTCTCAGTTATTTGCATAACCCCCCTCCCCTGCGTTTAGGCCTTAATTGCAATCTTCCTGACTCCCTAACACTTCCCTGAATTTCATATAATGTATATCTCCTGCTGTTTATAGGACTCTTAACAGGACTTGTTTATGAGCAATGTGAATCTTTTAAAGAGTCAGTATTTTTTTGCCCATTTGTATGAAAAGGATAGAGGGAATAAATTGGCAATGTAACTGAGAGCGGGGCTTGGAAAAACATTGAGATGCCTGAGAGTAGATATGTCTTTGATGAACTGTGGAGGGGAAAGATGGAAAGTGTGGAGAGACCTTTAGAAGAGATGGGAGGAAAATTTGGGTAGAAGAGAAATGGATTAGGAATGGAAGAAACTATGTACACACTGTGTTGTTAATGCACATTCAAATCACATTTTCCCCATCAAGGAATTCTAGGTAATGCGGTTTGTTTAGGGTTTGGAGTTGTTAAATAAAGCTTTTGAGTAAATGCGTTTTTAATATATTTTTTAAGAGTTGTTGCTCTGTGAGGGGTGAACTGCAAGGTCCAAAATTCTTTGAGGGGTGAAATGGCCTTTAATGGTATAGTGTGCGTGTAGCCCCTGTCAGAAAATTTAACAAGTAACTTTGTGGTGCAATGCCTTCTCAGTACTTTTATGAAAAAATGTTGTCACATACTCAAGTCATGGTGCCTCGGAGAGCACAAAGCTGCCTGATTGGAAAGGGATATTTATCTTCATTAGGAGATATGTAGCAGTCACCTTTGCTGTGGCAGTAAGTGAGCCAAAACTGAGGAATGACCATTGCAGGAGGAATACTTTAAGAAACTGAGAAAAATGAAATCTATAACCTGAGTCACAAAAATACCCCCTCCCCCCTGCTTAAGAAACCCTCACATTTTTCAGACATAATGAACAAGTACAAATTGTGCAGAAGGTAATCAGATTTGGTAGGAAATGATGTGATTGCCATGGCTTTTGTTTTACGCTTGTCCCAATCCCTATCTGAACCTCTACAGACATGTGCCTGAGGAAGGAGCTGGCGGTCCAGTGCCTGAGCTGGCACCCTCAAATCTGCCATCATCCAAGCCCAACTTATCAGGCTCCCATGTTTGCTGAACTGTGCAGTGAGTGTGCTAAGGGGGGGGGGGGCAGTAAAAGACCAAAAAAGCACCCATCTTCAGGCTGGTGTGGAGATGACATCAATGATGTGGACACTGAGTTGGAGGCTGCAGGAGCACCAGATGGGGAGCTCAGTCAAGATCAGGGCTCATAGTAGACTGCTGGACATCAGAGACCATTGCACCTGAGGCACTTGGCTAGGAGCCCCCAGGGGACCCTCTGAGGCCATCAGAACCTATAGGGCCAGAGTCTGAACCCTCACAAGCATCTTCCTCTGATTCTTGAAAAATCAGATGCCTCCTTGTGTACATTACCAGTCTAGCGGTGCAGGGAGTGGTGGTGGGGTGCTATGGAATGGAGAAAGCGTCCCCATCTTCAAGCCAGAGGGTCAGCCCTTTGAGGCTCCAGAGCTCTCTAGAAAAGGAGGTTAGTCTAGAGCAGAGGCTTTAAAGGCTCACCTGGGGGTGATCCATTGTGCTTTAGCTGCCGGTCTACTGTGTGGTACCTGATGTAGAACAGCCTTATAATATGGGTATTTCTCCTAATAAAAATCCCCCAGCAAGTTTCATATGAGGTGTCTCATGACCCAATGTAATTTGTAGCAAAATCAGGGGTGTGAGTTATTTCCCTGGGATTAATAATTGTTCTCAATGTAATCTTGCCTTCTTGGATAAGATCTGAAGGTAAAGGCTGTAGACTGCAGTTACTGCTGTACACTGTTCTCTACAGCAATGTCTTCCATAATGGCTAACCTGATATCACTTCTTTGTATTTCCTTTCAAATCTCTCCTCAAGACCCACTTCTTCCATGATGCAGTAGTTTAACCCCTTATAGTTTTCCTCTCCAGCCGAGCATATGACTGCATTTGCTCATATTTGCCCAGTTTTACTGTTGCCTCTGCCATTCCTTTGTTGTTGTTTTTGTCAACATGCAGATTGTAAGCTTCTTGGGGCAGGGACCTCCCTTCTTTACTATGTTGCTCTGCAAAGTGCCATGTGAAATGATAGAGGTCTGTAAATGAACAACAGCTTGCGTTTATGAAGGAGTCACCACAACTAAACATATCATTTCACCTTGTGTTTTTCCATGGAATCCTGTGGGCTACCGAATAATCAAGTGAAGTTAAGAAATGCCCATATCCATGTGAACAAACCACTGGAGAAATATTTTTGCAAAGGGTTCGTAACTTGCTTTCTTTTTTGTGTCCTGCCCCTTTTTACAGGATATAGTATTTTCTTTTTCTTGTGTTTATTTTTTTTTTTTTAAGTATTCTTGCAACCCTCCCACTGTTTAACTATATATGTGATTTATCTTTCATTTGGTAGTCTGGTATTAGCTTCTCTTACTGTGCTCAAGTTGGCTACTGCTGACTTTCTTTTTTCATCTAATTAAATGCTCTAATTACATGCTAGATGCTTAACTCTGGCCATTGGCCTTTATTAATACCTCTCAGAACAGATGATTGTTTAGTTACATAAGGAGATGCTGCTGCTGTTGCTGCTTGCTGCTGTGGTGTGTGCATTATCCCCATCAATTGGGGTGAGCTGGGTGGTAGCTTCTCCAGTTAGCAAAAGGCCAGTGATGAGAACAGGATTGTGTGATCTGGGTCAGAGATTTAGCAATTTATTCATCACAATTGCAAAAAGCTGTCCACCACTCACTGTAAATCAGAGGCACTGTGAGAGATGGTAATGCATAATGCCCATTGAGCATCCATGGACGATTCTAATCTGCCTGACCACATTTCTGTTCTGCTTGTGACTTGAGGGAAATCTTAATTACTTTTTGTAATAGAATGCAGACCATATTTGTGTGTGGGGGGGTGTTAGCAACTGGCATTCATCTTACTAATAAGGTTATACAAGCTAAGGAAGCCAAAATGCACTTGTCCCTGGGATCTTTACTAGGAGGAGGCCCTGTGTTCTGGGATGTGTTTTACGTGGTGGTGGGGGTACTCAGTGTGGTACCCTCCAGATATTGTTTGACAACAGCTCCAGCCAGCATGGCTAATGTTCAGGGGTGATAGGAGTTGTAGCCCAACATTTGGAGAGCACCACATTGGTTAGTCATGTTTTCCACATTAGAGCTACCTTTGTTGGCATTAACAATATTTATTGATAAGCCAAGTGAAGTCATGGTCTCTTAGCCAATGACTGGTGCTGGGTCCTGATGAAAAGAAGTGAGATTCACTCAGATTCTGCATTGATTCAGTCCCTGGCTTCCTGAATTTTGTCGGTAGTAAAACTTAGTTTCAGAATTGAGCAAAATGTTTAAAAACATGCTGTCTGGGCTTGGAGCAATCAGCTCAGACATCCTTTCTGGTCAGATTCATGTGGTAGAAGAGAGTTTAAAAAGAGCTCTTTGCTAACCCTTGCTCCCCATATGAGGGATTGTCACCTCAGTATGTCTGGCAAAACAGCTTACTCTGTGGTCTTAACCCCTTGATGCATTAATTAGAGCTAAGCATTCTTGCTTTATGAGGCTGGATTTATCCCACAAGTCCCTTCTCAGGCAAATATGACAATTTTTGCAAATCTTTAAAGCAGGCATAGGCAAACTTGGCCCTCCAGATGTTTTAGGACTACAACTCCCATCATCCCTAGATAATAGGACCAGTGGTCAGGGATGATGGGAGTTGTAGTCCCAAAACATCTGGAGGGCCGAGTTTGCTTTAAACGGAGCAAATAAAGAACTGCTTATATGAAATGTTGGTGTCTCCCTTCAGGATACAGCAATGGGCACACACCATATTCTCCTGTGAAGGTGTATCACTGACCATGAGCTCCTGAGCCCTTCCGTTCATTTCACCATCCTCATTCACACCAGTGTTTTATAGGTGGATGATGATCACAGTAAGAGCATGTATAATTCTCCCTTACCCTTAGGGCAGTTCATATGATCACAAGGCAGGGGGCATGGATAGGACTTTCTTTAAGGACGTCTCTGCTTAGGGAGGCCAGCTGTTGATGTCTTTTAGAATACAGATGTTTCTTTCTGAGAGTCTGGTGGCTGTTACTGGCTTTGGTTGGGTCATATTGGTTGGCTGATAAATTGTGTGGGTTTAAATATTTACAAAAGTTTTGTTTTTTTATATTATTGCTAGCTGTCAAGAACCCATGTTGCCTTGGTAGCATATTAAATATAGTCTATTAAATACCTTCAATTTTAATATAAACTAATGAAAGTGTCATCTGCAGTACTGTGAACTATACAGTAAAAATGAGGATGCTGGAGACTACATTGCTGATGGACTTGCATGGCACCCCCCTAGATTGTAACCAATCATCCTAAATTTGTGCTCAAGCATTTGTGACAGATAAGAGTGTAGAATTTCTAGCAGCAACTGAAATCATTCTTTCATTTATAAACAGCTATTTTAAGGGAAGTTTAAACTTGGCAGTGCTATTATCCTCCATTTCAGTTGCAATGTGGTTTTGGGCTAAACATAGGGAGCAAAATAAGAACAAGTAGGGGGCCCTCCCTCCTTCTATCTCAGCCAATCCTGTATTTCTCAGCCAGAGAGCTTGGCAGAAAAGAGAATAAATGAATAATAATTCACTTCAAAGAGGTTGTATAAGATGAGAGATTTCCAAGTTATTAACGCTGAGAAGTTGATATGAATCAGCTCCAAGGTAGGGCTCTCAAGATCTGTGCCAGATGGACAATGGGAATTGTTTGTTTAAATTCCTTATAATAATCTATCTTCCTAGCTGGCAAGGGAAACTCTGGTGGATGATCTGTCTGATTTAGTGCTTAAGAGCTGCATTAAAGAAGCTTCCCAACAGAGCCGCTGAAAGCTTCTCTCCTCCAAGTGCTGTGCTTCACAGAGTCTCAGTGCCCGAAGCAAGACGAAATCTACGTAAACAAAACCTTCTGGGCCAGGACAGTATCTCTTCTATAGCATGGCTGTTGATGTAACAGAAAGTCCATAGAACCATAGAATTGGAAGGGACCCCAAGGGTCATCTACTCCAACCCCCTGCAATGAAAGAGTCTCAACTAGATCGTACATGACAGGTGGTCATCCAAAGTCTGCTTGAAAGCCTCCAAGGAAGGAGAGTCCACCATCTCTCATGGGAGTCTGTTCCACTCTCAAACAGCTCTTACCACCAGAAAGTTCTTCCTGATGTTGTGCCTCGGTTGTTCTGGGAAGGCTGTTCAACACATGCAAACCATCACTTTAGGTTGCTGACATCGAGTGATGAGCATGCATGTATGAAAATGACCCTTAAGCTTTGTGCAGACTCCCCTCTGAGCAGTAGAAGCTTTGCTTTTTTGTTGCACACCAGGCAACTCCCACATCTTTATTTGCTGAGCCATTTCATTTGCCTACCTTCTGCTTTACAGGAGTGATAAAGGAAAGGAGTCTATTCATCATACACCTTCCAAAAAAGGAAGGTAGAAAAGCAGGTGCTACTTCGCCCTTTGCTTTCCTGCTCCAAAACCAGAAATGAAACAGCAAACATTCAGGCTAGTCTCTCCTCAGTTAGATGGCAATCCTGTTTCAGTAAAGGACTTTTTTCTTCTTACATTTGACACAGACTTTCTAACGTTACTAGAGCAGGATGCATGCAGCAATGTTTTTCTATGCTAAGGTTGTGTCAGAGAGGTCTCAGTTTGACACACTGCCAATGAACTCCAGAACTATGGGCCCTCAGACAAGGCACCCTCCTTCCAAGGCACCTAACCTTGGGTGCTGCATGCAAATGGAATGAACAATGGGCCTTCTGTTGGTTCTGTGGTCCAAACAGCGCCCAAGCTTGCCACCCTCTTACAGATGACAGGCTGGCATGTTCATACAGTACATTTGCCGTGTGCCCTGGAATTATGGGAATACTTATGGGTCTAGACTAAAAGGACAGGGAAAGATTATACAAACCTTGTTCATCAGGGTGTTTGGGTGAGATCCTGTTACCCATGTAACCACCTATGTAATTCCACAATATTGTATCATTTACATGCTTACTCTCACCCCCAATCGCTGCTTTGTTTTAAGTTTTCTGTATCTATTATGATCAATGTATTGAAATAATATACAGAGAGAGAGAGTGTTTTGTCTTTACATATTCGTGGCTGAGATAACACAAGCTCATTTCTTGTTTAATGCATATAAAGTAAGTAGGAGAAACTGGATTCTAATCGCCATCCATATTGTTCATTCTTTTATTTAGATTTATAGACTATCCTATTCCCCGGGAGCCATGGTGGCATTATTTATGCCATTATTTTTGTATCCATTTCACTGCTGTTCTCTGCATTGCCAAACCCGAAAGCTTTTGCTGCCACACAAATGATAAAGAGATAGAAATAATATAATAAAACATGAGGTATGGTGAGTTTATTGCAGTTTTCTGGCAGCACTTAATTAAAATTCTGTTTGCAAGTTGATTGTGATCTGCATTTACTCGGTACAATTCCTTAATACAGTTACAGCTCTGATTGCTGCCTTCACAATGGCCCCAGTATGCACAACAGCATATCCGTAAAAGGAGGAATAGGGGTGTGTGTGTGTGTGTGTGTGAGAGAGAGAGAGAGAGAGAGAGAGAGAATTCAGCACTTTCAGCTCTGTCTTGCAGGCCTGTGGAAAGATGTCAAGTCCCGCAGGGCCCTAGTCTCTTGTGACAGAGCGTTCCACCAGATTGGAGCCACAGCTGAAACAGCCCTGGCTCTGGTTAAGGCCAGCCTAACCTCCCTGTGGCCTGGGACCTCCAAGATGTTTTTGTTTGAAGACCATAAGTTCCTCTGTGGGACATACCAGGAGAGGCGGTCCCATAGGTACGAGAGTCCTAGGCCGTATAGGGCTTTAAGGGTTTAAACCAGCACCTTAAACCTGATCCTGTACTCCACCGGGAGCCAGTGCAGCTGGTATAGCACTGGGTGAATGTGATCACGCAGCGAGGACCCCGTAAGGAGTCTCGCCGTGGCATTCTGCACCCGCTGGAGTTTCTGGGTCAGTCTCAAGGGCAGCCCCACGTAGAGTGAGTTACAATAATCCAGTCTGGAGGTGCCCGTCACATGGATCACAGTGGCTAGGTCAGGGCGAGAGAGGTAAGGAGCTAACTGCTTAGCAACTGAACATAAAAATATTAAAGAACAGCAAAAACAAACAAAACAAACTAACAAAATGAAATGAAAACAAGCAAACAATATCAATACAAAAACTTATACAGAACATATAATAAACAATGTATATCCAATATTTAAGTTCTTCTTTCCTAGTTCCGTGAATTCTTAAGGAGTGCCTGAAAATCAGCTCCTGCGTGGCAGGATGCAGGCCTACTGCTCTTTGCAAAGTTCTTGCATTCTGAAGAGCGTGAGATGAAACAATGAAGCAGAACCCTGGGGCCTCATTTGATTAGCAGGATGTCTGTCATCTTGGTGGGCGGGGCTTTTGTGCTGTGCTCCAGAATCAGCCCCTCCCTTCGGGTGTTCAGGGAAGTTCAGTTGGAGAGGCCAACTGTCCTCCTTGCCTCCTGGTGTTGTTTTAGTTTCTCCTAGCATGTTACTGTGTGACAATTTCCTTTATTACTGAAGCTTTAACATATACATGAGGCGCTTCCTTTGCTGGAAGAAGAGAAACTCTGCTGGAGAATGGTGGAATATCCTAAACTGGGTGAGTGACAGGATATTCCCAGCCTGACAGGAGGATAACATGAGGTGAAACATTTGTAGGTCTGACCCTCAAGCCAGAATTTCTCAACTTTGGGTCTCCAGCTGTTTTTGGACTACAATTCACACCATCCCTGACCGCTGGTCCTGCTAGCTAGGAATGATGGGAGTTGTAGTCCAAAAACAGCTGGGGACCCAAGTTTGGGAAGCCCTGCCTTAAGCCTTTCCTGCTGCCTTTCACTAAGAACCCTAAAACAGGCAGGAGGGGGCTTCCTTTCCCATCTCCTGTTAGAGCAGCAACCTGTGAGCTCAGCCATAATGTATAGAACAGCCTAGTGCCCTCCAGATGTCAGCATCCGACTTCCGTTTGCCCCAGCCAATGTGGCAAATGGTCAAGGACTGTGAGAGTTATGGCCCAGCATCAAGTGGAGGAACAAGGCTTGTACAGAACATCATCCTTCCTGATTAAAATTCTACAGGGAAGAACTTGATTCACAGTAATTCATACTTTTTATATCGAGAGAACTTAGCAGAGAGATATAATTGACCAAGGTATCTTTATTATGTAGCTTTTCTATAGTAGCTCAAGGTCGCTCATACCATAAATTTGAAACAATTCATAGAATTAAACATTTGGGCAGAGCCAGAGGGAAAGAATTTTCAGAATCCAATTTTGTCTTTGTGGGAGCTAAATATAGCAAATACTTTGAAACAAGCATATCAGCCAAATCTTGCCCTGCCATATATATATATATATATATATATTCAGTGTTAGATCTGCATTTTAATATTTATACCAAACATTTAGCATTGGAATCTAGTATGGCTATCTCATTTTGATAACTACTTGTGCTCTGGACCCTTGCCCCCTTGATTGATAAAAAACTAGCAGGGAGGTGACAACTGGCTGGGCCAGGGAGGTGATTAATGCCTGCTTGTGGGAGGGAATGGCCCTTGCCTGCTTGAATGTAAAGGTAAAGGGACCCCTGACCATTAGGTCCAGTCGTGACTGACTCAGGGGTTGCAGCGCTCATCTCGCTTTATTGGCCAAGGGAGGCGGTGTACAGCTTCCAGGTCATGTGGCTGGCATGACTCAGTCACTTCTGGCGAGCCAGAGCAGCGCACAGAAACACCGTCTACCTTCCCGCCAGAGTGGTACCTATTTATCTACTTGCACTTTGACATGCTTTCGAACTGCCAGGTTGGCAGGAGCAGGGACCGAGCAATGGGAGCTCACCCCGTCGTGGGGATTTGAACCGCTGACCTTCTGATCGGCAAGTCCTAGGGTCTGTGGTTTAACCCACAGCACCACCTGCATCCCTCCTGCTTGAAGGAGGCAGTGGTAAAACCATTTCTCAAGAAACTCTCCATGGATTCGTAAGATCTCAGTAACTTCTGGCCAGTTGCCAATCTCCCCTTCTTGGGCAAGGTTGTTGAGTAGGCAGACCAGATCCAGGCACTCGTAGAGGAAACTGATTTTATAGATCCATTTCCATCAGAGTTTAGGCCCAATTTTGACACAAAAACTGCTTTGGTCACCGTGTATGATTACCTCTGTTGGGAGAGAGACAGAGGAAATGTGTCCTTGCTAATTCTCAACCTCTCAGCGGCTTTTGATACCATTGATCATGGTATCCTACTGGAGCAGCTGTCTGAGTTAGAGGTGGGTGGCACTGCTTTGTGGTGGTTCTGGTCCTACTTGGATGGTCGTTTCCAGAGGATGATGCTTTGGGAGTGTTCTTTGGTCCTGTGAAGCCTTCAGTGTGGGATTCCTCAGGGCCTCATTTTATCCCCCATGCTGTTTAACATCTGCATGAAACTGCTGAGTGGGGCCATCTGGAGTTTGGGAATATGTTGTCAGCAATCGTATACTGATTACACACAGCTCTCCTTCTCCTTTACATCTGCATCATATGGGGAACTGTTGTCTTGCCTTGGTAATGAACTGGATGAGAGCCCATGGCTTTGAAAATGGTTCAGAAACTTTAGCTGGTGCAGAATTCAGCGGCCAGGTTGCTCAATGGTGTAATACAGTTTGAGCATATAACACCAACCCTGACCCGACTCCACTGGCAGCTCAATTCAAAGTGCTGGTTTTGACCTAAAGGTAAAGGTAAAGGGACCCCTGACCATTAGGTCCAGTCGTGACTGACTCTGGGGTTGCGGCGCTCATCTCGCTTTATTGGCTGAGGGAGCCAGTGTACAGCTTCCGGGTCATGTGGCCAGCATGACTAAGCCACTTCTGGCGAACTAGAGCAGCACATGGAAACGCTGTTTACCTTCCTGCCGGAGCGGTACCTATTTATCTACTTGCACTTGACGTGCTTTCGAACTGCTAGGTTGGCAGGAGCAGGGACCGAGCAACGGGAGCTCACTCCATCACGGGGATTCGAACCGCCGACCTTCTCAATTCAAAGTGCTGGTTTTGACCTATAAAGCCTTAAATAGCTCAGGACCGCAACACCTCAAGGACTGTGAACCGACCTGGACTCCACAATCAGCATATAAAAGCACCATGAGAATGGGCCTTTTCTGTGGTGGCTCTCCATTTCTGGAATGCTCTCTCCAGGAAGGCTCACCTGTATATATATCTTTAGGCTCCAGGCAAAAACATTCCTCATCTCCCAGGGCTTTGGCAAATTAAAGAATATATAACCTTCTAAACTGTGTATGTGTGGCAGGGGGTGGTAGTTATTGTTTTGGTTTGCTATTATGGTATGTATTTTTGTGTTTTTATATTGTTAGCTGCCCTCAAATAAAGGGTGATATAGAAATTTAACAAATAATAATACTAACTACATCAAACCATATTGATGTTTGCAATTTAGACAAAATCTGATAGTGGTGATGATATGTAAGCAGGCATTTATTTTCTGTGATTTCTTCTAAGGCAAGCCTTTCCAGAGCTTGACTGCATTTCCTATTATTTCCCCCATTTTATATTCCAAATGTTTCATCCCTGTACATTGTTTGTGGTGTGTGTGTGTGTGTGTGTGTGTGTGTGTGTGTGTGTAATTGAGATTCTCCCCATGGGTTCTTGCATACCTAGAATCACAAAGTGATTGTCCAAAATGTGAGATGGGACTGGACTAACCTGTTGGATGGGAGCCACAAGAAAAACACAAATCAGCAGAGTGTCTTGGCACTTAGCCTTACCGACTGATCAGGAAAACAACAACAACAACAACAACAACAACAACAACAACAACAACAACTGTTGTTGTTTTGCTTTCCAGGACAGTTGTTTTGCTTTCCAGGACAGTTGCCATGAAGACAAAGGGCAATGCCATTCCTCTACATACATGCCCCAAGCTGTTTGTGATGGCTCCATTAAAAAAATTGGGGGCTTAGACCTTTGATCTGTCCCTGGACCTGCTGTGGGGTCTGCCCTTTGAACAAGGGGGCATCACTCTGTTATACCAGAGCAAGAGAGCAAATGGCCCTGGCTGGGGTAGAGAGTCAGGTCTGTACTCTTGCCTGCCTCTCATGAACCAGGAAATAGTCACCATAGGTTCATGACAAACACACATGTACAGGATGTTGCATGGTATGTGTGGGTGGGTAGATGGATTGCTGGGCAGATATCTAAGTGTGCTTGAGTGATACCACACCAACATTTTAGACTTGACATGTGGAACATTTGCCAGGAGGGGGGAGGAGTTTCACCACCACAAAGTGAAGCTGGTTACCTGGTGGTGCACATAAAATTATAGCCCTATGAACTGAAACATGTTCAATTACTTTCACGTTTTAATTTCCCCCGAACTATGTTTAGTTGTCACACCTGCCATTGTTATAAGGCCAATTTTGCACGTTGAGAATTCAGATTGAAACACAATGGTTTCACCAAAGCTACGTAGCAGTTCCACTGGATCTCATAGCAACTGAGCTCAGATCTTTAAATTCTCTGTTTCTATCCTCTAGACCACATTGTAGTATGGCTTTTCTAAACGTTACTTGAAGAATTAGTCTCTGTGTTTCCCAACTTACAATTTGCCTGAACAGTCATAATTAAAGGTAATTTCAAAGGCCTCTTTCCTGCTGCCAGTACCATGGGGTCTGAATTGCTAAGCTGAATAGTAGACAGGGATGACATTTTTACCGTGCAAGCAGGAAGAGCAGTAATATCCAATGCATCTTTTTTGCTTTTGTCTGGGAACTTTGCCCACTAAACAAGACATTTGCTGCACCATAGGGCAGACTACCCTGTAAAAATCTTTTAAATGTTCAGAGCATTATAAAGAAATAATAATCATAAAGGCTGGCGAGGAGTGGGAAAACCCAAGAGCTTTTATTACTGCTCCTGGTGAGTTTTAATTCCACCTTCCCCAATTTCAATCCATACTGTTGTGCCTCATTTAGCAAAGCACACTAAGGTTCTGCCCAATCAAAACACCTAGCAGTATCCTTGAACCAGCTCGGCATTGATCTTGTAATGGTTTCAAAAGAGTGGTTACAGTGTGTAATGATCCATGTCAGCCGCATACATATACACAAAACACAGGCACCAGCCAACTGCAGAATGGCAACATGGTGGTGGTGGGGGGGGGGGAAAGAATTAAGGGCTTTCAGATCTCCAGATGCTCAGCTGCTCCAGTAGCCCAAGGCAGAAAAAAATGCTGACACTCCAGCCTTTACAAGGGCAGGGCTTAGGTTAACCCTTTTAAAGCCAAGCCATGACAATATGAATGAATCAACATGGTTTCCTATGGCTGAAGCAAGAGCTACAACAGAGGCTGGGGTTGTGAGGCTCAACAGGATCTACAGTGCCAGGTTTTGTGATATGCTGGGCAGGATAACATCAGTGAGCCCCTCTCATTCTGTTGCAGTCTTGAAGTACTGTTCAGAGGGGGGCGGGGTATGACAGAAGAAGCTGTGCAATCATTTGGCCATGTCACCATGGAATTGAGAGAGTGTCCCAGAAGCAACAACAGTGGCTCTTGACATGTTTGACCCTCAAATTGGTCTGGATCTCAGCAACTGTTCAACGTTCCCAATTGCTAGCACCAGCCATGGCTTCTGATAAACTGGGGAGGCCATGGACCCAAAGTCTGGTCTGACACACTCTCGAGGAACTAGAATTCTCCTGAGAAATATCCATCAAGCTCATTCGGAGAAGCCAGACCCCCAATTCACTACACAAAGCACATTTCCCTTGTGATTTAATTATACATGGGGTGAGAGCTAATTTGCGTGGTGTTTGCCTCTCATGGTCATTGACTTGTCCCCACACTGCCTGGGTACTTAGCACCAGGGCTCTTTTTGAGCCAGAACTCCCTGGGACTCAGTTCCAACACCTCCCAGGTGTACGCCATTGCCATTATAAGAGAATAAGGGAGGCACTCATGGTGAGTTCCGGTACCTCTTTTTCTAGAAAAATAGCACCACCCACACATGCAAATAGCTAACTGGTTGGGGAGACCTCAGTTTGATCTCTTCAGCTGCTCTAAGCTTGAAAACAATATTGGGAACTGCTCCTATCTAGAACAGTGTGGTGGTGGTGGGGAAATATGCCACTAGCAGTGTTCAGCTTGGATGGACTGTCAAAATTCCTTCTGAGAAAAAATGATGATGGCCTTACACACCCTTAGCATTCATGTGACCTCCATGTCATTTGTGTTAATAATAAGGAGAGTGTAATTTCTGGAAACAGGAATGATTTAAGTGAGGATTTACTAGTAAATATGCTTTATTCTCATAAGTAGCTAATAACCACAGCTGTCTCCCTCCTATTGGTAGTTGTAGATATGACAGATCTCATTACTCATTAAATATAAAGGCACAGCATTATAACTAGACTGACATCCACTCCTTTCACTCTCCAATTACTCGACCACAGATTAATTGGAAGTAACACAAATGTTTCTGGCAGCATAAAATGTTGTTGACTCCAAGCTGGCTGTTTCAGATGCCTCGGCACGGAAGCAGAGAAAAGTCATGCATGCTGTTTGGAAGCACCATTTATGGCGTACTGAGGGGCTCACATGCTCTCTGAACAGTCTTGCACTTTGATGAGAAGGCAGTTAAAACTGTAAATAGTATTTAAACCATCTATGCTGCACTGCTGTTCTTGTATTTGGAAAGGACTTAATGCTAGGTGTCTGCATGGCACTTGTAAATAAGAGCTTATCTCTTCTGCTGTGTCTTCTGCTGAAACCATTATTCCTAACAAAGGCATAGGGTGGAGTTCACTGGTTCTGAGAGAAGATTATTCATGCATGATCTAGACTTTTGTGAGAGGGATTTGGAGCCAGATGTCCATGGCACCCAAACCCTCTTGAAGCAGAAGTTGAGGAGGATGTTCTCAGTCTTAAGTATTACCACTGCAGCTGAAGCTGTCCAGGGTGCTACACCCACCACTTCTGCTGGATGTAGTATTTACTACCCTCCCAGCTAGAAGTGTAGCTGGCTTCCTATATCTGCTGTAGACTCAAGTTTCTAGTATCTTCTTCCTGTTGATAACAATGGCATTGCAGAAGAAAAAAGAGGTGTGCATTTAAAAATGAGGTTGTGTGCTCCTATCAAGAGCTCAGGAGATAGGCGCTAGTTCCAGCCCAAACAGAAAGTGTTTTCTTGCTTGTGGCTTAGTGAATTATACATGATGATGGAGAATAAGGATGACATAGGGACACATACATGACTTCCACATTAAGGAAAACCTTCTGGTAGCCCAAATGCTGCATATATTATTCACGAGCATTCATTCTTTCCCTGCTCTGACACCTGCTTTACCACCAAGGTCAGCATGATAGTGAATTAGACCTTGCTCCTTGAAACTAGATTGCAGAGGATAAAAGTAGATTGAATTAGGAACATCTGGTGGTGTCAGATTTCTCTTTAATGTGGTATCCACCTTTTTTCTTTCTGTGGCAACATTGGATACTGTTTGACAGCTAGTATCCAGTTGATGTCAATAGCTGAAAACATCAGACATTCAGCAGTTGATAGAATTTGACAGCCAATGTGTCATAGAATCTAGGAAACCTTTTGCATTCATGTCAATCAAAACAGGTGAATGTTAATATCAAAACATCAATCCTGCATATATATATATATATATATATATATATACACATTTCAAAATTAGCCAAAGTAGAAACTTAGACTTCAGATTATAACAATTTTTCTTGTTTCAATTCGACTCTGGATCTTTCTTTCTTTCTTTTTTTTTTAAAAAAGCGTTTATTAATTTTCCAATTAAAACATCTAATTAACATATCAAATCAAATCCAATGAAAATAAAAAACTAAAATAAAAAAAGTCCAATTGTCTCTGGATCTTTCTAGTATTTGATGAGTTTTTTATTCATGGTCCCTTGATTCTTATTTATCTTTTATTATAATTAACTGGAATATTATGTAAACATTGCTGTTAAAATCTGTTGCTGAATCTCATATCTCCTATTGCACTATGCAGGGTTATGATGGATTACATAAAAGTATTACTGACTGCTGTCCATTAAATTTCACAGTCAAGGAGGAGGGTTTCAAACCTCTTACCTTTCATTTCATTTCTCTTGAAGCAACCTGAACTCCTAATATCACCCCTCCAAATCAGCTTCCCCATTCAGCATTGTCCTCTTCTCCCTTCCCTTCTGAAGCCCTGTTCAACAAATACCTTCTCCGCTCAGGACCTTGGCTTCTAGTTCCATCTTTCCCACCTGGGCTGAGCATGAAGAAACAGGCCTGTGGCAGTGACTTGGGCACAATACACCCAGCAACCATTTGTCTTTGACACCTCGGATCATGAGAAAAAGATAGAATGTGGGGGGGCAGGCTAACGGTTGCTTTTACTGTGTAAAATGTTATGACTGGGCCACAGGAGTAGAGGGGAGAGTGAGCCAAGCAGGAGTTTCAAGGCCTCAGCTGCAGAACACATGAGGTAACATGGGAAGAGAAGGAAGTGCATGGAATAACCTTCTTGGATCAGGGCCTCCCTGAGAGCCAGGAAGGAGTGGAGCTTCCAGCTCCTATACAAGCTCCCACTCTGAGCTGCTTCATTGTTGAAGCAAGCATTCCCTTCCATGCTCTAGCCTGGGAAAATGAATATATACACATTTTATATTTGGACGCATGTTTTATCTATTTGTAGCTGAATCCACTTGGAGAGGATATCTGGAAACACATCTGGCACTGAAGCTTTTGGTCTCTTAGTGCCAGGCAAAGACCTACCTGTTTGCCTCAGTGTTTATAGAATCTTGGGCATTGCTGCGATTTGTGTAGCTAGGACTCAATTTTAGTGTTGTATTTTTGTCTGCTCTTTATAGCTTTACAATTGTTGCTGTTCTAATTATGTTGAAACCCACCCTGGCATCACATGCTGAAGAACATGCTAAAATGCATATGTAAGTAAATAAGTCTGGGGATATATATTTTTTTATCCTTTTCAGCAACTGGTCTACTCACCCCCAATTGTTTGCATAACTTATAAATTTCCTGGGTGCAAGAAAGCTGCATCTTTTAAAACTGTTTTTGGCATAGATAGCTCACTGTAAGCAGATGCTGCGTCTCACCACTTGCATAGAGTTGGCTGCCAAATACAAAGATCATATGCATGGAGGGAGGGAGCAATATTGTGTCAACAGGCTGTGCCCCCAGTCTGTGAACATTCCTTATAATGTGTGTCGAGAACTCTTATGTGTATAGCTGTACCCACGAAGAACTCTCTTTCTCCCAGACGCAAATCCTGGGAAAGTTTTGCTAAAGAGTACTTGGGCTAATTGGCTTTGGAGCTTATTTTTTATTAATGGGTACTATTTTGTTTCATCTGGATTGACTGCAAAGGCTGTCAAGAGTGTTCTACCAGAAGCCGAGATACTGGGAAAATTCTGAAAAATACCATTGGCTGCAGTTACTGCATGTTTTGCTTGTTGGAACTATTTCACATAGTGCAGAAATGAAGAGTCTCCTAATGTTCACTAAGAGTCAGCCATTTATTTTCTGTGATGCTTTTGAAGGGGATCTGCACATATTAAAGTGTGTGCTGAATATCACACATTTGCAGGAACTGCAAGTGTACCACATGCTTTCTGATATAACCATGGCTGCCAGGCATTTGAAAAGTAGCTCAGGGTATCCATGGGCATACTGCATCACCTCTGCAATGCCTGACCTCTCATGCATCATGTTATTCATATATGTATGTATGTATATATGTATTATGAGGCCCTCATGGTCCCTTCCAAGCCTTATGAGGAACGGCTGAAGGAGCTGGGTATGTTTCACCTGGAAAAGAGGAGACTGAGAGGAGAAATGATAGCAACATTCAAATATCTCAAGGGTTGTCACATGGATGAGGGAACAAGCCTGCTCTGGATGGTAGGACTTGAACCAATGGATTCAAATTGCAAGAAAGGAGATTCTGACTAAACATCAGGAAAAAAATTCAGATAGTAAAAGCTGTTTGACAGTGAAACGGTCTCCCCTGGGAAATGGTGGGCTCTCCATCCTTGGAGGTTTTTAAGCAGAGGTTGGATGGCCACCTGTCAAGGATGTTTTAGCTAAGATTCCTGTATTTCAGAAGGTTGGACTAGATGACCCTTGGGGTCCCTTCCAACTCTACAATTCTATGATTCTACAATTCTAACTATACAATACCTCCCAACATTCCTCAGGTGAAAATAGGAATGTTTTTCACTCCTCCCCAACTGACCCTCCTCAACTCCCCATTTTTTTGCCACCACCACCACACCAATAGGACATAGCACACACTTTATCCACAATCCTGAGAAAACTCCTTAATCCTGATTTGATTTGATTCTTTGATAGATTTACAAAAAGAGAAACACATACCAATAAATAAATTTTAGAAAGGGGCAATATTAGACACAGACACACAAAGCATTTTTTAAAAATCAAACTCCTTACATTCCACTCCACTACCTGTTTCTTCCAACCCAGAGCATCCTTGCCCTCTGCCTGCCCTCAGAGCCAGTGTGTCACATGGTGTTGGGCCTCAGTGGCGGCAGCATCTCCTCTTCCTCATTTTCCAGCAGCTGTTCCAAGCTGCCCAAGGGAGGAGGCTGGCAGCAGCGGCCATGAAGAGGCCACAGGATGCTGCCTTGCTGCTGCCACTGCCGCTGCTCAGGACAAGTGGCAGCTCATCTCACTCCCTGAATGGCAGCTCTGCAGCGGGAAGTGGAGGCATTCCGGAATCAAATCAGAAGCCAGGATGACTTTTCATTCTTGGTCTGTCCCTGGAAAACAGGGACACTTGGAGGGTATGCAGTTCTATGATTCTATTCTATGTTTCGAGGCCCCCTCACGCATCATCATGATTTAAAATGTATGTCACACATTCTCTGATACTGAAGAGGTACCTAGAAAGGTGTATGCTTATAAAACCCATCAACAGTGCTATTACAAGTTCCCTGAACTATGCAATGCTCCACTTTAGCAATCTTCTTCTTCTTTGGTGATCACTCGTAGCCGAGTGAGATTGTCTTCCATAAAGACGGTTTTAACAGTGACTGTGGAGGCCAATTCTGGATCCACACGTCCTTCCACAGTGGGGACATTGGTTTCCGGGCAGGAGTTGATCACGGTGTGGATTTGCCAAGCGTGCTTTCCTCTTAGCACGTTTCTCCACTTTAGCAATAAATACAGTGGTACCTCTGGTTAAGAACTTAATTCGTTCTGGAGGTCCGTTCTTAACCTGAAGCTGTTCTTAACCTGAGGTACCACTTTAGCTAATGAGATCTCCCACTGCCGTCACGTGATTTCTTTTCTCATCCTGAAGCAAAGTACTTAACCCGAGGTAATATTTCTGGGTTAGCAGAGTCTGTAACCTGAAGCATCTGTAACCCGAGGTACCACTATAGGAGCTTTGTGAACAGGTGAGGCCCCAGACTTCAAACACCCCAGTTCTATGGATGTTTCCCTGCACCTGGAAATCATGACAGTTGTGTTCAATGAGGCTCACTTCCTGAGCAAGTGTTTCATAGGATCAATGGCCGTAGGTCATATTATGTGGTGAAGTATTTCAAGGCACAGTGAAAAATACTTCACGCCACTCACATGTGAAAGTCAATCCTGTGCTGAGTTTTGTGTTGTGGTCTATTGTTAGGGGCAGTAGCTTCTGAGACATGGTCAATAGGTGTGGATTTTGAGGTACCTCAAGTTATATGTTATTAATGTATTTTATTTCTACCTTCCTTAACAGGCATGGGAAAAGTGGTGGATAATGTTTTAAGTGTGGTGTAGGCAGGGGCTAAAATGATATTATTGGTGGAGAGCCTTCTCCAGGTGGTGCAATCCTGTCACCAACATAATTATGGGTTGTGGAACAATTATGTTATCCTGAAATTGGGGAGGGAAAAATAGTTCTCCTGATGTGATAAACTTTTTCTTTTCTTTTGCCTAGCTTACCTTCAACAGCATTTCATCTAATTTCTTCCCATGGTGTGAATATTAAGACCACACAAATTCCCCTTTTTCCTAGTAAGCCAGCCATGTGTGCATGGTATCATGTTCCTTAAGAAACCCATTAACCCCAATAACTGTTTCAGATATTCCAGTATTTCCCTAGCAATCCTAATTTTAGTTTAGTGGCTTCTCTCTCTCAGGCTGAGCATCTGGTAAACCATAAGCAGATAGAACAATGCTGTTTGCTTTGTGAATTAGGTACTGTGGCTTCCAAACGCTGTGGAGGCAAGCATCTGTATTTTGTCTTCTGCTCTCTGTGTGAAGCAGCACTGTGGCAAATCAGTCTCTTGTATGCATAATTTAACATTAGAAGGCCTATATCTAGCTACAAGCAAATTGATACCTCCAAGGAGTGCAATTTGCATATGGGTTTCAGACCATCTTGTGTCCCTCATGCCCTACATAATTTCCCTTTCCCTCGTAATTGTTGTTTTCCACAAAAACGAGCCAATTATTCTACTGTTCTGTGGGAAGTTTTATAACCTAATCCCCTCTCCTCTGCATGAGAGCCGCAAGATGCAAGGTCCTGTCTAGCGATTCCTATCCCACTGTGCCCTTCACAGCCCTTGCTGTTTCTGCTCCTTCCTTCCAAATTCTTAACCCCCACAGCCCCTACTGCTGCATCTGTTCTAACAGCCCCTGTTGCTTGTTCCCATGACTTCCTGGGACCACCTTTTCAAGGCAGTGTGCTGCTCCCATTCCTTCTGCCCTTCCTCTTTCTGCTAAAAACACATTTTACAATTTTACAATTTTACAATTTTACAATTTTACAATTTTACAATTTTACAATTTTACAATTTTACAATTTTACAATTTTACAATTTTACAATTTTTATGAGGTTGCTCCCCAAGATGGCCTCCTTGTGGCAACTGGCCCTTTGGTCAAAATGGCACCTTGTGGGCCAAACAGAGAGATCTGGTGGTCCTAATTATGACCAGGGGCTAAAGGTTCCCCACTCCTATTCCGCACATTATGGAGGGAATGTTGTTGTTGTTGTTGTCATGTGTAAACATAGTGTGTGGTGTCCCTTAACAAAAGCACGCAATTGGAAAGGAAGCAGAATAGCACAATCTTGTGCCTTACATGCAAATGAGGGTTTTTCTTGCCCTTTTAATATTGATTCACAGTCTGAACTTCTTACCAGAAGTTGTGATTGTGGCCTCTATATTAAATAGTTTTAAGGGAAAGACTGGAGAAATTCCTGGAAGGCAGGCCTGTTAAAGCTATTAGCTATGATCCTAAGTGGAACTTCCATGATCAGAGGGCACACAAGATAGTATCAGAAACTGGGGATAAACAACAGGAGATGTGCTGCTTGAGAGCTTTCAGAGACATCTGAGTGGTTGCTTGCTCTTAGCAAGAGAATGCTGTGCTAGATGTCTGCTCTTCTGACTTTTCTGCGCAGTAAGTAACTTCTCTGAAGCAAGTGATCAGATACAAAAAAGTAAATCCCAGAAGCATTGTATTACTTTTCTGATACTTCAAAACAAAGGGTGGGGGGGTTAAATGAGAGAACTTGAGAAAGTGTTTTATAATATTTCTTCTTTGAACTGAATTTTCTGGGAAAGATATATGTTGGCATTTCCAAGAATACATTAATAACCATTTAAGTTACATAATAGTTGCTTGAGCAGATGAATGGTTTTGATTACACCTTAATGCAACACTAGTGCTAATAAAAGATGTATCTGTCATTTCTTATCTTAATGCTTCTTTTTAAAAAAGAGAGGAAAATGAAAACAACACAACCCATTATTAATTGAGATTTATAGCCTGCCGTAGCCAAAGGATGCAGTGCAGATTACAACATTATTTAATTTTGGAGTGTATAAGGAAGCTAAAATGTGATTGGTAATTCCATGCAAATTCACAACCAGCAGAAATGGGCTCCGGCTTGCAGGTCACTTCTACAGCTGACAAAGGGGGGCGGGAAGGATGACATCCATTGAACACCTGAGATCTTTTCCTTCCTGACCTGAACCACACCACTCGGCAGATCATTATCAGTGCCACTCCTGTTAGGTAGGAAATGATAAGGGGACAAGACAATATATTTCCTGCAACAGGTGGGAGCTCTCCATCTTCACTGTTTTGGGGCCAATCTGCCTTAAAAATAAGTAAATTTTTGTTTTGATAGCAATTAGCTATTCATATTCAGTTGTTCTTAGCAGTTTTAAGAAAAACTGTTAATTGGATGGCTTTAAAAGAAGTATAAACATATTTATGGAACATAAGTCTATTAATACATGCTGGTTATGTTCTATTTCCCGTCAGAGGAAATTGGGCCTTTGGCCTGATCCAATATTTTAAAGAGCAAAATCTCCAATTTTTGTGTTCTCAAAACCTCTTCCCAAATTCTCTGGTTGACTGATCCCTGTGCTCAGAACATCTGTGTTACTAGGTAGGGAACTTATAGGTGGCAGGATTATTTTTGCCCGTTACAAGACATAAAACTTGTTATGCCCATGTATTTCTTGTTGGTAGATGTTGTTGTTGTTTAGTCCTTTAGTCATGTCCAACTCTTCGTGACCCCATGGACCAGAGCATGCCAGGCACTCCTGTCTTCCACTGCCTCCTGCAGTTTGGTCAAACTCATGTTTGTAGCTTCGAGAACACTGTCCAACCATCTCGGTAGATGCATAAATCTAAATCATTCCCATATGATTTCAGGAGACACTTTTGTGACTTAAACTAATACTTAAGTTAGAATTGCTTCTGATATTAGTTTTAAATGCAGGAGTGCCACCTGACAAGTTCTACAAAGGACATATTTTTTGCCCCTATTTTGATTTTTATCCATTTGTAGATAAGGGGGGACGGGAATGGTTGCTCCAAGTATAGCCACTAAAATGCATGTAAAAAAAAAAAGTTTCCTTCCTGAAGTCTCCAATTTAACTTGCAGAATGCTCTGCTCATCCTAGAAGCATCACAAGTTCTGTCTTTTGACTTCCTTCTGTATTCCACAGATGTCTCACCTCTGAATTTGAGTTCAATTAAGTTTTGGTTGAGATTTTAATACTGTACATCTCTGCTCCCTACCATTGTGTGGTGTTTAACATAATTAATATGCAACTTTTGTGTGTGTCCTGCAAAGGAAGCCTCCCTTTGTGCCACATTGATGTTTCGGGTTCAGTTGGTAGTCAGTCAACTAGCCTTTAATGGATTAGTTGTTGAGAGAAATTGTACTTGATGGTGCTATAACTTAAAAACAGACTTCTTTATTTTGTCGAGCAATCATGGTTCTGATGTATTACTGTAATCATGAATGACAAAGAAAATATAAAATATGGCCTTTCAGCCTATCAAAGTGTGTTACCCTTTGTTTATTCATATGTAAATAAACTTTCACTTCCCTCAGTACACAAATAAAGCACTTTTTTGAAGTTGGTAATATGCAAACAAATGTAAGCTTAGTTGATAAATTAATAAATGTACTGATAGGGTTGCCATATTTCAAAAAGTAAAAACCAGGACATCCCCAAAACCCGAAAGTTATTTACAAAAACGCCCAAAAACAACAATGATGGACTTGCCAGATCTAGGACAAAGGGCTACCTTTTGGAACACCCCCCCCCCCCCATCAATTCCGTCTTTGAAATCCCAGTAATGTCTGGGAAAATCCAGACGGATGACAGCCCTTATACTGGTTAAAATTCCTCAGACCCTTGATACTAAATTAGAAGAGCTTCAGGCTAAGGTCTTTCTTGTGAATCCTTCTCTGCACACTTTCAGGAGGCAAGTGAAACATCCTCCCACCCCAGTCCGCTTTCGGACTGTGAAATAAAAACTTTCTGCTTTCCTATATGTCATGACAGCTCTGTTCATTAAGTTTTATTGCTGCTTTTGTGCTAATTTTTATTACTTGGACAGAAATTATTACTTATTTTCTTTTGGTAAGGTGGCCAATAAATGTTAAAATACATCTATAAACAGCTGGCCACTCTGCAGAGATTTCTGTTCTCTGTCTGTGTGCCTAAAGTAACATGAGCAATGTGATTTGATGCCATAAAATCATGGCTAATGGCAGAGAACAAACCCTTAGATTTTCTTTTTCTTTTTTAAAGTTTTCTCTCTCTCCTCTGAAAATATGAAGTTTAGCTAATTAGGAAAGATTTGCCCCATACATCAAATTGTAGGAATTTGATGCTCAGCATACAGGCTTTTTAAAAAAACAACAGAGCAAGCGAAATATCTGTGAGAAAGGAAAAAAAATGATTAACAACCATGCAGATGCTAACCTTGGTTATCAGATTTACTGCCATAAGATTTGAAATGTAAATCAGTCTGATAGCTGTCAGCTGTCAGCAGCTATAACTAATAGCATCTACATGGTACTAACAGCAAGATTGTGCATCTGCCTGATGTTTGGTAACACTCAACATTTCAAGCATATGACAGAGTATGTCAGTTATGTGTGGGTGTCAACTGCAGTGCTGTTGCCCTAGAACAGCAATAGGCCTAATGAGTTGATATATCTTGCCAGTCACAGAATCTTTGATCCTCGCTGAAACTGCACTGCTTCTTCCTAACTTAATAACTTCCCTGTCATCTCCTCCATCACATTTCCACCCACTTTGAGGAAATTTGGTTACAGGCCTCAAAGTTTGGGGGCGGGTTTAGCAGTGTGGGGTGAACTTAACTTGTCCCCACTGGGTGGGGACACCCCACCCAAACTTCTTTTACCCACAAGTCTCCAATGTGAATAAAGGATTGCCCTCTCATTTGACTTCCAAATGTCTTCATGTGGCATCATCAAGACACCAAATCAAAGTGAGGGCAATGCTTCAGCCAGCATGGTGTAGTGGTTAAGAGCGGTGGACTCGTAATCTGGTGAACCGGGTTCGCGTCCCCGCTCCTCCACATGCAGCTGCTGGGCTAGTCACACTTCTCTGAAGTCTCTCAGCCTCACGCACCTCACAGAGTGTTTGTTGTGGGGGAGGAAGGAAAAGGAGATTGTTAGCTGCTTTGAGACTCCTTAAGGGGAGTGAAAGGTGGGATATCAAGTCCAACTCTTCCTCCTCCTCCTCCTCCTCCTCTTCTTCTTCTTCTTCTTCTTCTTCTTCTTCTTCTTCTTCCTCCTCTGTCTTTCTGGAGCCTTGCAGGGAGTACTATTTTTCTAGAAAAAGAGGTGCTGGAACTCACCATAAACACCTCTTTTAGAATGGCATTGACACCCACCTGAGAATTGCAGGAACTGAGTTCCAGTGAGTTCTGGCTGAAAAAAAGGCCTACTTGCAAGTTTTAAAAGTATTGGGGGGGATGCACCCTAGCAGCATCTGGGGTCACATCCACACCATACATTTAAAGGGCTTTTATACCACTTTAATAGAATGTGGACTCCTGAAAAAATTAAGTTTTAAAGGGTGCTGGAAATTGTAGCTCTTAAGAAGCTACGATTCTCTGGGGGAAAGCCATGGCTCTTAATAGTGCTTTAAACGTATGGTGTGATCGTGAGCTGGGTATATTATTAAGAAGAAGAAGAAGAAGAAGAAGAAGAAGAAGAAGAAGAAGAAGAGGAGGAGGAGTTTGGATCTGATATCCTGCTTTATCACTACCCGAAGGAGTCTCAAAGCGGCTAACATTCTCCTTTCCCTTCCTCCCCCACAACAAACACTCTGTGAGGTGAGTGAGGCTGAGAGACTTCAGAGACGTGTGACTGGCCCAAGGTCACCGCATGTGGAGGAGCGGAGACGCGAACTTAGTTCACCAGATTACGAGTCCATAGCTCTTAACCACTACACCACACTGGCTCCCATTATTGCCACATTTAGTGTTGCCATATTTTGAAGAGCAAAAAAGAGGACACATTTGCTGACTTTACCTTTAACAATGGATCGCTATGACGACTCTCATTTTACATACCCATGAAAACAAGGGCATGTCCTGGAAAAATAGGACATATGGCAACCACAAAACCAAGCAGTAGCATTGGGGAGATGCAGCAAAACTACTCACCCTCAGAGAAGACTGCTTATTTCTTTCTTTAATTGTTCACCTAAGAATTTTAGAAAACACTCCACAACAACACTGAGCTCCGACGTGACTTCCGGTTACCGGTACTTGTATCAGAGCCCCGACACGGCCTCCCAGACGATGTCGGAGGCCCTGCCAGGCCTCTGAATGCGACATCTGGTAGAAACCAGAAGACATGTTTGGAGATCTCGCGAGGTCTTGGACTTAATCTCCGAGACCCCACAAGGCCTCAGAAAAGCTGCCCTGCCACTGCCATGTGACATTGTGATGACACAACATCATGACATCACAATGTCGCATTATATCACAGGCGCTATTGCGCACCCATAACCTGGGACCCAAGGCAGTGTCTCTGCCAAGCAGTTTACATAAATTGAAAGCATGCCCAGGTAAATTACTAATAAACAAACATGGAAGAGGTCATTTAAAAAACTGGATAATGCTTTAAATGTTCGCTTTTTAAAAATAACCCTTTTCAGAGGTAACAGTGACATGTGTCTCAAATATTAATTCTGACTGGCAAAAGAGTGTTCCTCATCAAAGTTCAGTTACTGCTTCCATAAAGTCTGTACTCACAAAGTATATCCTTTTATTTTGTTTCTGCTCTGTTGGCTACCTAACATATTTCATCAATATATGAATTATAATAGTGATGATGGGGCAGGCTTGCAGAAGAGTTAAGTGCAGAACATTTAAATAGAATGTAAAATTCCATCTTGGTTTGATTGCAGAGATTATCGTTACCTATTTTCAGGTTCCAAGTTCTATGAAAAAGGAAGGAGTGTGGAGAGGAATTCAGCCGAGTAGCAGATATATAATGAATAGGAGATCCATGGAGACTGCTGTCATTCAAAATGAAATCTTACAAAACTACCTGATTAGATTCTGGCTGCTATTTCAAGCACCATCTCCAGGGCATGGGTTTTGAAATATTGGCACAAACTAATCTGGCTTCTAGGACTGAAGCAGCTAAATCCAAAGCTTGACTGAAAATCCTGTCACAATCCATTTTTCTGATGGTAGCCCAATTCAATGAAAATTTGATCTGCGTTTCCTGATTTGGAAACAGGAATGTCAAGATTCAACAGCAATGATTCTATAGTTCTGGTACACATAATGTGCCAATGCGTGACAGCCATTTGTTTAAGGCTGTGGAAGCTCGCTGCTTCTGGGGTTGTCTTACTGATTTGCAAGGGACTAGAAGTGGGTGGGATCATATGCTATGAGCACTGTGTTTTTTTAAACAGGCTATATGCCTCTCCAGTAAGAATTTCTACTAAAAGCCAGAGCACCAGTCGGGGTAGAATTATTTCTGGACAGGTCCAGAGAATTACCACATTACAATGGTTGAAATTATTCATGTTTGAAATTATTCAGGGGTCAGGCAAGAATGCTTTTTTGGGGGGAGTTGCAACTAACAGGGGGAGTTTCTTACTTATTCCTTCTTTTTAAAACAATTTGTAACTAGCCTCATTTCCAGAGGTACCTGATGTACTAAATGGAAACTGTAACCCGCTCACCCCAACTGGCCAACTGCAATTGGGTGTCAAATTAGGAGTGGCTCTTTTGCTCCTTTCACAAAGGAGTGCTGATGGGGTGTCAGGTTTGTGGTCATGATGTTAGGCCACCTGATAGCTTTTAAGTCCTCCATCATTGTCACCTTGGCATTTCTGCACTGAATTTTCAAGTGTTCAGATGCGAAGGCAGAGGGTGTGGTCTACACCAGGCGAGAGGGAGCAAGCAAGCAAACCACACCCAGCTCCTCACCCTCCCCTACTTCACTGCTGCTACCAGGTGAATACCCCACTCCTCCAACTGCCTCCACTGAACAGCCCTTTCACATTTGTGACATCTTAAAAGCTAGACTAACCAGCTTGTTACACCAGATAAAGTAGTGAATGTAATTGGAAGGGGGGGCAATAAGACCGCACAAATTTATTTTAGAAACAGCTTGGACAGTTATTCATAAGTTAAATATAAAGATCACAGAGGAAAACACATCCAGATAAGCGTAGACTGCTGCTTCACTAACCAAGCCAATAGGTAACAATTTGTATTCCTCAGTACAGCATCTGGGTCGCTTTGCAGCTTTTTCTTGGCTTCTTTCTTCTACAGCATTCCAGTATTGTTCTCTAAACCAGTGTTCCCCAACCTTGGGCCTCCAGCTGTTTTTGGACTACAACTCCCATCATCCTTGACCACTGGTCTTGCTAGCGAGGGATGATGGGAGTTGTAGTCCAAAAACAGCTGGAGGCCCAAGGTTGGGGAACACTGCTCTAAACTCTTCCACAGTACTTCTCCTGTCTCACAGCATTTTAGCTCTTTTTCCTTCTTGCAATATATCATTTCTCTGTCAGTTTAACTTTTCTTTATTCTTCAACTATTTTCTTTACTTACAAGTATTTCCCCTCCCAAACTTCTTGCCAGTCTTCTTGAAATCTGTTAAGCTTCTTTTTTCCTCCTGAAATATTTTGCTTTCCTTTTCCTTTAACTGTCATTTTCGTCCTGTGTTGAACTTTAATCCTCTTGGTCAGAGCAACCACTAAAACAAAAGCAACCCTTTACCAATGTAACAGATCCTTGATGTAACAGAGCACATTCACCACACTTTGTGTATAATGTATATAATCTGAATGCGATGTAGTTGGATACAGCTCTTAAGTAAGTCATGGCCAGAATGAGATTTCAGTTGGGATTTCCTGAATTGAGTTTAATCATCATGAGGTGTAGACTCACAAGGTTATTAATTGGGAAGTAGCTGTGGCTAACCTCAAAAGCAGAAAATTGCTGCTGTGCTGGGTTCCTCTCAAAAGGCGGCAGCGGGAGGCCCCATTAGTTAAAGTGGTACCTCAGGTTAAGAACGGTTTCAAGTTAAGAACGTACCTCCAGAACAAATTAAGTTCATAACCAGAGGTACCACTGTATGTTATTGAAGGAAGTCTTTCAGAACTCTCATGCAGAGTTGTCTGGGATAAACCTGTCAGTTGAAGTAATATGTATCACACATTGATTAATTGTCTGTCCCTTGCTTTGTTTGGTCTTCTGCAACTTGTGCCAGAGTTTAAGTGCATTGTCTGGCTCTTGATGCTCCCCCCCCTCCTTGTAATATGGAATGATCTTCTGTAAACTATATACAAAAGAATGTTTCTAACTGACACACACCCCCCATTTGAAGACACTTGAACAGCATGAGATGGTTGTGGATTAGTCTTCAGTTTTGAAAGTACCTTAAGAAGCAAAACTTTGGTGAACTTATAGGATGGTGCTTATAATTTTGCCAGTCGAAAAGGTGGAGCACTTGTTTCAGTTTCTATTTCCCAAAATCTATTAAGTTTCTCTTACTCAAATCCAGCAATGGACATACAATTGCAGAGGACAGTCTTCTATTTGAAAAGCATCCTATATTTGAAGGGCTTTTCTTTCCAAGAGAGTGAAGACCCAGGGTCTTGGAGTTGTCCATCTGCAATTTGTTAGCACTTGCACAATAGCCTGAGCAGGCAGGCACACAGGTCACTTGACTATGTTCTCTGAGAGGCATTGTATTTCTATCTAAATTGTAGTCATTGCTTCTAAATGTTAGTGGATACACAGAAATGAGAAAATGCATTTTTATGCAAATATCTGCCCTCTTTCATCCTATTTGAGGGTGATGCATGTCCTCTTTCAGTGGGTGACTACCCTAGGATACATAAAGGGAATTGTTCCAAGAAACATCATGTATTAAAAAATGCAGCTCTTTGTGCTGTGAGAAAATATTATCAAATTATTAACTGATGTTCTGAATGTGAGGAAGTATGTAGATTGATGTAAGCAAAGAAAATGATAAGTCTAGGTGTGTAGGTGTCTAAGCAGAAATGTCTAAAGCTAGTTTTAATTGCTTGCCATTGGAGGTACAGTTTGCAGACAGTGCAATCTGTGCACAGTATTTATTTTGAAACTTGTAGATATTTTGTCAATAATGTAAGTAGCATCTGGTAAAATGTGCTATCAGCTTTTCCTTCCATTCAATATCGTAGAAGTTTCTTTTCCTTGCTAAATTATCTAGGAAACAAGCATAACAATTGAAGCAGCGTGTAAAATGCTTATCTCCCAACAAAATTCAGAGTATCTCCCCACCCCCCACCCCCATCTCTGTTCTTAGGCTAAATTTATACATGCAGCAGAATGGGGTGGCACAGTCCCAAAGGGGTAGAATGGGCTGTGCTACCTCAGGTGAGCGATGCCATTTTTAGTGCTGTCCTGTTCTTTGCAAATGGGACGTGGGTGGCGCTGTGGGTTAAACCACAGAGCCTAGGACTTGCTGATCAGAAGGTCGGTGGTTCGAATCCCTGTGATGGGGTGAGCTCCCGTTGCTCGGTCCCAGCTCCTGTCAACCTAGCAGTTCGAAAGCATGTCAAAGTGCAAGTAGATAAATAGGTACCGCTCCAGCGGGAAGGTAAACGGCGTTTCTGTGTGCTGCTCTGGTTCACCAGAAGCGACTTAGTCATGCTGGCCACATGATCCGGAAGCTGTACGCTGGCTCCCTCGGCCAATAAAGTGAGATGAGCGCCGCAACTCCAGAGTCAGTCACGACTGGACCTGATGGTCAGGGGTTCCTTTACCTTTATTCTTTGCAAGGAACGAAGAATGAGAACCACAGCCACATCAAGGAGAGGCTGCAGCCAGCCCCTTTCCTTGCTGTGCTAGTTTTCTTCTTGCAGCTAGTTAAGCTGGAGAGAGATTTAAACATGTTACTATAATAGAAGAGTGGATGGAAGAAAGAATAGCAGCAGGAGGATGTGATGGAATGCTGGGTGATGTCTGAGTGAGTGGCAGGTGGTGGCAGTTGGATGAGAATGACAGTTGGGTGGAGATGCATATCTGAGCAGACACAGAAGAGAGTGAAGGGGAAGAAACTGAGGGAAAGAATGAGGTAAAAGTTATGGTGATGGCTATAAAGAGAAATATCAAGTTCTGTTGGGTTCGGATATTAGAACTCTTTATTTACTATGAACTCTGTTCATATCCTTGATCTGATGCTTCCTAAACAAAATTATGTTTACGATTTTATCTACCTATGTTCTGGCCAGTGTGGATTTTGAGTTTAGGATATCACACCCCACATGATTGTAGTATATGTAGTATAAATTAAGTGGTGGTGATGATGATTAATCTACAGATGTAAAGGAGAAGTAGAAGTATAGGTTATCAGCATATTTCTGACAACATACTCCAAGACTCTAGATGATCCCACTAAGCCGTTTCATGTAGGCATCAAGCTAAAACAGAACCCCACAGAACCTCACGCTAAAAGCTCTTTGGGAACAAACAATGTACCTCAAAACAGCCATCCAAGTAGACCTGGAACAGAATGATGCCTCCTACTCCCAACTCAGGCAGCCACTCCAAAAGAATGCCATGGTCAATGGTATCAAAAGCTGCTGAGAGATCCCAATCTCTCTCTCTCTCTCTCTCTCTCTCTCTCTCTCTCTCTCTCTCTCATCTTTCTCTTGACAGTGCTTATCAAAAAGAGTAATCGAGTCAGTTACCATACCAAAACAGAGACTAAACCCTGATTGAAATGGATCTTAAAAAAACAAGTTTCATCCAAGAGAGCCTAGATAAAGGAAGTGTCCTGCTTCTTTCTTTAACTCAGTAGGTGATGACAACAGATATTGTGTGAACCAGTCAGGAATGTCTAGATTCAATGTGGCAACTGGGTGATTTAGCAAGTGACCTTGAGCAACCAGGCCCATGCAAGAGAATCCTGGAATGTCACAGCGACTTCCCCATTGCAGTTGATTCTACCAGCTCATTTTCACCTTATTCTGCCACAAGTCTAGATCTATTCCTAGTGTAGGCGTCTAAAAATAGTCTCTTTCCTCTTCGGTAATAAGATTTCCCAAATATCACATACTGCATGCTGATTAGAAAAAAAAGACTTTCAGCTTCCTACACCTCCTTCAGAATGGATATGCGACTCTCAAAAGCCAAGTCCCCCACAATCCTTCTGTAGCTGGCAGATGGGTAGCATGACTGTGTAGCTGAATGATGGGGAAGTAGAACCCCCAGCCAGCCCACTCCTTTGTTGGACAACTCTAAGTTTGGTGTCTTTCTGGGACATTTAGAAGCTTCCTGTTGTTGAACATTAGTAGCCATGGCCTAATCCACATATTTTTATGCGCACTTTCCCCTACAATATGCATTTTTGTAAACATGGTTGGAGAACTGCATCGCAAAATTTGAACAAGGGTTTGGCTTGTAATTGAAAACTAATAAAAAATATTATTAAGAAAAAAACTGAACAAGTGCACGTTTTGAAGGATAGCTGTATTTCAGTTTGCATATTGTTTCATGAAGTGCAAATCTGATAGATTTGATTTTAAATTTCTACCAAATGGAATTTGTCTCCCATCCCTAGTAAGGAAACAGATGTTAGATGGGCCTTTTTAATGATTCTTTCTTTACAGATGCACATCTGTAAAGGTATTGTCTCTTGCATTTAATTGCCCAGGAAGAAATATTATTTGTGATAATTGCTCAGTATAGTCATGGAAGCATCTGGAAGAGTGGCAACCAATTTGTTAATACTGATACAATATCTGACACAAAGGCAAGGATACTGAGATTCCTCTTCTGTATTTTGAATAATTCACACTATTATTAGATCAGAATTTCATTAATTCAAGGTCAGTGCCCCCCCCAATTCATTTCCAGAGTGGAATGACAGGTACCAGAGAAAGAAGATAGTTTGCAGACTACTATTACACTGTTGATGCTGCTTCTATACTGTCATTGCACTCAGAGCACTTTAGTTCTACCATAATTTTGCTCTGCATGTTGCCATTCCAGGGGTGTACTTAACCTCATTCCACTCTGGATCATTTAAAACTACAGAGCATGATGTGATCTTACATTACACAAGTTTATTAGATGCCAGACTCTCAAGAGTAAAAATACCCTGCAAAGTCTTGAATCTACACTTGATTCCATTCTGCAGGCTGAACATCTTTATCTAAACATAAGCTGAGTTTGGAATCTTTTGTCACCTGTGGGGATTTGATGGCACATTTCCAGACAAATTTAGTAACATGCTGCTGGGCTTATGGCAGAGATTCTGAAGACAGTATAGGCCTGATTTCTTATTATGAAGGAAGTGCATTCCCAGCTGGCACCCATCCTAGTACAATTTGCACTAAACTTTGTTGCTCCTGATACTAACTTCCTGTTCAGGGTCAAAGTGGGTGTGACACCTGTCCCATTTCAAGTCAGGGTCTGAATTAACCCCTCTCCCAGATTGTGGTATATCCCCCTGCAATCTGCACTCTGTGATCATTCTTCTGCCTCCGGTTGATCAATGATACTTTAGGATTGCAGAAAGTTAAATTGTGGGGAGGGTTTAGTAACCCTCTGCTTTATATGTAATTGGTGCAGACCCATTTAAAGAGACGATTCTGCTGCCATTGTTTCAGGTTTGCAGCCACTGAAGAAGGAATCTGTTTCTAATCCAGAAACAGGTGTGCCCTTCAGATATTTTTGGATTCTAGTCCCCATCAGCCCCAGCCAGCATGGTCCATGGTCAGGGATGATGGAGTTGTAGTGTAACAATATCTGGAGGTCACCATGTTGGCAAATCCCCTTCTAACGCATCTATTCATGTTGCTTAGCAGAAATAAATATCAGAGCAAGTTATATTGAGCACACCCAATCACAGTGATACTACAGACTCTCCTCCACTGTTCTTCTATCTCCTTCGGGATTCTGAAGTAAAAGATTCAAACAGGCAGTGAAAAGATTAAAGGGGTGGAAACAAGATTTTTTTTAAAAAAAAAATACACATAACATAAAATGAATGATGTATGGATCCCTTTATGTGAAAGGATTCTGAGAATAATGTAAAAGTTTCATAGCCTGATTGTATATTCCCATACCATTAGGATGTCAGAATGATAGATGCTGTAGTGAATAATAATTTTTTAGACATTTTACCTTGGAAGATGGAACCAGCTGAGGGTTAAAATTGTATTATTTATCTCCACCTTGCCTTTCTCTGAAGCAGATTCCTTGACCCACTTCTCTGCTTCTCTGGAAGAGGGCAACATTGTCAGTAAGATAAGCTATTAACAAGTCTTTGACAACAAATAGCTTTTTGGCAACTAAACACTTCTGTGGTGTTAGGTTGCACACACATGCACACACGCGCGCACACACACACACACACACACATATTCCAGCTGCACATGTTTTAACAACAAGGGATGCTTTTCTACATCAAGTGTATAAAAGATATGATTATACCTGCAATGCTGTACACACTTATAATGGAGTAAGCACCATCAAACTCAATGAGTAGACAAGCATAGGTTTTCACTGTAAATTTCTCTGTGCCACCTCCTCATACTACTACTGATTAAAATTTCACAAATTCCTGAGACTTACTTTGGATGTTTTCTTTTTCTTACCTGATCTTCAGAAGGGTAGCTCTGTTAGTCTACTGCGGCAAAAACAACAAAGGAGTCTTGTGGCACCTTGAAGACTAATAATTTTATTATGGCATAAGGTTCTGTAGACTAGAAGATCCTCAAACACCTGAGGATAGCATATAATGCTTTTGATGAAATGAACTCTAATCCACACAAGTTGCTCCATAAGTCTAACAGATGTTTCTCCCTTATTTGTACCTGTAACCATGAGAAAACAGAAGGAGATGGTTGAGGGTACAAAGCTTCATCTTGCCTCACCAATCACTGCCCCTTCATCTACTCCTCCTGTGAAAATTCCTGTGCTAACATGGTCTGGTTTGCAAGCTGCAACTGTGTAGGGTCATATCCTCAGTTGGTTAGAGTGTGGTGCTGATAATGCCAAGGTTGCAGGTTCAGTCCCCGTATGGGACAGCTGCATATTCCTGTATTGCAGGGGGTTGGACTAGATGATCCTCAGGGTCCCAACTCTACAATTCTATGGTATCTATAAGTCTTTCCATTAAAGCTGCTGTCCTCCATGCAAGGATATCATCAGGTGGGAAGAACCTGTGTATATGCTCCTCCCCTTGTTAATCTAATTTTTAAACTTTATTGTAGCACTGAAGGAAACAATCAGGGGAGGGCTGCTGCAGTAAAAGGAAAGCACACAGAGCATTATATAACCAGCAGCATCTCAGCAGGGGCGGTGAAAGGTCTAAGCCCAAGATCACGTCAGTCTCCTTGCTATGATTGTAAATGGGAAGAGATTATTTCCTTAATGTAAGTAGAGCCCAGGACATTGTTGTTAGGATACAGTGGTACCTTGGGTTAAGTACTTAATTCATTCTGGAGGTCCGTTCTTAACCTGAAACTGTTCTTAACCTGAAGCACCACTTTAGCTAATGGGGCCTCCTGCTGCCACTGCACCACCGGAGCACGATTTCTGTTCTCATCCTGAAGCAAAGTTCTTAACCCGAGATAATATTTATGGGTTAGCGGAGTCTGTAACCTGAAGAGTTTGTAACCTGAAGCGTATGTAACCCGAGGTACCACTCTATTGCCATAATAAAAGGCAGCTGAAATTGGCCCTGGAAACAAGCCAGTAATCAGCTGATACTTGACATAGTGAGTTTGTTGAATGTCTAAGGCACAGATGGAGGATACTTTCTCACCTGAGGGCCTCATTGCCTTCTGAGCAAACTTTTGGGGTCAAATGCCAGTGGTAGGCAAAAGTTAGCCATGAGTGTCCCTCTGCATAGCAGGCTACTTTCTACACACACTCACACACTACTCTGTGTCCTCCAACCAGGCAATCAACAGGCATTTTCAGAGTTCAGGGACACATTCTGCAGGTAGGGTTGTCAGATCTGAGGCGCTGATGTGGAGTTGCAAGAATTTGGCCGCCATCACAGGGTTTCTGGGAGAAAGATTAAAATGTTAGGAGGAGGAGATACAGAACAAAAGTGGTCAGCTATTTTGTACTTGGCCTAAATGCTGCTTCTGTTTTCTCTACTTTCCCTGCAGTGATGTCCAGCAAGCCACACCTTGGGGCACATGGTCATGCACTTCTAACGTCATGCATCAGGAGGAGAGAGACCCGCCACAGCCTCAGGAAGGCCCACAGAGGCCTGCCTCAGGCTGCAGATTATTTCAGGGAACCCTCAGCCCCTCACCCCCCAATGGTGCCTCTTTTGAGGCCCTAGGCATATTAAAACTTTCCCCCTATTGTCTAAGATGATTCCCACAAGCCACCACTAAAACTACCCTCTGTTCTGTCAGGCATAACCCCTATAAGCACATTTCATTTCTGAGAATAATAACTGTAAACTGTAGAACAGAGCCTGAGGTGGGTTGGAAGTAGAAATAAATGCTCACAGATGATTATGATGGCTGCATTCATAGTAAAATATTGGGGATGTTAATATTGATAAGAGAAATATGGCAGCCATCCAGCCCCACCATTTGCACACAATGCTAATGGTAAAGGGCTATGAAATATTTATTTACTACTTTTGGCAAGGCAAAATGTCAAGATGCACTCCCCTTTTTAAAAAAAAGGGGGGGGGGGAAGGCGCAAGTGTCTGCCAAACCTGTCAAGATAATGCGAACACGTAACAAAATTTGTGCTGAGAGCTAAACACATAGGCTACAATTGGATTCAAGTTGGAATGAAGTGATGAATGTAGCAGCAAACCTTCCAAAACTGTCGAGAACTAAAGCTTCCAGCCTTGTTAGCAGACCAAGATCAGCAGTATAGGACATTGAGCCTTGTGAATTTAAGAGTTCCTCAAGGCATATGAGAAGAACTTAAGTATGTTTACTTTTAGTAAAGAAAGGGGGGAAAGGTTAAGAAAGGTCATGATGACTGTTTGGAAAATATTTCTGAAGGATTTCTAGAAGATCTCAGTAAGTTCAAAGAACATAATAAGATATATCACTGATTGGATTATTTGGTAACAATCCTCCTGTTTTTGTTTTCCTGCTCCCCTCCATCTCAGGATTTCCCAAAAGTGTTTTTGGGGGTGGGGGAGCAAAGTCTGTAGCCAAGGGGAGGGGGCAAAAAAAGCTCTCTCTTTCTCTTTTCTGTTAACAACTTTGTTGAAGGTTTAATAACACAATTTTACAATCAGTTATCATAATTAAAACGATAATTCATGCCATTTGGTGTCAAGATTATTAACACAAATGACCTCCCATGAGATCTGCTGAACCACAATGAGGCATATTAGTATACACTTCCTAATAGATCTAGTCTTATTATGAGTACATTTCAACAATTATTGTTGTATTTATTTCAAAATTAGTTTGAAATAAATATAAATAAATGAAGAAGGTAATAATAACAAAGCTTTTTAAAAAACAGACTCCTTCACTAGGAAGAGTTAAAACATAGACCTTCTCTTTGCTCTGCATAATTCCAGAGTAAGAAATCCCTTAAAACAAAGGTAGCCAATGTGGTGCCCAATGGACTACAACTCCCATCAGCCCCATTCAGCGTGGCCTGGGATGATGGAAGATGTATGTGGTCTACAATGTCTAGTTGCCATTTTGGTTACTCCTGCCTTAAAACACCCTTGGCTTTTGCCTGCTCTCTCTCCATGCTGTTATTCCTACTTCTTGTCCTTCCTTGCAGTTTGATAAGCTTGGGAGAGTAGGGAAGGAGAGAAATTGGCAGACACAAATGACAGTGACAGTAGGGGAACTTCCCAAAGAACTCTGGTGCAGAGGTACAGGTTTTGTCTCCCAAAAATTCACCAAAAATATTGATAAAGACCCAGTCAACTAGCTGCGGTGGGAGGTAGTGAAATCTTCCTAGTCTTACAGTGGCTATTTGCAGTAATATTATTTTCAACTGTATTTCCCCCCAAATCAGCATCAGCTACACAGTTGTTGTTTTTTAAAAGTAAGATGAATACACTCCTTATAATCTGCCCTGATATCTGCAATGATGCTGTAGAAGACATACAAAGGGGTAAATAATTTTAAAACATTATTTGAGCATAATGATAACTTTAGCTATCCAATGTTAGTCATACAGTAGACCTGTTGAAAAAATGGACATGAGTAATTCAAGTCTACTGATTTCTGTGGATTTGCTCTGTGTATGATATAATTGGCTATCACCCCAAATGTAATTCAAACATAGTCTTTATGTGGACAAATCTATTATACAGTGGTACCTCAGGTTACATACGCTTCAGGTTATATACGCTTCAGGTTACAGACTCCGCCAACCCAGAAATAGTGCTTCAGGTTAAGAACTTTGCTTCAGAATGAGAACAGAAATCATGCTCCAGCGGCGGGGCAGCAGCAGGAGGCCCCATTAGCTAAAGTGGTGCTTCAGGTTTCAGGTTAAGAACGGACAGCTGGAATGAATTAAGTACTTAACCCGAGGTACCACTGTATAGTTTAGTAGGCGGCACTGGGTGTAGCTGTATCTGGAGAGAGTCAGGAGTTTCCTGTTGCTGTTCCTAATGAAGAGAGACAACAAAGTTCATGTCTAGTTTCCTGCCTGTTGTGTCCTCCAAGCTTCCATGATGGCAAAAATACAGACTGATAATTTATATTACTTTTTGGTAGTGGAGGGATATCATTACCATCAGTTCAAAGTGAATTTTGCATCTTACCAAGATGAATTGGATTCCTTTCAAGATGAATTTAGTGGGTGAGAGTAGGTGGAGCTTGAGATTAAATAGGTAATATTTTATTCATAAAGCTGCACACTGGGGTAATCACTATTGTGTACTGTTCTGCACAATGTCATCTCTGTTTTCTTGTCCGTGGAACTGCCACAAGGAAATTCTGAGCTTGATTAAGAGTGGTGCATAGAGTTGAATGCATAAATATAGAGGAAATTGCCTGTGTTTTGCGGGTACTAAAAATGTTCTCATTTGTATTCAGTGGCAAGCTGATATATTTGTGTCTCTTTTGGCAAACAAGACACAGCTATGTATTGTCAGGGGCTATCTAGCAATATTTCTAACCCTTTCTTTTATTTAGTATTTGGAAAATGTGTGCCATGCCACTGTTGGCATGTACCTGTTCTCCTTAAATGCTTGTGTCATATCAAAAGTGAGAATGATAAAGAATGGTATTATTCACTGAGTGGAAAAATAGGGTTTTTCGTCTGTCATTTAGTGCGAGGGATGGTTCTCACATTACACTTTAAAGATGTTGGTATGCTTTGATGAGTCACACCCCTGCCTCATAGATATGCACACCAAGTAAGCTTTGGTGATTTAACCCTTCTTTGTGCAGTTATGATCATCACCTCCTAGCGAACCTCATTCCAAAATCTCACTGACTTTGGGCACTCCTGCCACAGATGAATACAACCCCAGCAACAATCTGAGCACATTGTAGCTAGTACATGTGTTGATCTCAGTGGGCTTTGTGGATTTTAAATATATATATTTCCTCTGATGTATGCAGGAATAGAGCACAGCAGTTTCAACACTGTCTAGGTAGAATTTCCTCCCTATTTATTTAGACTCTCCCATTTATCATGCATTCACAACACCGTACCGTGCATCTCAAATGGGAAGTAGACCAAGGCCCCTTACCAGACTAAGATGGCCCTAGGTCTACCCACTGTAACCAAATAGGAAGACTGACCTTAAATCATGCCCATCTTAGGCAGTCCCTAGCAGTGTTTCTCAAACTTGGGTCCCCAGCTGTTGATGGACTACAACTCCCATCATCCCTAGCTAGCAGGGCCAGCGGTCAGAGATGATGGGAGTTGTAGTCAAACAACAGCTGGGGACCCAGGTTTGAGAAACACTGCCCTAAGGTGCTTTGGCCTCATATTTTTAGGGCTTTGCAAATTAACACAAGGCTAGAGAGGTGTCTCCCTGCACAGCACATGTTGTCGGTGGTCAATGCCTTGAGAGCAGCTGTCTATAAGGGCAGACTGGCTGGCTCCTGCCCTGATGCAAGTGTGCAAGAAGAGAGGGGGAGGGAAAGGGAGAGAGATGGGAGCTGCTGCTGCTGTCTGTTGCCATGTCTTTAAGCTGAACAGGACCTTGAGTTAGAATATCACCTAGAGGAGAGAGTCAAGTTGAGTTCTGCTTCTCCGTCTTTGTGAATGAAGGTTCTATGTGGTTGGCTAAGGGGTAGAGCCAGTGGGAAGAAGAACCCTCTCCTAGGGCAACAACTGTAGGTAGGTCTGGGAGCAAGGACTGTGCGGAAGGGCTGATAACCATTGTCAGTCAGAGGGGTGAAGTATGTGGCACACTGTTCTGTCTGAGGATAAGGCAGGTTCGTGCTCTGTCATGAATGCTCATCTATCAGCTGTACTTCAATGAATGGACATGTGGTGATACAGATGTTCCAAAGCCGGTACAGCCGCTTCCCAGTTCCTAAATTGAGCCTCTTTGTCCATGCTGTAGAAGGGCAGATCTGGGTATTGTAGGGAGCTACTTGGGATTAATTTAGATTGTCATGCTTTTTATGCACCAAAACATATTGCAGAGTTTTGCAGTCATATGGATTTGAGGTTGTGCCTACAATGGAAAATTATTTGATCCTGTCAGTTCACCTCCATCCAAGGCTTCTCATTAGTATTATATAATTTAATTGGTGCAACTGTAAAGCTTCATAATACAGTGGTACCTCAGGTTACATACACTTCAGGTTACAGACTCCACTAACCCAGAAATAGTGCTTCAGGTTAAGAACTTTACTTCAGGATGAGAACAGAAATCGTGCTCCAGCAGCGCGGCAGCAGTAGGAGGCCCCATTAGCTAAAGTGGTGCTTCAGGTTAAGAACAGTTTCAGATTAAGAACGGACCTCTGGAACGAATTAAGTCCTTAACCTGAGGTACCACTGTATATGTATTTTCAGATGTGGACTTTCCTGCCCCATCCCCCGGGTAGATTGTCCTTTTCTACAGTAAATTACAAGCAAGCCGTCCATTCTGAAAATATTCTGAAAACTAAGTTATTCCTGAAAGGCTGCCATTTCCCATGCACTTTTTCTGGAATTGAAATCAGAAGCACCTGAAACATAAATAACAGCTGGGGGAGAACTGATGTTCACCCCCTCCACTACTCCACCTAAGAAGGACATCAATTAAGATTGTCCAGCTTCTCAGTTCTTTAATAATTATTTCAGTGGGCATATATTTAATAAGGTTTCATAAGGCATATAAATTATTTACTGTATTTTCTTTTGGAATCTGTACCTCCATGTCGCTGATTGATTTAAAGTTTAGGTGTCATCCGCATTGCACATTTGATCTGCATTTTGCCTTTGGGGCAATATTTTCATAAAGGGATTCAGATATCACATAGTTAATTTTCAACCCTACAGTACAACCCTCCACAGCGCACCAATTAATCCCCTCCCCTTTTCTTCTGGGATATTGTCACGAAACCCTACAATACTTGTTTTGACTAGAGTCAATGGATGGATAAAATGAAATGAAATATTTATATGGAGAAGAAACCCCCTCTGTCAAACTACTCTCAGCCCTTTTATAAGTTCCTTGTCCATCTGCAGCCACAACAGAAACTACTTTCAAAGCTCTCTAAGGAAAATAAGGAATAAGCTCTTCTAAAAGTCAATTTCCAGTATACCTAAAATTTTGCCCATTTTCTATTTTATGAAATATATTCAACAAAATTGTGCTGGTGGTTTCTGGTTTTCTCCCCACCCCCACCACCTTTTTTGGAAATGTTCCATCTTTTGCATAAATCTCCAGTGGTTGTCAAGCTTATTTTTGTAATGCAGAAATGAAAGCACTGTATTACAGTTGAATGACTACCGGGGCACTGGGCACTCGCTGCCCTTCTAGAAAGAGAATGATGCTCCTGAAATTACTATAATTTCACATTTCCAGAAGTAGGATTCACCCCACCCCCGTAATATGGTGTTATATCCACCAGAGAGTGGCTGTCAGATGAAATCTAATTGAATGGAATTGGATTGTCATTGTATTGCATGTTGAGCATCCAGCAGTTTAAAAGTGCTGATTAAAAAATAGAATGTAACTTCTTACTATTTAGCTCGCCGAAGGAATTCATGGTAAATGGGTAATGGAAAATTAAAGGCTATCTTGACATACAGAATGGTATTGACTTAATTGAGGATGGTGAGCCAGAGTAGTTGTTCAGGCATGTGCAATGAAGGTTTTAGGCTGCGGCAACTGTGGAAATAATGAGAACATTGTTTGCAAATGACCCTTCCTGAAATTTCAGTGCACCCAGGAGATGAAAATTGGTGACTTTAGCTAAGATGTTCAGGGTATCCATCCTCTTGCTGTGGTATCACTAAACCTATGTGTCCCCCCTTTCGCCATTTCCATCCAACACTTTTGAAATGCTCCCTGGTTCCATTCTTGCCTGGTTGCAGCCTAGCTTTAGTTTCATGGAGCATCTGAGTATTTAGGGACTATAGGCAGTGTAGGGAAGGATTGCTTCTAGATTTTTCTGGGAGAGGTAAACGCCAGTGTGAGAAAGAAGTTGAATGTAGCCTTGAGCATAATGAAGAGTGGTCACAACTCCTCCATATGGGCATGGCCCACAGTAGAGGCTTCGAAGGGAGTGTACAGTGGTACCTCGGGTTACATACGCTTCAGGTTACATACGCTTCAGGTTACACACTCCGCTAACCCAGAAATAATGCTTCAGGTTAAGAACTTTGCTTCAGGATAAGAACAGAAATCGGGCTCTGGCGGCGCGGCGGCAGCAGGAGGCCCCATTAGCTAAAGTGGTGCTTCAGGTTAAGAACAGTTTCAGATTAAGAATGGACCTCCAGAACGAATTAAGTACTTAACCCGAGGTACCACTGTATTTCATTGTTTAACTATGAGATCTCCATTTGTATCTTGCTTTTCTACTCGGGAGCTTAAGCTTGTATATGTTTTCCTTTTCCTTGTCTTTTATATTTACAACAGCCTTCTGAGGTAGGTTATGCCATGCTAATATGTGCACATAAGCAGCAGATCTTGTCAATAGATTCTGGTGGCTGGCAATAAATGAAGGGGCCCAATCCACCTGCAGTGTACTAGGCCCAGGAAATTCTGTTGGCATCCCTGACAACTACTACATGTCAGAGGAAATGTTGTGTTGTAGCATCCCCTCTTACATACTAGTTTTCTCTGTGCTGGATTTTGTGGGGCTGGATCCCTGGCTGGTTCTGAATGTTCACTTGCAACATTTGATTTCTTGAAAGGGGTATTTAGCTCCCATAGAGCTGATATGTGACTGTAATTTGAGCACTGAAGAGTCATCAGTCAGGCAATACAAGAGAACCATGCCATATATTTTGAATGTTTTCTTTTGTAGGACCCAGCATACAGAGTGACTTGTGTCATGTTCACATTTTAGAGGACAAGGTTTTGCAATAATCCTCTTGAAGGAGATCAGTTTTGTAAAACTGAAACCTGTGTTTTCGGTAATCCCTGCAGTGGTTTTCCTTTCATAGTTAAAAATGTGCTTGCTCTGGTTCTCTTTAGAGCACCATGTTCCAAGCGTCCCTTTTCAAAATGATGTTGTAACAAAAATATGTGTGGTCTTGGGAGAAACAAACAAATCATATTGTGTGGAAAACCTTTTTGTCTTGTAACTACAATGAATGCAACATAAAGCAAACTCTGGAGAGAGCTTTTTAAAAAATGTCTCTTCCACATTAAGTAGCCATTTTTTTACCTGGTCTTTGCTGTTTGGTAGTCGGTAGTCCCGCCCAGTGCTATTTTTCTAGAAAAAGAGGTGTCAGAACTCACCATGAACATGTTCTCTTATAATGGCAATGGTGCCCACCTGAGAGGTGCCAGAACTCAGTTCTGGAGAATTTCAGCTGAAAAAGGGCCCTGATTTCTCTCCTGTTGCATGACATTTCAGTTACCCTCTTCTAGATATGCTCTACTTGGCAAGTTATCACAGTTTGAAAGGGTTAAGTAAAGCTATGAAGGGAAATGGTTGTGGTGGTAACTAAAAGTTCTCTCACCTTGCAACCTGTCTGACTCCAGTATTGGGATAATACTGACTAGGGTTAGTAGGGTTACTACATTGTCTCTGATGAAGTCCAGTGTCTTCAGCTTTCAGTTTTTACTGAGATCTCTGTTGCTATCGCTACTGAGTGGTCATAGTTGTTTGTAGAATATGTGACATAACCCCGGGGTGTTTCCAGGCCTAAAGGGATTGAATTGAAAAGTATTTCTAGTCAATATTTTACTGATCTCAGCTTCTCCAGACCCTCCAAGTGTCCCTATTTTCTAAGAGACAGTCCCATATTTACAGAAGCTGTCCCGGTTTATAATTTGATCCCAGAATGTCCCTTTTTCCTTAGGGTAGTCCCTATTTTTATTTGAGAAATGTTGGAGACTATGGAGTTATGTGACCCCTGAGCCAAGGAGAAAAGTAACTTGACATTTAGAAAACACCTGAAGGCAGCCCTGTATAGCATGGGTAAGCAAACTAAGGCCCGGGGGCTGGATCCAGCCCAATCGCCTTCTAAATCTGACCCGCAGTCAGTCTGGGAATTAGCGTGTTTTTACATGAGTTAGAATGTGTGCTTTTATTTAAAATGCATCTCTGGGTTATTTGTGGGGCATAGAAATTCATTTTCCCTCTTCAAAATATAGTCCGGCACCCCACAAGGTCTGAGGGACAGTAGACTGACCCCCTGCTGAAAAAGTTTGCTGACCCCTGCTGTATAGGGAAGTTTTTAAACGTTCAGTGCTTTATTATGTTTTTATATTTGTTGGAAGGTGGTTGGGGCAATCCAGTCAGGTGGATGAGATATAAATAATTAAATTATTGTTGTTGTTTTTGTTAAAATTTGTATACTGTCCTATACCCAGAGGTCTCAGGGTGATTGTTATTACTCTGGAATAGGGCACCACTATTTTCATTGGAGAAATGTTGGAGAGTGTGCATTCTTTACACTAACTGGCAGTGACTCTGCAGTGTTTCAGCCAATAGTGTTTCCTAGCCCTGCCTGGAGGTTCCAGGGATCTTCCGCATGCAAACTATGCACTCTGTCTCTGAACTACAGTACAGTAGACCCTGTATTCTGATGGATCTCACCCTTTTATCTGCTAGATGCTGTTCTGAAAGTACTCCTGGTCTTACAGTTTAACTTTGCGTAGACAGGATGTTGGCCATTGGCCTGATCCTGCAGGCTCTTCTTATGTTTTCATCACTGATCTCCAGGTTATCCCCTAGCTCTACCATCCCTGTTCTTGTTTTTTGAAACCAAATGTTGACTACCTGGCCAAGGGCATACATCTCTAATATGTTTTCCTATACTGACAACATTTTGTCTCCATTGTTCTTTCTCTCCAGATACCACAACATACTCCACTGAACAATCTGAGCACTTTAAGCCATGCAAAGATAAGGATCTTGCATACTGTCTCAATGATGGAGAATGTTTTGTCATTGAAACCCTGACAGGCTCCCACAAACACTGCCGGTAAGTGTTAATATACTTGGCATCAATAATAGCAGTGCAAATCACGACTGCATCCCAGGAGGGGGAGGAATGAGAAAATATTTAAAATATCATTCTTGATCATAAATGAGCGGAAACCACAAGAGGGCAGGTCTTCTTTTTTGTGATTATCAGAGAATCTTGTAATGGACAGCTAAGAGTTATAAAATGATAAAAAATGATCTTCACTAAGAAGGTTCTCCCGAAACATGGAGGATATGTTTCATGTTGAAGTGTGAGGACAAGGAAAACTGTATACATTTTGCAGGTAGAAGCTGTTTTAAATAATAATAAAATTCCCGCTTGTGATTAAAGTTTGCATTATGTTTGAAAGTAAGAGAGGAATTTTGATAACAACACATCCTGTTTCAATAGAAAAAGTATTTCTAATGATCAGTACAGTTTAAGTAGTGATACTCAGTATTATATGCAGGGTTGACTTCAGGAAGTTTGGGGCTTCTAGGGAAGAAATTTGTGAATGGGCCCTCAACCTGCAGAGAGGATGAGCTGTATGCAAGATATTGGCTAACAGCAAAACATCCAATCTATATTCAGTACCAAGTCTCCTGCAAGGAGGTATTTAACCCACAGATCAGACTTCCCCTTTTTGTGATGTCATATTTTCCAGCAATTTCTATATATAATTATTCAGATAATCCAGATAATCCAACTGCAGTTATCAGGTGAAAATAGAGCATTAGTAACCAATTATATATTTTAATCTGGCGTAGAATATTGTATGCCTTGTTTCTGCATATACATTAGGCAACATTTTTATTTTAAAGATAGGGACAGCTTCAAAGGAATGTCACAGTTGCCCATGGGCAATGCTTGCCTTTCACATTTCCACAGCTGAAGGAAAAGTCAAAATGGTGGCCCCGCATCCCTGCTGTGGAGTCACTTGTTATTGTTTTTAAATGAACACATAGCTAAAGGCTGGAAAACAGTGCCTGTCTGAAATCTGGTGAGTGAAGTGACTGATTCATGCTGCTTCTGTACAAAACTAGCCCTGCCCATATCTTATGTCTTATGTCTTGTAGAATTGATTGTTGGATTGTTGTAATTGAAATATTCAACAAAATGCTCATGATTAGCACTGACTGTTAGATCACATGGTGGAGTCAACCTCCAAAACACTTTTCCCCCCTGATCCCTTCATTGCTCCACCACAAACTTTTATCATCATGATTTGGAAGAGTTCTTTCACATTTCCACTAAAAAAAAGTTTATGAAATGGTTCTTGTATGAGTGATCCTGTAATTTACAGTTAATAGCACTCTTTGGATTTTGAATACAAAGGTCCCCTGTATGCTTTGAACACAAATGCTTCTAAATAGTGAAGTTCTTATTGCTAGAGTGGTAGTAGCAGTAGTAGTAGTACTTATTAAATTTATATAATGCTCCACACCCACAGGTCTTAGAGCAGTTCACAAGATAAGAGCACTATATAAAAACACAGAATACTTAAAAACAAAAACAACCAAATAACACTCCCCCCCAAACCCCCCCCCCCACAAATTTAAAATGTTCCAAACAATACCTATAATTAGAGGCGTAAAGTGTTTTAAGGAATGGCAGAAAGACCTGGCCACCCTCCAGATCTCTCATGGGAGGCACACAAAGAAGGGCCTCATTATGGTTAGTTCAGTAGGATGTGTGTGAATTTGTGTGACAAAATTCACTTCACACCTGGGTACCAGAGCCAATGGTGGGTGGAGCCAGAGCCAAAAGTTCTTGAAGTTTTACAGCACTGTATAGCTGTCTCTATGGGACCCCATCTCTATAGACATCATATTAGAAACACATGATATTTGACTGTGGGCTGCAGGTTCCTAGAAAATAGAATGGACCCCAAATATATATATATACAGTGAGGGGGGAAAGTACTGTAACAAGCTGGGATTACAGGTAAGACCTCTCCCTTACAGCAGGTGCTTCTAATCTCAGCTCGTTACATACAGTGAAGATACCAGGTAGCCTGACATCTGGCTGGTTGATAAGGGATCAAATACTTATTTCACTCATTATAATGCACATCAATCTCTGACTTTTGTCTTCTGGGTTTCTGGGGGTTTTCCTGTTGTTATTCTGTCTCTCACAGCTATAATACACCTACCATTAAAATTATGGACTGGTCATTTCTTCGTCAGAGGGCAAACGGGCAAATTTAGCAGGGGATCAAATACTTTCCCCCCCTCACTGTACACACACACACACACAGGGTGCTTTTTTTCTTTAAAAAATGTTTAGAGGTAGTCTCATTTTCCTACTCATATTGAAATACTGCCCCTCAATGAGGCCAAACTTAGATTCACAAAATGTTTAGGGGTATGCGTACCTATATCTATATCTATATCTATATCTATATCTATATCTATATCTATATCTATATGGCATGCCCTTGTTCTAGCCTACCATTAACCCTGCATTAATTGCTACTCTAACATGATGCTGTTGTATCCTTTACATTAATCTTGGGGCAGAACAATTGAGATTAAAATCAAGGAAGGGGCACCTCCTCTGGAATCTACTCCCTGAAGTTTCTGTTGATTGAGATGGCACCTTCTATTTACCACTGTTATGGTCTGGATCCTTGTGTTGTGCTAAATGGACCATCTGAGAGGACATCCTTGAATGAAAGCAAAAATTAGTGGGCTGCATATGCAAAGAATGGTTGAATGGCAACCTGTAGATCAGATGCATGCCCTGAAGCAAATTCTGGGGGCCTCTGACGACCCACAGATCTATGGCTAGATTCAGGGTTTGTATGCATGCTTAGATAAACACGTGACCTCAGCCTGGAAGATAGTGCTGACATGATTTCCCTTAAGCAAATGAAGCCCATTCAAACATTTTATCCATATTGCTCTGTTAACTGCTTCTTTGGCAATAGCATACTTACATTTTTACCAGAGCAGCTGATGGAGGCAGAAGGTGAAATGTTTTGCAACAGAAATTAAATATCAGTTTTGTTAATCACAGTCTCATATATATTATTTCAGTGATTAACTGAATCCCAAAAGGGATCCAAAGCAAGCTTGTGTGAAGTGCTGTTTGATGCTTAGAAAAACTTCATTAGAGTGTGTATACATACTCACCTGTGAAAATGCAATGGGCTGCTGCCAATTGCCTCTTTGATGGATTTTCCAGGAAGCACTTTCCTGTCTCATTCCACCTGAGTGCTGTTGATCCATACCTGTGAAGTCCTTAGTTATTGGATAATGCCAACTTTCATGTTATATAAGAGTGCTCTTCAAGCTTGGGTCCCCAGATGTTGTCAAGCTACATCTCTCATCATCCCTCACCATTGGCTAGGCTGGCTGGGGCTGATAGGACCAGTAGTTCAACAACATCTGGGGACCCAAACTTGAAGAACACCTAATATCATGAACATCCATGACAGGGGCAGAGTATGTCAAAGCACGTTTCTGGTTCCCTGGTTGGTTTTGGGGTAACAGAATGCCCCACCAAAGAAGCTGGACATCGCTGCTGTATGGAATTTAAGAAGTAGCTCAAGGAAGATTTGGGGCAGGGTAGGAAGAAAAAAAAATCCATCAAGCTTTTAATATTCTGTGCTTGCTGACGATTTTGTTTTTTTCCTTTCAATCCTATATGCTCCACTGATCACTCACTTCTCCCCCTTTATTTACTTTCCTCATACGACACACTTATTAAATTAATTATTCTGAATCATGCAGCGTGGCGATTTATAGCATTAACTCACTAAACCTATCATAAAACTTTATAGGCACTTTAGGAAATGGTTGTATTTGTAGCCAGCTCAGACTTACTGCTAAGCCTAGGGCAGGAGTCGATGGGAAGAGCTTTCTTTTCTCCAAACCACCTCAGTCCATATGCTTTCTGAGCAGAAAGAATCAGTGAGGTGGAAGCAACAGGGTGGTGGTGGAAACAGAGTATCTCTCAGGCAGAGAGAAGCAGCGACATCGCTCTGACTCAATAAGCAAGACTGGATCTCATAATGGGGGAGAGGTGATGAATACATGTTAATATTTGACCTTGAATTCCAAAATGCCTGAGGAACATTTGTGCATGAACCAGCCCTAAGATGGGACCTACTGAGTACAAGCCAGTTGGTTCCTGTCCCCCCCCCCCCCAATCCAGTTAAAACGTCGTCGTAAGTGAATGCATTCCTCCAAGCAGATTTTATGTTTGTGTGTGTTGTTTTTACCTATTCTCAGTAAGGAGAACAACAGGTGGTACAATATTGGCAGGAAATAATTAAATAAAAATGAATATAGCCATTATGTGTTCAGTCAGTGAATGTGTTCAGCAGATGCTTGGCACTGGTTGTATTAATAAGGCTATGGATTCTATTGATTAAGTGCCAGCAGGGATGAATATCAACCATGAATTGTCTTTTATTTGCTGTATTTTCAAGGTTGTTACACTTCATTTTCCTTTCCAAATTTCTGGCATGTTCACTCGGGCAATTGCATCCTTTGAGTGGTGGGTCTAGCAGAATCACGCCGTTCCGTTGCTGTAGCAGTTCTGCTGCTGTTTGCTAACTAAAAAAAAAAAGCTCTCTTTCTTGTACAGTTTCCTACAGGAATATGTACAGCTGGGCGGTGGGTTTTTATTTTCCAGTCAGGATTTTCAAGCCGTTCATACAGCTTGTTTATTTTCTCCTAGGAGCTCAAAGTGGTATACACAGGAGAATAAATATTGACTGTGTTCAGGGCCATCTTTAGCATATGTGCCGCCGGGGTGCAAAGATCTGCCCAGCACCCCCAAATTTAGTTTAGCCCCCAAATTAACTTTTATTATGCTTATGTCAGACACCACGCTTACGCCTTATCTCTTGTTTACAAAAGAAGGGAGGAAAAAGAAATGTGTTTCTCGCTTAGCATTCGTCGTAAAATGAAGAAAAAATGCAGCTTGCGGAATTCATAGTGTGTGCTCTAGGCGCGTTTTTGCAGAAATGGAAAGCTAAAATCACGTGCTGAAACCCATGTGTAGTAGAGCCCTAAGTACTAAGTAGTTAGTCAAAGAAAATGCCAACAATTAGCAAAAATTAACATTATTTTTTTAACGATTTCTCTAAACGAATTTGAACTGTAAGTGCTGAAATTAAAACACGCCGTTGTGAATGACAAGCGCCGCTGGCGCGGCACATCTTTGATAAATGAGCGCACAAAGTTGAAAGACCTTTAGTGAAACAGTAGATATACATTTCGTTAATACCTAGGTATGTATGTATTTTGTTTTTCTAGCTTGATCAAAATTATTTATTATTTCATAACAGGTAGATAGTTAAGAGCTTAGGGGGCTCAGTAGCAGGTGCCTGGAGGCCCCCCCCCCCCAGAATTGGGCGCCTGGGTGCCCTGCACCACTTGCACCCCTGGGTAAAGACAGCCCTGACTGTGTTCTTGCAGCAGTCCTGTGAGTTGGGTTTGGTTGAGAGACAGCGATCCCTCAGTGAGCTTCACTCTAACCACTACACAGCACTGATTCTGTGTCACATAGCTTCTGAAGCGCAACCAATACAGTTTGGCTGGCATGTTTGTGAGCAGTAGGGATCATGGCCTCCCTTTCCTCTCAACAGGAGTTAATGCTGAGTAGATCTACATAGGTCTGTGAGTCTCCTTGAATCCTGTGGCCAAGCCAGGCAATCATTTAGGTAAAGGTAAAGGGACCCCTGACCATTAGGTCCAGTCGCGGACGACTCTGGGGTTGTAGCGCTCATCTCGCTTTATTAGCCAAGGGAGCCAGTGTACAGCTTCTGGGTCATGTGGCCACTTCTGGCAAACCAGAGCAGCGCATGGAAACGCCATTTACCTTCCCGCCGGAGTGGTACCTATTTATCTACTTGCACTTTGACGTGCTTTCGAACTGCTAGATTGGCAGGAGCAGGGACCGAGCAACGAGAGCTCACCCCATCATGGGGATTTGAACTGCCGACCCTCTGATTGGTAAGCGCTTGGCTCTGTGGTTTAACCCACAGTGCCACCCGCATCCCCAGGCAATCATTTAGGAAGCAGCAGTTTACCATGCTGTGCATTTAACTGCTTGGCAAGCGGCTTGTTTATGTCATGCAGCCGAATGAGGAGAATTTCTCCACACATCCATACCCAACTGGAAAAAAATGGATTAGCAGAGGAGTGGTAAAACTCTACTTACTGCTTGGCAGGATGCCACAGGCCCAAGGTGGATGGTATTTCCTCAGGGTTGCCCACTGCTGTGTCCCATTTGCCTGCACTCTCCACACTTAGTTCCAGGTACAGCAGTTTTGCTGGGTTTCCCAGGAGGCTCCAGAGGATGGGGAAAGGCTCCTTCTTCACCCCCGGTCTTCTCCTCCTCCCACTGCATAAGCTTCCTAGTTTCTCATGTAGATTGGAAGTTCCCACCTGCTAAATGAGGCACCCCCAAACTCAGCCCTCCAGATGTTTTGGGACTACAATTCACACATCCCTAACCACTGGTCCTGTCAGCTAGGGATGATGGGAGTTGTAGTCCCAAAACATCTGGAGGGCTGAGTTTGGGGGTGCCTGTGCGAAATGGTTGTCTGTATAAACACACACTCTCTGTGTTATGTGTGCATCATTCCTCAGCATTTCAAAGAAAGTGTGAAGGACAAAACCATGCAACTGACAAAAGACATTGTCAGCAAGTCGCTTTCAAATGAGGATTTTAAATGGAGTTTATAGCGAGCAACTTTTTTTCCCCCAAACCTCCAGCATGCATTATTTCAGAGGCAGCTGGTGAAGTGAAGCAGCCTCTGGTACACACAATAAGACTGGAATGGTAAAAATGGAGCTAATTGGAGGTGAAACAATACACTGAGTGACAAAAACAAAAACCCCAAATATACTATTTTTGTTGTTGCTTTTAACAACTTCCCCAATCTGAGTCCAAGCACCTAGGGAAACTCATTTAAAAATCTACCATTGGGCACAATTAAAAAAACAAAACAAAAAACACCTGTCTGGGAAGAAATGAAAGTTGAAATATGAAGTTCCTTCAGAGCTGCTGCTGTTATTGTTTTAAAATGGGTGAAGTAAAGCAACACAAAGTTATGACTTTGAGAAGCTAAATATAGATTGCCTATATGTCCCCGTCCTGGCTCCTTGCTTTTTTTTTTTTTTTTTTTTTTTAAAGTGGATTCTTCCAAGTGGATTGAAGATGAGTAATCTAACTGCTGAAACAAATATGCAATTTGATTAGAACTTGTTGTTAAAATTCCATTTCAATTCTTATTAAGTCCCTGAGGGTCTTCTTTTTTTTTAAGGCTTTGATAGCACAAGAGCTTTATCATCCATCATCATCCTTTCCAGCAGGGTGGCATAGTTGGCGCTTGGCGATTTTATTCTCACAGCAACCATGTGAAGGAGTTTAAACTGAGAGGAAGGGGCATTGCTCATTAGTAGAGCAAATGCTTCACACGTAGAAAGTTCTAGATCCAGTCCCTGGTATCTCTTGTCAGTCCAGACAATACTGAGATGGATGGCGCTTATGATTGAGAAGGCTGGTCTCTCTGGGAAAAGTCTAGCATTCTGGCCAACATATTACGCTGACTGTGTACAGAGGATGTGGCCGAGGGTAGGACAGAGAATAGCACATGCAGATTAATAAACTTCTAAAAAGCTTGTGCCCAATCCTCAAAACCTTTTTTTTTTAAAGTCTTGGAGAAGCTTCACATGTGCCTGGGGTTGGCTCTGAACAAAAAATGGATGGGAGGCAAAATGTGCACCTACAAAACATCAGTGCAAGTGCATGTCTTTTGGATTGCTACCATCTCGGCCACAAGCCATCACAAAGTTAGGTTTGCTTAAGACCATTGAAATCATTGGAATTAAGCACCCCTTCTATTCTGTAGGGTTGTGGCCGTAGTGTTGGACATCACTTTAACTAACTAACTAACTAACTAACTGACTAACTGACTAACTGACTAACTTACTAACCAACTAACTGTATCTTGTCTTTATCTGGTGAAGTGGCCCTCAAGGTAGATTACAATACTGAATTAAAATATGATATAATGAAAAAAGTGCTAACATCATCTTAAACATTCAAACAGACATTCCATCCTTCTGAAAAAAATAAATGTTTTTACTCACTTTAGAAAATGCTTAGAGGTGAATGCTAACAATCCTATATAGTTTTTTTCATGTCTGCCTTTTTGGTATACCCCGACTTGAAACGGTGCAAAGCATAACATTACAGAAGATTGCTTCCAACATGTAGGTCAAACGGAACGGAAATGACATTACTGGATAGAGAAAAGCACTTAATTGGCAAGCCAGTATCGCAAGGTTAGTTAACTTTCACTGAAGGAAAAACACAATCTGTTAGGCTGACACCGACAAAGATTTGGGAAGGGAAGGAGAGCTACACAGTTCTTCTAGAAGTATGGCAAGGACGGCCAACAAACATTTTGTTATTTATTTATTCAAAGCATTTATATTGTGCTTTTCAGCTGCAAAGGCTCTTAGTCCCTGGTACACATCAAGAAAAATAACACAGTCTCTGCCCCCACATTTACAGTCTAAAAATGATTATTGCAATTATTATTATTATTATTATTATTATTATTATACCCTGCCCATCTGGCTGGGTTTCCCCAGACACTCTGGGCAGCTTACAGATTATAATTATTACCAGTTGCCTTTCACTAGATCCCTGGGTGGGTTACACCAAGATCATCAGCAGACTATATGCTGTCCACTGGGATGCTGCCATGAAATACCGTATTTTTCGCTCTATAAGACGCACCAGACCACAAGATGCAGCTAGTTTTTGGCGGAGGAAAACAAGGAAAAAAAATTCTGAATCTCAGAAGCCAGAACACCAAGAGGGATCGCTGCGCAGTGAAAGCAGCAATCCCTCTTGCTGTTCTGGCTTCTGGGATAGCTGCGCAGCCTGCATTCGCTCCATAAGACGCACACACATTTCCCCTTACTTTTTAGGAGGGAAAAAGTGAGTCTTATAGAGCAAAAAATACGGTACTTTAGTGAGGAATCCTCACCCAGAAGAGAACATTTACAGTTTCTCACTGCTTAGATCAGGGGCCAGCAAAAATTTTCCACAGGGAGCCAGTCCACTGTCCCTCAGACCTTGGGGGGCGGCGGCTGGACTATATTTTGAAAGAAAAAAAATCCACCCCGACTCTCCCCTCCCTTCTCCACAGCACTGGACAAGCCCCAGTAGCTGCTTACCTGTGACTTGCGAGTGGCAGGGGCTGGCGGTGGCGGAGGGACAATGAGTGGCCTGAAAGGGCTGGCTCCCAAGAGGGGCTGCTTAAAATGGAGCTCAGCCAACTGCGGCTCAACAAAACCCAGCCTCCTTCCTCCTCTAGGCAGGACAGAGAGAAGCCAGGGGGAGGGAGGGAGGAGGGCCGCCACGGTATGTGTAAGGGAGAGGGAGGTGGAAATGGTACAGCCCAAATGATCAGAATCCCCACGCCGATCCACGCGGCGATTCCCAGACCACCCGCAGGCCGGATCCAGAAGGCAATTGGGCCAGATCCGGACCCTGGGCCTTAGTTTGCCGACCCATGGCTTAGATCCATGCCATCACATGAAGGCACACTATGCTGGGATGGCAAACCCTATGGTGCTAAATATAGAGGACAGGGATCCCTGAAGCTTTTCCTGGCAGCATCTTTGTGATTGATGTAATGGGGGGGGGGGCGGTCCTGTGTTTACTGAATGGCTGCAGTATAGAATGAACACAACTCCATAGCTGGACAATCACTTTGGACCAAAACCTTGATGGGGATGATCTTGCTCAAGTCTTTCTAGCAATGCCCGCTAGTGTTTTTATTTTCTTCCAACTTGTTCTTCCTAATCGCCGCCACTGAAAGTTTGTTGTGGACATGAAATTTCAAAACAATTCAAATTCAGAAGCTATATATTGAGGTCAAATTTTCATTCAAAATATGAAAGTTTGAGCACTTGTGACTTGTTGGGGGTCTTTGTTTCTCCCACGTGTTGAATTATGTCAGTAGTACAACAAATGTGGATAAAATAAAGTTGTAAACTGCCTTGAGTGCAATGCAGTCACATCCTAACAAAAAGAGAAGTGCGTGTGAACGATCAAATACTAATTACTATTGCATGTTGACTATCATTGCATGCAGTCAAGAAAATACACTTGAATACTAAATCCCATTGCATGCCAACTTGCAGTTACTAAAACCAGTTGCATGTCAGCTATCAAAGATCAACTGCCAAATGAGAAATACTGTATTTTAGAATAGGAAATAGAATTTTACTGGGGAATTCGTCTGGGTTTGCAGGTCATAAGAAGCTATAGTTACTCTGCAATGGAGGCAAAAACATCCAAATGTCTCTTTGCTGCTGCAAAAGGAGGGTGAAACTTCACCTGCAGCTTATTTTCAGAATGCTAAAACAATTACCATTACAATCAAGCACAGCCTATATGTGCCAAATGTCTGTTTTTTTGGGTTGCCTAGATGCACCTGAACTGTCTGGGGATATATTTTATATATAGTGTAATAAATTACTGAACACCATGAATACTGTGTTTGTGCATGCAGAATTGCATTTCATTTGGCTACTAATATAGGGAGGCATTCAACTAAGTTATGCTCAGAGTAGACCCAGTTAAATCAATGGAACTAACTTAGTCACGTTAATTAATTCCAATGGATCTGTTCTGAGTAAAACTTAGTTGAATACAACCAGTGTTTTGGGGAGAGTGAGTTTTCCAGACAAATTTTCATTTCCCCTGTTCAATATTAATTTATGCTTTTAATTTGCTGCATACAGTATACTCTATTATTGTTTATATTCTAGGATTTTTTTAATGTAAGTCTATGGGAGGGGGGGGAATCATTTGAAAAGTTTGCCGAAATAAAATAAATAAATAAGCCTCTCTCTAGACCTGCACATACAGCTATAATGATATCTAAGTTTTACTGCCCACTGAGACAAACAATATGTTTTTGTTACGGAGAAAGAAATCCTTTGTTTCTCTTTCGGCCTACCCCTCTGACAGGTGTCGAACTCAGTATGCACTGTGTCTAGTGTTTTATGTAATGAAGCAATTTTACTTTCCACTGAGCACCTTCAGAGGATCTGATTTTGCTAATGATTTCCCTTTGGACAACTTTGTTTACTAAACATTTTAATTTGCTGAATCCCTTCCTATTTTTGTAAGCACTGAAGCTTGCACACACAACATAGTGCGAGTTATGAATTGCCAATGAAGGTGCAACTCTGCAGTCGCAGGATTATCTTAAAGGCGCAGGGCTGCACTGGTGGAATCTAAGGCATGGATGTTTTAATTCCAGGCATAACTCATTTAGACAGTTCAATTGACTTGTAATGCCCCAAAGACAGAAGGAGTAATACTCAGAGCTGATTTTCTGTTGTTTATTTCAAATAGTCATCCAGATTAATAACCTCAAAAGGGGGCCATGAGGAATTAAATAATATGCACATAGCTAAGCAAAGGTTTTGTTGAGGTGCCTTGAATGTATAATGATTATACGTTTTGCCATTCTGCAGGAAACAAAAATCAGGCCTGCAAGTTAATAGGTTGTGAATCAGAAAATTAGGATAGGCTGTGATCCCTAGACCATGCAAACAAGACATTGTGCGTTCCCTTGAGACCTTTGCACTCGTTTTGTGGGTTGACACTTTATAATTTACAGACATGTTGATAAGTGATTGAGGAGTGTGTGTGTGTGGGGGAGTTTAGCAAGTTGCCTGCGTTACAGGACAGCACCATTGCATGTCAATTAATATTGTTGTTGTTTATTTATTTATACTCCAACTATTTGCCTGATGGGTCAACAAGCAGCTTGTATGTTAAACTACTTTTGAAATTACAGAAAGTTTCAAAAGCAGCTTGGTGATGTCATATTAGGTATTTCTGATATTCAGAGTGATTTAAAGCAGCAGCAGCAGCAACACAAATTCTGGGATATGTGAGGTTTATCACAGACCCTCAAAGTGTCCCTATTTTCCAGGGACAGTTCTAGATTTATCGTCCCAATTTCTGATTTGATCTCAGAGTGTCCTACTTTTTCTTAGGATGTCCCTATTTTCACCTGAGAAATGTTGGTGGGTGTGGACTTAGGCAACTCCTGAGCCAATATAAGTAAATATACAACTTTCAAAAGACATCTGAAGGCAGCCCTGTATAGGGAAGTTTTAAAATGTTTTATTATGTTTTTATATACGTTGGAATCACTCAGAGTTACTGGGGCAACCCACTCAGATGGGCGGGTGTTGTTGTTGACTAGGATGTCCCTTCTGGTATGAAAAAATGCTTAATATGGACTATATGGAATTGGCTGAGATGACTGGTAGAATCTGAGACCAGGGAGAAGGGTCGGTGGAAGAAGACTGGAAAAAATTTAAAATATATCTTCAAAAATATTGTAATATTAAAGACTGTTAGAAAGATGTCGGAAAAAGAAAATTAGGCAGTTTTGGTAGATATGACATAAAGGATTAAGCAAAAATGAGTTGATGAAATTGATGAAACAGAGGATGTTTAATTACAATATTTTAAACTAAAATACGTAAATGAAAATAAGGTTGGAAGGATTTGCTGAAAAAAATGATCTGAACTGGAATACAAAATTGGGAGGTGAGAGGAGGTCAAGGAAATAAGTAAAGGGAAAAAGCCATGTAAAGGTTTAATTTGTTTTTGTTTTGTTTTAATTTAATGCATTTTTATATCTTTTGTCTTGCTTATTGCTCTCTTTTTTCTTTTTACTTTGCTCTGTTATGGTTAAATTTTTTCTTGTATTTTGTACTGTTTTTTTCTCTTTTTGTAATCTTAAACTTGGAATAAATATCATTTTTTTAAAAAAATGCTTAATAGTTGCTGGATTAATTTTGGTTGGAATTATTTATTCAGATTCAATTGCATATTGCAACATTTCCCACCTAAAGCAGCGTACAAAATAAGGCGTAAATAACAAGTTGTGTCCTATCCTAGAGTCAACCTGCAGCAGATGAGACAGGGCAAAATGAGGAGCCATTTTCTCTCAAACTGTACTCCTTTTCTGACCATAGGGAGTGAGCAGTTTTCTGAGGACATTAGTAATAATCAAATTGCTTTAATTGCTGGAGTCCAGGGCATTCCAGACCCTGTAATATTTTCAGTTCAAAAACGCAGAGGAATGAGGAACCTCAGTGCCACCGCCACTACCACCCTCCAGCCACTAACCTGTTGACAAAGCGGGAAAAGGCCGGTTTGCTTGTTGAGGTGCTTGGCAAGACATGGGAAAGGGGGCACAGTGTCTTTCTCTCTCTCCTTCAGGAGGGCATATGAGCCAGTCTGGCTTCTGACCATCAGCATGAGGTCACAATGCCCACTCTTCCTTCAGCTAAGTGAGATCAACATGAGGTCACAATGGCCGGGCCCTCTCCTCCTCAGGCCAGCAGCATGTGTATGAAGACACATTTCTTAGTGTCTCTCTCACTGGAATGGGCAACATCTTTTCCTCCTCTTAAGATGGGCAGCAGTGGAATCATATGGTTAGAGTGGCCACCATTGCTTATTGAAATGGGCAGCAGCTTGTGGACAAGAAGAAGATTTGGCAGGGAGATGCCCTAGGCCCTAGGGCTTAACAGGGATTCTGCTGAAAGCAATTACTGCAGGATGACCTGAAGCTAGAGGTCTATAGACAACAGAAGCAGGCCAGGAATTTTGCCACAGAGTGTTTAGTAAATGTTGTGCCAGGCAATTTTTACTAAACCACTAAAGACAGCATCTTCTTGGTCAGTTATGTTACCATATAAAAGACAATGTGGCTGTGCTAAGGGCCAAACTAGACAATATGTTAGCTCGGTATCTGTGCTCTTAAGTGCAGACTGTTATTGTTTTCAACAGAAATTCAACACAAATGTCCAACACAGTGCAAGGTGTGGTTGTAGGTTAGGAGAATTGTGGGTTTAAAAAAACTCTTCCCTCTCCCTCTCCCCCCCCTCTCTCTCTCACACACACACACAGAGAGAGAGAGCGCTACTTCAGATCAAAATCCTGCATTAACAATTTAAATGGTGTGTGTGGTTTAAGAAAATTATAACACACTGTGGGGAAATCTCTCACTGAGGCAGGATGTGGCATTTGCCCATTTGTTTAGAGCTTGTCTGTACAGGGGGAAAAGAAAGGGTTAAAAATGTAGACCAATAGGAAAGCTGGAGACAGAGCCTACATGTGTATAAAAGGGCTTAGCTCGAGGTTCTTTAGAGCTGTTGGTGGGTAGTTGGTTGGTTTTAGTGGCTTGGCTGGTTGGGAAAGGCAGTTGGAGAAGCTGTTGGCAGGCAGTTGGAAATAGAGAGACAGTTAGGGCAGTGGGTTCTTGAGTGAGGGGAGGTAGAAGAGATAGAGAGAGGAAAATAAGACTAAGAAAGTAAAGAGTAACAATGTTTGGAATGTCGTAAAAGTTTGTTTGTGTCTGAAATAAAATACACTCTTTATTAATTGAGAACCTGACTGAGACTGAAGTGATTTTACCAGGGAGGGCCTGGTTGGTGGCAGCGGATTAGTGGTGTACGGGTCAATAGTCCGTGAGACGACTGGGGGCTCCGTACGAACACCACAAACACACTTTGGGGAAATCTCTCACTGAGGCAGGAATATGAAGGAGCATGGGAGTCTACCTTCATTTCCTCTTCCTGATGTTTTTCCATTCACTTCAACAGTAGCATGGTCTTTTCCTTATGCAAATTGTTGGCATGGAGGTCTCCTGATTGAACTCAGGACTGTAGCGGGGGGGGGGGAATCCCTTTACCCCTCTGATTCCTAATCTGGTCCTTCCCTGCCCCTCAATACTGTCAGTTTGTGTAAAAACAACAACAACAACAACAACCACAGCAGCAGCAGCTTACTTATGCTTATATTACCCTAAGAAATGGTCTAGTCTGGCACTAGGGTTTTCTATTGGTATTTAAATAATGCCATGTGGTTGGAATAGAATATGAAGGAACAATTCCACTGCTGTGATATTGACATTCAAAGATCTAAAGATCTGTGGAACATCATGGCCATAGATATGTTGTGAAGCTATAAATAATACTGTTATTGTCAAGTACTGATGTAGAGGTAGTTTTAACTTATGCCATTTTTTGTGGTCTGTTTTATCCTGGCAGTCAAAAGGCTGTCTTCAGCTGACAGTTTGGAAAAAGAAACACTTAAAAAAAAAATGTTTGAAAGCTTGTTGAGGACATAAGGGTTGTAGGGGAGGAATCAAAATATGGCTGTCTTTGTACATTGGATTTCTTTTAGACCCCCATGGTTCCAACATGTTGACCTAAAAGGCTCCATATTATGAGAATTGGAAACAAATGCCTCTGAGTCACTTCAGACTCTTAATAAGGCAAAGGGAATTGACACTGATACTAATCAGAATGGATGGCACCATCTCAAAGCTCTCAATTTTTTTGCTGTTTCAAGTTTAGTTGTATGCTGCTGCTCAGACATGTAAAGTCGTTTAGCTCGGCTGCAGTTGTGGGAACTGCAGAGTGCCTGGGAACTGCGGTTTTTGAACCTCCACACTGGGATGTCATTATGCAAATAAGTTTCCACAGAGAAGCAAATCTGTTACTTATTTTCATTGTTTTTCTCCCCTGCTGTCCCCATTTGATTTTACTGTGTGCTTTTTGAAACTCGTTCAGGTTCAGTTTCCAGTAGTCAGTTTCCATCTCTGAAATATATCTATCTCTTTGTTTATTTAGAGTGGGAAGTTTCAGACTGAGTGTCAGGAGAGAACTATGAGTGTGCTGCACACTGTGTGACTTGAAACACATACATTTAAGTGTGTGTGTGTGTGTGTGTGTGAGAGAGAGAGAGAGAGAGAGAGAGAGAGAGAGAGAGATTCACCTGTGACTGCATTTGGATACAATTGAAGGCTGTTCACACATTACACCATACATAATTACAAGTTTTCTCTGCACATGTGCAATTGTTCGTGTGAAAGAGTGCATCCCTGTCGATTTGTACAGCTCAGCTTTTGTGTACGCAGGTGCACAGCTTGTAAATTTGTTGAACATTAAATGTGAATAGCTGATCAAGCATACAGCTCAACTGTTTGTGTACACTTGTTGACTGTAACATGTGAACAACCCCCAGATCCTCTCCCCACCCCTGAAATGCAATCTTGGAGGTGGCTGTTTGTTGCATCTTCCGTCAGGTAACACACTTAGACAAGTGACAAGACAAAAAGACTGTGGTGAACTCCTCTGAGCTGGTGTGACTGAGCTATAATGCAAGGCCACCCCTAGACCAAATGAAGTTTGGAGTTCAAAAGAGACTCTGGGTCAAGTGTGGAAATGATGTATCAGCAGTGTCAACTGCAAATAGATTAAAAGGATTTAGACATGCAATCTGCTCCATTGGAGTTTTTTCTGCATTGGACTGCCTCATGGGCTCGGACTATGGAAATCTGCAGTGAGTAGCTGAGAAGCAAGAGGCTTGGGTTTACTTTCAGCGAGTTGTCTTAAACTGAGTGAGTGAAGTGTGCTTCCAGTTATAATTTAGAGCAAAGTATGCTTGCAGCTATCTGACATTTTGGAAAGTACTGCTTTTTGTTTTGCTTCTCTTGTACCACTGTAACAGGAACACTCACTTAGCCTATGTCTCTACATGTGGATATATAGCAATCATGCCACTTAGCAATGCTTATCTTCCCTATCCATACATGGGGGCATGATATTGTAGTATTTTCATTGTATCTAGCCTAATCATAAATGACCCATCCATTGGGAATTTCATACACTGTGGGAAAATTATACACTCTTGCTTAAGAAGACTTGAATAAAGCTTGGTGAGTTCTTCAGTCCTACATAGTTACTTCACTAACAGGGCTTCAAAGAAGACACTCTCTCTCTTTCTCTTTCTCTTTCTTTCAAGTGAAAGAAATTAAGGCCATTGCCTTCACCTCTGAAATTACTTTTTGCACCCAGGCAAATGACTCCACAGGAGTGGGAGATGGGAGAACATGTGCAGGGTGTAAAGGAAAGGATGAACTAGTATGTCACATAAGTTGGTAGCTGTTGGCAGCAGCTAGCTTAAATCAACCTGTTTGTGAAGAGCCTACCATTGAGGCAAAGTGATTTTGAGATCACTGTGGCCAGTAGCTTCATACTGTCTCCAGTTGCGAGGGGTAGTTTTCCACACTCTGTTCCCTTCTGCGTTCTGAGTTTTGAGACTTCATTGCGTACACAGCCAAAGGTAGCATTACTAGTCTTGGTTCAAGCCTCAAAGTTGTTGATAGCCTGGGCTTGGTTTTCATGTGTTCACAGCGCATGGAGATCTGCAAATCCTGCCCCTTCATTTCTGTGGAATTTTCTGCTTTGTCTTCTCTGGTCTTGGATATCCACAGAAAGTCTGCAGAATGTCTTTTTCTCCCCTAAGCAACTTATGTTCACACAGGTTTTTGGCGTCACTCCCCCCCCCCCCCCCCAAGAGAGATTTAGAGAAACTAATGTGCATTAAGCTGTGAGGTAGCACGTGTGTGTTGACAGATTATTCTGCCTGTACATGAGAATGCAGATTTGAACGACCATCAGAATGCTGAGAGCAACATTGTGACGTCAGACATCAGAATTGTATTCTGATTCATGTATTCTGTGACACCTTACCTTGGTTTTCTTTGAGCTTGCACTAGTGTCTGAACATCTTTGGAGGAAAGATGGGATATAAATGTAATTAAAAAGTAAACAACTAAAATATGGGGGGGATCAGGATACTTGTTTGCACTAGTGAAATGTCAACATCTACATTTGAAATTGATCCTGGTAGACTATCATGACATCCCTGATGGTTTGTCAAGTGAAAATATTAGGTTGATTATTTAATCTGATTTTGTGGACATCTTTATTTATCATCTAAATCCTATTGACCAAATTGGAGTTGACGTATCTGGTTTTTGTTTTTTTGTTTTAATTTGCTATGTGTGTTTAAAACCAAGATTGTTTGACCTTAGGAAGGAAAAGGCACATGCACATAATAGCACAGCAAAGCTATTAGGTGGACTGGTTATGAAAGAACACCAGAGGAAGAAAAACAGACTTTGATGGGCAGTAATTATAAGCAACTGTAGCATTAATACCATATTTGTGATTATTAAATGGAAAGAGGGGGCGGTTTCTATATTATTGAAATGGCTTTTGCATGTAACAAAAATAAAGCAAGGTTATGACATACATAAAATGCCAGCCTGTGTAGAAAATTATAGTTCTGTTAAAAGGCCATCTATTTGTACAGCATATTTTCGGTGTCTTCCTTTCGCTTGATCTCTCTTTAATTTCCCTATTTCCCTGGTTCTTGCAATAGAGAACATGGAATGAGATGCCTTCCAAGGAGCCATAGACGTGTGTGTGATTGGAATGCATCAAGGAGCTGGTTCAAAATGATGATGATGATGATGATGGCTCAGGGCAGCTAACACCAATAAAATTTCAGTAAAAACATAATGGGGGGGGGGGGACAATTTAAAATACAGGTTAAAATGCAATTTAAAATGCAGCTTCATTTTAAAAGTAGCCCATAGATCAAAACCATAAGGGGAGGGAAACATAAGGGTCAGACTGAGTCCAAACCAAAGGCCAGGTGGAACAGCTCTGTCTTGCAGGCCCTGCAGAAAGATGTCAAGTCCCGCAGGGCCCTAGTATCTTGTGACAGAGCGTTCCACCAAGTCGGGGCCAGTACTGAAAAGGCCCTGGCCCTAGTTGAGACTAACCTAACCACCTTGTGACTTGGGACCTCCAAAATGTGTCCAAGCAGGGGCTAGGAAGTAGTGGCGGAATAGTCTAAGAGACAGATTGTCTATTCCTATTCTTATGTTACTCCCAACACATTCTGCTTAACTTAAATAACAAAACAACCCTACTCTTTCCCCTGATATTCTGTTTGGATCTTTTTGCGAAAAGAAAAGAAAAGAAAAGAAAATAACTGTGATGCAAAGAAATTGTAAACATATTTCTACAACTCCCCCCTCTCCGAAATCAACTGCTGCTCATCCCTTCCTCCTTATTGAAATTATCTCTACTCAGTGAAGGTGATGGAGCCACACAGATGTGTATGTTTCGTTCTGTTGGAGCAGCAAGCTCCGAGCTGTATAGCAGAGACATAAATCCGCTATATTTCTCTGCCTCTGATTGCATTTCATTGCCCGAGCTTGGCTACTGGTAATTGCCTATTGAGACAGAGTTAGCTGTGGGTCTTCCATTTCAGCTGATATCTTCCAACTGTGTTGCATCTTTCTGCCCTGCACTGTTCTCTGCAGGACAGCAATATTGGGGCCCACGTGGAATAAAGCTCAGAGAGCTTTTAAGACAGTAATATGGCCAAAGTGATGCTTGGGCTGCTTTCTGCCACAGTTCTTGCAATTTTCACTTGTCCAAAGGAAGAAAAACTTGAAGGCTGCAGTCAAAGAATTGACTGGTAAGGTCAAATTAGTTTGTGAAATTCATTTCTGAACACCAGCCAAATGCACACTGCTCTTTGGCACTTATTGTTCTAGGTCCTGAAGATACAATAGCAGCATTCTTCCAGGTTCTAGGCTCTGGAGCTAGCAACTTTGTGCTCCCTTGGCTCATTAGGCTGCGGTTGCCAGAGAAAGTAGCCATTTTTCCATGCTGTTCCCCTTAATATAACATATTTGATTGTTATTTTTCTCAAATGTATGCCTTTTTAATGCATGCACCATCCTAATGTATGCATTTTTGTACATATTGCTTGGTGGGAGATCTGCATTGCAAAATGTGGATAAGTGCGGATTTTGAACAGTGGCTGCGGTTTGGTTTCTTTGTTGCTTCAGGAAGTGCGAACTAGATACGTTCTCCACCACCCCTTCTACTTTGTCTCACTTCCTTTAACCAAGCTCTTCCTTGCACCCCTGCGCCCTCTTCCTCCACAGCATATGACTGCTCCTAATCTTAAATAACATTTCTGCAGCGCTGCCTCCCCCATTAGAGACCTTTGGCTTCACAGTCCTCGGCCCTTTCCCTCAAGCATACTTCACCCACTCTTTCTTCAAGCTCCTCTTTCTCATCCTATTTTCTCCTCTTCCTTTCTTTTCAGCAAAAGTGATGCCATTTTCCCCACTGAGCTGTCCATGTTTCTAAAAGGAAAAGGCACTCCAAATGCCCAATTAATTGCCTCAAAGTAAATTTATGGGTCTGGGGACAGACTAGGTAAAGGTAAAGGGACCCCTGACCATTAGGTCCAGTCGCGGACGACTCTGAGGTTGTGGCGCTCATCTCGCTTCATTGGCCGAGGGAGCCAGCATACAGCTTCCGGGTCATGTGCCCAGCATGACTAAGCCACTTCTGGCGAACCAGAGCAGTGCACAGAAATGCTGTTTACCTTCCCGCCAGAGAAGTACCTATTTATCTACTTGCACAGACCAGATGGAAGCAAATGCAGCTCCCCAGCTTTTGGCAAGCACAGGCTGTGTTTGCCTCCATGCTGCCTGCAAGCCTTCTAAGAAGAAAGCATTCCAGCACAAGTAGATAAATAGGTACCATTGCAGCGGGAAGGTGAACAGTGTTTCCGTGCGCTCTGGCTTCCATCACAGTGTCCTGTTGTGCCAGAAGCGGTTTAGTCATGCTGGCCACATGACCCGGAAAGCTATCTGCAGACAAACGCCGGCTCCTCGGCCTGAAAGCAGAGATGAGTGCGCACCCCGTAGTCAATTTTGACTGGACTTAACCGTCCAGGGGTCCCTTACCTTTTATGTACAACTCTCTGTTTTTTTTTTCCATTTTATGAATGCTTTTCCTTGGCAACATTTACAGATCTCATAGCCTTTCTTCCCATACCTCCCCTCATTTTATGAATTTCTAAGTTTTCAGAAAGAAGGAGAGGTAAGCTGAGGTAGAAGCATTCTTAACATGAATGCCACAAAACAAAACAAAAAAACAAAAAACAAAACACATCAGCATAGATAAAACTAGCACACTACTGGGATCGAGATTTAGCATAGCACTGGTCCTGTGCTTAGGAGTATTCAGAAGATAGAAAATCTATCTCAGCTGTTCTGTCAGACCATCGGTCCATCTAATTCAGTAATGTCTACACAGATGTCTGACAGTGGTTCTCTCGGGCTTGGGCTTAAGGAAGGAGACATTCCCCATCCTATACAGACGTCTCCAGGATTGAACATGGGACCTTTTGCATGCAAAGCAGATGCTTACCACCATTTACAGCCCTTTCTCCTCAGATATGACACACACCCTTCTGTGATTTGAATATAGTAAACTACAGAGTTTTATCTCTATCACATTCTGCATGATGTATGGCATAGAATGGCTCTTTTAAATTAATTTGAAAGCTTGTATTTTTTACTATGAAACCAGTGTCAAGCTCATTATGTGGAAGTGTAATTAACATGACAAATAAGAGATGACATAAGATTTTCCTTTTCTGTTACAGTCGTTTGATATACACTTCTAATTTTAGTGTTGTTAGACATTTTTGGAAAACCTGTTACAAATCAAAATGTAAATGGGGATGCTGTGAACATCCATGGCTTTCAGATTCTCATGAGAGTACTGTTTATATACATTTGCCAATAAGTGTCATGTAACAAGATCAAGAACATTGTGAATACAGTATTATTTTTATTATTAACTAAAAATGGACTGACTGGCTTAGGGATGCATCTCAAATTTTCATTTAATTTCTTCCTTGGTTTTGGATATATATGGAATAGTGATGGATCAAAAGTGCTTCCTCTCCACCACAGTCCCATTCTCTGACTGCAAAAATTTCTCCACTTTGAGGGCAGGGGAATAAGATGGCAAAACCTTCCTAATTTGGGAAGCTTCCTAAAATTTAAGGGCCAGTGGCACCATTTCAGGTGCCTTTTTTGGTGCTGCAAGAAAGTGGCAGCAGTGGTGCTACCACTGAAGGATGCATCATGGCATAATGCCTGGCCAGGGGTGTGGTTTAATGGGTTATTAAACTGCCTTTCAGGATAAATTATCCTCCCTTTAAATTGCAACAGCAGCAAATAAAACACTATGATAAAACTAGGGGCAGTTCCCCCTAACAAATGCCCTGGAATGGTGTTGCATCATGATGTGTCCTTCCACAGAGACATTATGGGGTGAAATATTCACATGGACATTTTTTTTAAAAAAAGTGGAAGAGGGGAGAAGCCTCTGCTGGTGGTCATTACAAACAGGCGAGGCCTGACATGCTTCATAAAGGACTGCTGTTTCTGCTGCACAGAGAGGGCTCCGTCTTTGTTTTGTTTTTTAAATTGCTTTTATTTTTATCTATGTCATTTTAAATTGTGTTTGATATTAATGCTGTATTCTTAGTTTTAGATTTTATGATTTATCTGGAAATTGTTTTCCATTTGGTTGTGCACCTTTTGATGTGTTTTATTTATTGTTTATGACTTTTGTTGTGTTGGTAATTATGTAGATCTTGTCATGTTGTAAGCCGCCTTGAGCATTGTTTTAACTATGGAAAGGCAGCATACAAATAAAATGATGAATGAATGAATGAATGTCCTCCATGTACCCCAGCCTGGGAAGACTCTGCCAGCCCATTTAATAGTGTTGCTTTCTTTCATCTGGCATGTTTGCAATAATGGTAATATCAACGTAACTGGACTGCACTCAGCAGTGAGCATCATCTGTTGATCTCAACTAGTAAGAAAGGGTACCTTGTTGGAGGGGGTGATGTTGAGCAAACTGAAGAAGTAATAATAAGGCGGAGAATTTGGTTGAAAATAGAAAGTGGAAGCAATATGAAATGAAATAATAAAGTAATACTAAAATAAAATAAATGGGATGAATATTGGATGCTTAATGCAAAAAGGAGTAATACAGGGGGGTGGAAGGAAATAAGGGGGATAAGGGGTGAATGGGGAGCTGAATGCAAAATGGAGTAAAACTTCAGTGGCAAAAGATGAATACGCATAGCTTAATGGAAGAAAGAATAACAATAAAGGATCAAATCCACCTTTCTACCTTGTCCGTACCCTTTTTACCTTGCAGCCTTCAGAGGACTGGCCATGATTCAATGTGGTCTTTGGTATGAAAAAGAGGAGCAACCCCTGAAAAAAACCTGAAAGATCTGGCACTGTACACAATTTGATACCGGATTTTGGAAATTATCCTAGTTAAACTGAAACAATGAAGGGCAAAGGGGGAAGCAGTCCACTCAGTTTTAGAATGGATATGCAAGCACGTGTGCAACAAACTTTACAGACTCTAGGCATAAGTCATTTATTTCCCAGCAGGAAAGATAATGTTTTAAGCCAATTTTAGACCATATAATGACTCACGTTCCCATCAGAGTAGAATGCATACACTTTGAATCCTGTTTCTTGATTGAAAACGTGATGTGGCTTTAAGCCAGTGACTATTTACAGAAGTGCTTGTGTATCCAGACATTACAAATTTAAAAGAAACCAACTGCAATGATTCAGATCTACATTAGGACCTGAACCACTGGCTTGGGAAATGGGTCTACTTATGACTAACATTGGATTCCATCCAGCAAAACAGACATATCCATGGAAATAAAGGGAAATATTTCACATATATTTAGGTGTAAGGATAAAAAAAGAAGTTACACATTTAGACTGGCTGAAAACTACTTGTCTGGACCTACCAGGAGGTGAAGCACATTAAACTGTACCTGCTTACCTTTCATGTAGTGTCCTTAATTACACAAAGGATTCCGACAGTGCAATGGCCATAAATTATGGCTCCTACGTTTGTGCTAAATTGCTTATGTGCCTGCATAACTTGCTAACCAGAAAATCTTGCCAAAGGCATAACTACTTTACCTAGCTGCACTCTTCCTGAGGTCTATCCAATATGAACTTATTTAGAACAATAGCCCATTTACTTTATAAATCACTGTGTGTGTTGCCATAGCTTTCAAACTTGGAGCATTAAATCAATTATTATTACTGAATGGAGGAAGAATGCAACATTACAGCTTTTCTGGCAGAGCATGTATCAATGAGATATTGATCTGGCTATGATAAAAATGTGCTGAATGGGCTCAGGAGTGGAAAGAGTGTTATCTTCATCCTGCAGTTTGTGTTAAAATAAGACACACTCCTAGGAAAGGAGTTGTCTTTTGTCTCCTCCTACCCCAAATCTTTACATGGACTAAGTGACAGCACTAGTCATTTTTCTAATCAACAGAAGCCAGAGAGGAGTGTGACTTAGAGTGATGCTTGCTTTTAGAGATTTGAGGGCCAGCAGGCTAGAGGCCTAACTACTCCACCTCTCTTTTTAATGGGAGTTACACAGAACACCACACAGGACGTAGTTGCTGCAGAAAGGGATTGTAGTTTGTAAGGTAGATGACAGAAGTATTTGGTGTGTGTGTGTGTGCAGTAGATCATGCCTGGAACTATGTGACCTCACCTATCATACCGTGTGACAGTAACAGGTTTTGTGGCTTGTGAGTGCAGTGGGAATGATGCACATTAGACCAGACTGTTAGGTAAACTCATGGCACAACTTTATTGATTATAGAGCAGTTAAGCGGAGTTAAGCAGTTGACAGTTAAGCAGTTAAGGAAATCAGGAAATCAGACCTGAGTGCTCACTGGAAGGACAGATCGTGAAGCTGAGGCTCCAATACTTTGGCCACCTCATGAGAAGAGAAGACTCCCTGGAAAAGACCCTGATGTTGGGAAAGATGGAGGGCACAAGGAGAAGGGGACGACAGAGGACGAGATGGTTGAACAGTGTACTTGAAGCTACTAACATGAGTTTGACCAAACTGCTGGAGGCAGTGGAAGACAGGAGTGCCTGGCGTGCTCTGGTCCATGGGGTCACAAAGAGTTGGATGCTACTAAACGACTAAACAACAACAACAACAAGCGGAGTTGGCATGGCAGTAGGGCAAAGATTGAGTTAGCATTACAACAAGCACTTGCTATTGGAATGGTATCCTGCTCAATGGTTTTGAAACATCAGTTACACCCTTGGGAGTTATCCAGTGTTGGATCCTGGTGTGGGGCAGGCCAAGCATCCAGGATCCTACTGGGCAACTGGGGGAGGTTTAGGGAAGGCCAGGCCCCACCCGAACTAGGGACATGCCTTGATCTTCTCCTCTGCAAGATACCCTAGGAAGGCCTTCCTACTGTTTTGATCCTTCCCAGTGCCATTTCCACAGATTGTTGTGATGAAAGCTTTAGAACGTGTGACATAAAGGTGAAAACCTTGTAACCCAGAGTCAGCTGAGGTTGAGAGTAAAGTTCCTTTCCAGCTCTGTTTACCGGCAACTCAAGAGCCCAGTGAAGTATTAATACTGAGAGAGGGATGGTGACTGGGAAGCTGATGGGCTTTTAAGCCCTCAGCCACATGACTCCCTGTAAGAGGCTGTTTCCTTGTGTGGGAACTTGCAATCTGCCTAATTTTTATGTGAGGAAAGGGCAATTGCATCTTGACACTAATGCACATGCACATAAGTATATACACATGAGCACTGAGGCATGCCATAGTGACAATTGTTCCTTTGTGAGGCCTGTTTAATCTTCTTGTACCTACCTGTCCAGCTATTAAACATAACTGAATAATTTTTTGTTGGAGCTGTTCTGTAACACTGCCCAGTGTTAGATTAAACACACTGCTTTAGAAGTTATACAATTGCAGATTACAGATATAGAATGCTAAACTTATGCAGGTGTTCTTGTTTTCAGTGGTAGACTCTTGAAAGGTATACTTTCAAGGATAAATCTATTGGAGAACATAAAGTAACACCTGCCTTTTGAAATGGTATAGTCCATTCTAGCACCTCAAGACTCTACCACCATGCTCTGCTACATGGGTAGACCACGCCTGATGAGGAATCTACTTTTCCAGAAATAGTGCCATGGAATATTTCTCGGCCAAGAGCAAATGTATGAGACAGCCGTGATGTATGCAACATGTTCCTTGAAACCAGACTTCATGAATTTTAGATAAAGTGCAAAGTTAAAGCCTGTCGTTCCTCATGCATGATGGATAACTAAGTAAATCCAGCAAAGATAAAGTCCCCAATAAATCTTATAATAAGCTGAATTTTAGTCAGTGAGATATTCATACTCTTCTCCAGAGAGACCTTGCTCCATTTTCATTGCTGGTGGTATATTTCTCTTCCCCACTCCAAGTACTATCAGTAAAATATGCTGGTCTTTGTGAAATTAAAATCAGGTCCTTTCGTGTTTTAAAATAGAAATGAAATACTAGCCGAGGCTTTGTTCTTTGAATAGACCGATGAAGAAATTGTATAGCAATGCTAATGAACTGCTCACATTGAATGCTATCGTGCATGCAACATAGGTTTTTGAATGTGGGATTAATCCATAAGGAAATGTTATTATTTATAAGATCTGCAACATATTGCTTATTGTTGCCATGAATAAAAACCTGCTGACTGTGTTTTTATTTTTGGAAATAAAACCTACTCTGCTGGCAAAGTTAGCACATTTGTTGTTAGAAGGAGACTATGGATAAAAAATGTGAAGCAGAGATGTACATGTTGAAAGTGAAAATTAATCAACAATGGAGTGTTTTCACATCATAAATACTTTGTGCATGAAATCTTCTAGGCTAAAGTTAATGACCGGGGGGAGCATGGAATTTAAGATAGAAATGGGTAATGATATTTGTTGGCATTTGTCTGACCTGGGAGACAATGGAGGAGTGTGTCTTTGGGGGTGAAGTCAAACTGTTGGAAGGTTATAATGCCTGATGTAGCTGTAGAGACCGATACAGGAGAGACATGTTTTGTTTCAGCTGGGCAGATGAAGGTGTCTGGTTGTGCTGTTGCAGATGCAGCTTGGGGTTTATTCTTTCTTTGAGAGCCAGTGTGGTGTAGTGGTTAAGAGCGGTAGACTTGTAATCTGGGGAACCGGGTTCGCGTCTCCACTCCTCCACATGCAGCTGCTGGGTGACCTTGGGCTAGTCACACTTCTTTGAAGTCTCAGCCCCACTCACCTCACAGAGTGTTTGCTGTGGGGGAGGAAGGGAAAGGAGAATGTTAGCCGCTTTGAGACTCCTTTGGGTAGTGATAAAGCGGGATATCAAATCCAAACTCTTCTTTCTGTATTCCTCTAGGAAATCATTATGCTTACTATAAGAATGTCCCATCTGTAATACAGGACTAGAGAGGCCTTTGTGGTCTCTTCCAACTCTATGATTCTATGATTCTATGATTCTCCTTGTGCCCTCCATCTTTCCCAACATCAGGGTCTTTTCCAGGGAGTCTTCTCTTCTCATGAGGTGGCCAAAGTATTGGAGTCTCAGCTTCAGGATCTGTCCTTCCAGTGAGCACTCAGGGCTGATTTCCTTAAGAATGGATAGGTTTGATCTTCTTGCAGACCATGGGACTATCAAGAGTCGCCTCCAGCACCATAATTCAAAAGCATCAATTCTTCGACGATCAGCCTTCTTTATGGTCCAGCTCTCACTTCCATACATCACTACTGGGAAAACCATAGCTTTTACTATACGGACCTTTGTTGGCAAGGTGATGTCTCTGCTTTTTAAGATGCTGTCTAGGTTTGTCATTGCTTTTCTCCCAAGAAGCAGGTGTCTTTTAATTTCGTGACTGCTGTCACCATCTGCAGTGATCATGGAGCCCAAGAAAGTAAAATCTCTCACTGCCTCCATTTTTTCCCTTTCTATTTGCCAGGAAGTGATGGGACCAGTGGCCATGATCTTCATTTTTTTGATGTTGAGCTTCAAACCATATTTTGCGCTCTCTTCTTTCACCCTCATTAAAAGTTCTTTAATTCCTCCTCACTTTCCGTGTAACATAGCAAGCACTTATAAAGCATGTACAGATTTCTCAATGCTGTACATGCTAAAAGATGGTAGTCTCCCTGATTGCTCTGTAATATTGTAATTAAGCCTGAACATGGGCCAGTGAATATTTCCCCCTCTCTCCCCTTCCCCTGTTATTTCCCCAGTGTTGGATTTAGATTGTAAGCTATTTTTAATGTTGCATTTCTTATATAATAACATTGTAAGGAGGTTGGCACGTTACAGCCCAAAGGCTGCTGCTGCTAATAATAATAATAGCAGAAACAATAGTCTCATCATCAAAAAAGCCAGATAGAATAGGGGAGGGAGAGAATGGGAGGGGATAAGAAAGAAAGCATTGCTTTGATCCATCAAGACAAAATATGCACACATCACTTTTGTCCTTGGATGGTTTTATTTGAAAAAAAAAATATATTATTACAGGCAAGCAATCTTTGAGGTGGCTTGCAACTACCCAGTGGCCTTTGACTGGTGGTAGAAGCCAGTTTCCTTCCTTCCACTTGTGCAGTCCTAGGGGAACTTCTAGCAGGAAGGGATGGGGAAGAAAATTCCCAGGTGGAATCTACTACCTAGCTCTCTGAAATGTTCCTTGTCCTGGGGACTGTCAAGCAAGACTATATTTTATTTAATTGATGACAGGGCCACAATTGTAGTCTTATGTTAAGTGTGGGTTGGCTGTATGAATCTGTTCTGAAAGAAGGTTATGGTCAGAGGGAGAAGGGTGACTGGAATGTTGAGTGATTGACAGGCAGAGAAGGTCAGTTGGAAGATGACAGTTAGGGTGCGTTTCTGTGAGTTACAGAAAGAGGACTGGAGAGGGAACATGAGAGAGATACCAAAGTCCTCACAGTCCAGGCCTGTCAGCTTTGAAGTGTTTACAGTTCAGGTAAGCCAAGAGGTTAGAAGTTAAATATGTCAATGGAGAAAGGGGGAAGAAATCACAGGAGATGAGTAAAAATAGTTGGAGAGGGATAATATCTCTTGTGGTACACAATGGCTGGATTTTTGATGGGCAGCTTCTGAAGGCACAGGAGAGGCTTCATCAAGAGAGGAAGGGAGGGAAAATTAGGGGTCAGCTTTGTTACTCTGTGTGCCCAGTGTCTGTTAAATATCTTCTTTTTCTATTGCAACCTTTAAAGGCTAAGCTTGCCAGTTAACTTGCAGACCCCCCCCCCAGCTGGGCCTGCTCCTGGGCCTTTAACATCCATACAAGGTACAGAAATCAACCAGATTTTTGTAGGGTATGGGAAACAATATAACACCTTGCTAATCCTGCCCAGTGAACCAGTTGTTAAAGGCAAACGAGCGGTGGCAGCGACCAGTAAATGTTGGCAACCCTATTAAAGACATGGGGGGGGGGGCTGATTAGTATCATGTGACAAAGGTCTTTGAGAGCAGAAGCAGTAAAGTGTAGAAAGTGTTGGAAAAATGCTGAAAAGTGCAGACTCATTCAGCTAGCTGACTCACTCTGACTCATCCTCTAGATGACTCATTCCTTGTACAAATATTGTATCATTTACAGGAAGACACATGGAGCCAGAAAGGATAAATACAATGGGCTCAGTGTGTGCTGCCTAGTCTAGTCTAATCTTCTGTTTTACTTTGCTCTCCATCCATTATGTGTTTGTAAAGAAGTATGTTTTGCCTCAGTAAAGTTTCATTCATTTACTGTGAAGACTGTGTTTTTGACTTCACTGCACAACAATTAGTGCTTCTTTTCTAATGCTCTTTCCTTTAAAAAGTTAGAAAAATGGGTACTTGTAATATGGAGGAGCACCCTCATTTAAATGGTAAAGGTAAAGGGACCCCTGACCATTAGGTCTAGTCGCGGATGACTCTGGGGTTGAGGCGCTCATCTCGCTTTATTGGCCAAGGGAGCTGGCATGCAGCTTCTAGGTCATGTGGCCAGCATGACTAAGCTGCTTCTTGTGAACCAGAGCAGTGCATGGAAATGACGTTTACCTTCCCGCCGGAGGGTACCTATTTATCTACTTTTACTTCGTGCTTTCGAACTGCTAGGTTGGCAGGAGAAGATTCGAACAGCCGACCTTCTGATCGGCAAGCCAAGGCTCTTTGGTTTAACCCACAGTGCCACCCGCGTCTCATAATTTAAATGGTAGCTTCAGTTAAATAGATTCATGTGCCTTTTCCACTGAACAGACATATCTAGGACTTGAATCCATCCCACTGATAGCAATCCTGTTCTCAGGTAGTGATGAAGTTGTAACTAACCACAGGATAGGGTACCATGCCATATCAATATTGCCTAAATAATGGGTTTGTTAAGAGCATTGATTATCCTTAAGAACTGTAATTTTGCTGCATTTTGGAGCTTCAGTAAATACAGAAAGCCATTAGTACAAAATGTTAAAGTGAAAGTCTTTCTTAAATAATAAAAAAATAACATTTGATACAGTTTTCAAAAAGGCGACTACAATAAGAAAGGCTGCTATAGATAATGGAAGGAGTGAAGTGGTATTATATGCATATGTGTGTGGCACAAAGGGATGCTTCAATTAACTTGTGTAGAAAATTCAGAAAATGTTTTCCTTGGTGGTATTTAATGGTCAGGCTGAAGTTTGCTCAAACTGTTTCTCTGCTACTCTGAAAAGATAAGACAGTTGAAGTGGTATATAGCTATATTTTTAGTTTAGCATATGCCCGTAGAATGCCTAAAGTTAGCAACCAAATGTTAAAAGCTAGGTGCAAATGTTCCGTTCTTCTCTGCATAGCAAGAAAAGCAGCTGCTGTATTGGTGTGATTTTCTATTTTCAAGGTCAAGTGAGAAGATAGTAAATTGCTTAATTAACACATTGTCCTGTGGGATAGTGGTTGCCAGATGTTTCCCTTTTCTTAATATACGTCACTCATGCCACAGGACTGTCCCTTATCTTAGAAAGTGTCAACAATTGTGGCTCATCACCAATCACTCAGCTATATTGGTAACGAAAACGCAATTTATATGTGTTGTATATGTGATAGAACATTGTGCCACCAGATGGTGCTGTAGGGTCCTGATTTTCTGTACCTGTTTCCCCTGTTTAAATTTACAACATATTTAACTGAAGCACTTCTTTGATGTGTCTTGATCCATCACACACAGTTCACAGGCCATTTTTAAGAAAGTGATGCCCCCTGGTTTGCAAGCCTTGGCAGATTCTAAGCTAAGAGAACACGTTAAAGACTTGCTTATTCTTAGTCACAAGCTTAGCAGATTGGTATGGACAGTATCTTCAGCCTGAACTGGCCCATCATGGAAAGCAGAGAGAGGATGTTTCTGTCCTTCCAATCCTGATGGGGACAGGACACCTGAAAACAATGTGATTGGAGTCTAAGATCGTTGGATATTAAGCTGCCATTGTTGTTGTTGCTGTTACCACCAGTAAGTCTCAGGACAGTTTACAACAATTTAAAATTCAGAATTAAAAACAGTTAAAACTGATTACAGTCAGAGGTATAGGGTCTCTGTAAAAAGCTGTTCCTAGCTTGCAAGTGTAAGAAGAACCAAAGTCTGAAGGAGTTTTTTTTTATTTATAGCTAGCAGCCTCCCATAGTTTCTTAGCCAGTGATTATATTGTTTAATCATATGCCCAGAGCATTGTGAGCTCTGGCATAAATGAAGGTGAGCTGCAGGTCTTAATCTTATGCACTGAGGAAATTTAAGGCCCATGAAAAATTAATCAGAGACCAAAACAAGGAGGGAAAAATATTGCAAGCTGTGCCAAGATAGGCTTATTTTTATTTTTCCTACAATAAAAGAAGTTATTAATTTACCTATGTTTACTCAGAGGGTCAACCTTAGCATCCACTTATATAGAGTCCATAAAATACTATTACTCATTATTTATGTGCCCTATATACTTGTCATGGAATTAAATTAGTATATTTATGTGTTTTAAAATTTCTTGGAGGCAGGAATGCAGCAGATAAGTAAACCAATTGAAGTTAATGGTTGGGCACTTATGTGGATCAACTTCACTTCAAGGACGCATTCCACAGGCTGTGAACAAATTACCATTTAGTCCAGCTCCAGCACACTCCCATCACTGTGGTTTGAAGCCAAGTACATGGTATCTTAGCCTTGATCCATATGCATCCTGGAGTTTCTTGAGAAATTCTCCTGTTTGATGTGTTTTACCTCAAACCAGCTTCCATCTGATTTAAATATATGCAAGCCAAGGTTCAGCTGAGGTGTGTACAGTTAAGACAGTCACTGGGCGTGTGCAGATGACAGCACATGCTCAAAGGACAGTTTCCTTGAATAGTGGTTTGGAGGGTGTTGCAGGAATGGGGAAACAGGTCCTGTGCATTGGGTGAGGATACCCCTATCCCCTTTGTGCTGTATTCAGCATGTGCAAATGCTACTTGAAATGCAGTGGGGAAATACAGCTCTGCAGTATTTTAAGTTTAAATGTCTAGATTCCAGAGTTTTGCTCTATTCTGCGTGTGTTTGTGTTTTGTGTGATGGATAAAGTCTCTAAATGTAATAACCCTAGTGGTTATAAAATGGCAACAGTCGGGAGTAGTGTCTTGTTCTCACAAGGTTCCTGAATCATAGACTCATCAAATTGTACAGTTGGAAGGCAAAGGACCCTGAAGACCATCTAGTCCAAGCCGCTGCAATTCAGGAAACATGCAGCTGTCCTATATAGGGATCAAACCTGCGACCTTATCAGCACCATGCTCTAACCAACTGAGCTATGAGTCATTAGGGTACTTGCCAGAGACAACATCAACGTGGACCAAAGCAGAAGCAGTATCCAGGGTCAATCCAAGGCTGTGGTCTGAGTAATTGGATGTCCAAAGCCAAGAGTCAGGTGAGAGGCAAGGGACAGGACAGTGTGAGATCATGTCTCAATTGGTCTGTGAGCAAATAATGACATAGGTAAGAAACAGGTCCAAGGCAGTTTGTGATCAGATTCACAATAGGCAAGGGGTCAGAGACCAGGATTAGATGGGCCATTGGCCTGATCCTGAAGGCATTTCCTTATGTTCTTAAGCTTCTGTCCCTCACCTACAGCTCTTAGGGCTTATCCACACTTTTGCCCTGTTCTTTCCAGGTATGGTCCCAACATTAAAGCTCTATGTTCTCTCTGGCCCCATGCTTCCCCCCAAAAAACCTGCTGTTTAGTGCTCAATTGGAGCAAACGTCAATTTGAGTTTCAGTCTTAACGAGTGGGATTTTGTGGGGAACGTGCTGGAGGGCAGTGGAAAGGGCACTCAGACACAGAGCTTTAAAGCACTGACCATACCTGGAGAGAGTGAAGGAAAAATAAGTGTGGATAGGCCCTTAGACTACATGTTCCAAGGCAGCCCACTGGTTTTCCCTGACTGGATCAGGCTTGGACTTTGCCTGTACAACAGTCAGCTCTGATTCCATCTGTCTTAACTGCTATTATGCATGTGGGGCTTCCTACATTTCTTTGTAGCTCAACCTTCCCACACACTACTTATTAAATTTCCCTCAGGCCCTGTTCCTGGGGCTTCTGTCTCTCAGATACCTAAGGCCCAATATCACAACATTTCATTGAATGTGCCATATTGGCCCAAATATAAGCCACTCTCCCCCCCCCCCAAAATTCTGATTGTGAAAAGTGTGGCTTATATTCCAGGAGGGCCATTGGGGGTGCAGGGGTAAGGCCACCAGCAAAGTGATGCAGCTCCCCCCCCCCCAGGAAGCAGCCTGGGAGCGTGGGACAATGGTGTGCCACCCACCCACGACCTCCAAGCCTTCCCCGCTGCCAGCTTGGGGAGGTAGTGCCAGGAGTGCCAGGAGACGGTAATGTCGGGAGGCGGGCACACAGCACGCTTGGAACTGAGCGCCGGCTTGGGGAGTGGGGCCCTGAGTGCCAGCCATCCCCCATTCAGGGCGGTAGTGCCGGGAGGCGGGCCACATTCACAAAGAAGCCTTGAATTCTAAAGGTGCAGCTTATTTGCGGGTAAGTCTTACATTCAAGCATTTCTTTCTTTCTTTTATATTTCATCTGTTTCATTTGGTGATGTTAAATGCCCACCCTCAATTCCCTCCAATGGACTAGGTTACTCTGTGTGAGTTCACACCCACAGAAGCTTGGTCCTGATGCCATTTCTAAAATCGGACGAGTGATACTCTGGAAGGAAATGCTCCTTTGCACAAAGAATAAAGGTATCTATCAAGTGAAGAGAGGATCTACGCAAACATCAAAGACCCTGATTTCAATGACTCCTCCACCAAACTGTTTGGGAGGTGATTCCCAGCTTCAGACAGTTTGAAACATGAGGATAAGGCAGCTACATTCTCAGTCTCTTTACCTTATAAAGCAGGTGTTGTTGTCTGTCATTCCTTAGATGCCATTCATTTCTTGATCTGTTTCATAGAATCATAGAATTGTAGACTTGGAATGGACCCTCAGGGTCATCTAGTCCAACCCCCTGCAAAACAGGAATCTCAAATGGCCATCCAACCTCTGCTTAAAACAACCCTACTTAAAAATGTCAATGTTTGCAACTTTGTGTAGGAGGTGAGGAAGGCCAGAAAGGAGCTAAAATATTTTGGTTAAGATTCATCCTTGTTATGTTTTGAACAAAATGCTACTTTTGTGTTGCTTGTGCATTATGTAGCAGAGGAGTTTAATTATGTGCCATAAAGCTCAGCGAAAGCTCTTTCCCTCTTCATTTATATTCAGCGGAGGCCAAAGCAAGGGCTGACGCAGAGGCAAGAGACTTACAATTATGTTGCATAAAATTATTAGGCAATTCGGAGCATTGTTAGAAACTGTCCATCATCTGCTACAACAGGTTGTGATGCACATGACTTATAAAAGGGCTGTAGGTGGCGTGCAAAATGAATCCCTCTGCCATGTCAGTAAGATGAAAGAGATATATGTGTATACTGAAAATCTCTATTTGGTAGCACAGTATATTTTATATTTGCATATATTTCAGTACATTTTAACTTTGCTACCTGTAGCCTTTTCCCTTTATTGAATGTGAAGAGATTCCATTAGTATCCCAAGCCATATAATTCTGATCCTGCAGGAGCTGTGCTTGCTACCTATACATTACTATGCCCAATTTAAGGGTTCAACAAAGCCATGAATGGCTGGGGACCTAAATATGTGACAGGTCATCTTTCCCTGTATGTTTCAGGCTGGTGTTTGAGATTGGTGAAGGAGGCTTGGCTGGTAGCATTGCCCAGTTTAAGGTGATATTCTACCAATTTGTGAAATTCCTTCCCATTAGAAATACAGTACAGTGGTACCCTGGTTCTCAAATTTAATCTGTTCCGCGAGTCCGTTTGACTCCTGAAACGGTTTGAAAACCAAGGTGCAGGTTCCGATTGGCTGCAGGAGCTTCCTGCACTCAATCGGAAGCTGTGGAAGCTGTGTCAGACGTTTGACTTCCGAAAAACGTTCACAAACCAGAACACTCACTTCCGGGTTTGTGGCATTCGGGAGCTGATTTGTTTGGGAGCCAAGCCATTCAACTACTAAGTTACCACTGTACTGTCTCTTTGCCATAATTGTGAAGTGTTTTTCTCCATTCAGGCCTTTTGGAGAGATGGAAACAGCAAGGCTGTAGATGACACTCAGAGCTTGTTGAGATGACTATTAGAGTTCCCTGGGCTTTTTTAAATGCAGGGTTTTGTGCATTGCTGTATACCATTCATGATTGTCAGATGCAGAGTGGTTTAGAAATCCAATGAATTAATGCATTCAAAAGTTATATTTCAGTGGGTGGGGTGCATGGAAAAACATACAAAATTAATAGATTTAAATGTGATTTATTTCATGCATTTAAAAAAATATGCAGGAAAACAAGACAGAATGGGCGTATAATTGAGTGCATGTAAAATTGGGGGTGGGTGGGGAATAAGTTGTCATTAGTTGGAAAGCTCACCTTGTTTTGAGGCAAGCATGATAAACTGATACTTGTATTTCCCAGCCTTGGAGACATCACCTAGCTGAACAGATTCCTCAAAGAAATACCTAATTCACCACCAACTGATTGAATTGCTTCCGTGCTACATAATACCTTTTTGTTGTTGTTCTTGTGGCAGCTGCTTAATCTCGGTGCCTTTTTCCTTCCTCTGTTTCATCCTCATAATCCTCAGTTTTATTTGCCTAGCCTGTTGCTTCAACCAGCAATCAAAGGCACCACCATAATTTTGTTGGAATGCCTGTGATGACATCATACCAGACACAATGGGTTGTACCCAATGCAACAAATTGTTTTGCACCAGCAAGACCCTGTTGCACAAGAGAACACCTAACCAGGTTGCTGGCAATAGAATGTGCAACCTGGTACACAATGAGTTTCTGCTAGCACAGCTGCTGCATTGGTTTTCTTTGTTGCACAAGATTAAAACTCACACCTCCCCTTGCACACAGCCCTTGGGCTAGCAGGCAGAGAGCCCTGGATGCAGCCCAGGGTTATCACATTGGCATAGTATTGCATTGGTCAGCACAGCCTTTGTGTGGGCAAATGAGGAGCAAAGAAGAGAAATTATACTCAAAGGAATGACAGCGGTATAGGGGAAAAAGCACTGTCCAGTACTGAAACAGCACAAACCTCTGATAAAGTGGGTTTGCTTTTTGGAAAGTCATTTTTCAGCTGTGTTGCATGTGTTGCTTTCAAATATCAAAATTAGAGAATATTCAACATAGCTGTAGAAACTACACATGTGGTGCCAAAATTGGTCGTGGCGGTGCAAAACAAGAAGCAAGTAATTGCATTCTCATATTCCTTAATGACATCTCTCTGCACTGAGAAGCACAACAATGAAACAAAAGAAATGTGTTCAGGACAAGTGCTAAATTGTGCTAGGAAACAGAGGTGCCTTTTGCTTTCCAAAATAATAAAAAAGTGGAAGTAGAAAGGAAAAGGAACAAGGGGACTAGTTTTGGATTAGCTGCAAATTTCAGTATAAAATTGTTATACAAACCATAATCCATTGAGTGCACCTGCGTTTTGGTGGCCTTTTCCTGGTTAGCCATTCTCCGTGCCAAGCATCAAGCTACTTTAAATGAAAAATGCATAAATCAGAGGAATTTGAAAACAAATGGCTTGTGGGGAAGGAGGTGTCAATGGGAGCACCTGCTGAACAAGTTATAGCCAGCAAGCTTGAAGAGCTGGCACATGCTCATGCTAATGGTTCATGGCCAGAGTTATCAATATGGCATGGGGTGAAAGCTGCCTCTGGAAATTGTATAGCAATCAGTGAAGTCTTGTTCACATGCTTAGAATACCTTGAAACGAGAAATACAGGGAATTTAAATGCACTGAGGTTTGCCAGTGTTCTTAATAAATTGCAGGTCTACTCCCCATGTACACTCATCCCATATATTTGCACTGCAAGAGAGGCTTTGCTCTCTCTGTGTGTGTGTGTGTCAGAGAGAGAGAGAGAGAGAGAGAGAGAAGTAAGGGATTCTGGCCCTCTCTGTCTTTGCTGCTAAAGAGAGGAGAGGAGATAAAGCTACAAACACAAACTCTCTAAAGTGCTGTGCAATGTGTATCTGTACTGCGGCTTTCTGCTGTATGCATATGGGGACTTGCCTATTGCAAAGAGGCATTCATATTGGACTCCAGTGTAGAGTTCTTTTTGCATGAGCATGTCACTAGGTACTAACGCAGCACGAATGGTGAACAGCTAATCTGTGAGCTAATTAGGAATGCCAGGCCTTTGAAGCTGTTTTGTGGGTCACGCTCGCAGGTTGATCACCTGGTGTCATGTGAGGAACAGGTAAAAGTGCCACAGGAAAGGAACAATCAGGAATCTTAAAATGTGCTTGCAGAATACAAGCCAGCCTTTCAAAGGAACAGCTGGGAGCACGTTCTAATGCTCCCAATTGTTCCTTTGCAACTGCAGTTTGCTCCGATGCTGTTAACATTTAGCCACGCTGCATCAGCCGGGAGTCAAACCTACCTGATGTGACACCAGGTGATTGACAGACATGTGTCCTGTCAAATGCAGCCTGTAGAGTGTTGACCACATTTGATCTGGTTCCTTAATCCTGTCATACAGTGTGTGATGGGGGGACATGAGCAGAAGGGCATTTTTATCCCTATCAGAATTTGAACCATTATACTTTTCTCAGTGTTGGTGATATAGATTTTTTTTTTAGTCAATAAATAAATACACATACATAGCTAGGATATTTTGCCGCATCTTATTTTTTATTTATTTGTTTTGTAATTCCATTCTTGCCTGGTCGTATACAGCTTAGGTTGGAAGCGCCTGTTAAAGTTCACCCAAGATTGCGAAACTTTTGGAACCTCATTTCTGCTTCCAACTCTCAAAATGCACACCAAAGATTTTATTTAGTGAGGGCGTACAATGAGCTAGAAACATTAAAGGGTTGAGTGGGCCTCAGAGAGCAATTGCCATGCCCATTTTATATGTATGTTTCCCCCCCCCCCCTTGTGTAACTTGATGATTAAATGGCCTTTCCATTTGCTCAAATTGGAAAGCAGATAAATAACGAATACTCTGAGTGGTAATTACTACACTTTTGGCATTTATAGAAAACCAGCCACACAAGCATACAATAGATCAAATTAATATTTATGAAGCACAGGTTTCCTACAATTATATAAAAATGGATAATTATGCCTAGAGCTACTTAGCACTTCCACATTTTTTTAATATTGGTGAACTTGGCTATAACTTCTCACATACCTTACATGAAATTTAGTTATAGAAAAATGTATCTGCATGGCTTTCTACTGATAAAACCCAACAGTGTTGTCAAACTCGCTGTTTTCCCCCAAACTCAGAATCTTTTTTGTGCCTAAATTATGGGTTGAGACCTGAAGGTCAAATATGCCCCCTTTGAGGGATGCGGCCTGCTCTCCCTCCCACAATTCCAACTTAGTGGTGTCTAGGATGATAGAACTTGCTGACAGGTCCACTTGCTGAAGATAGGGGCTCTGCATCTCCTACCAGCACTTCTTTCTCCTGGCAGCCCTCAGAGAAACTAGTTGCTGACCAGAAGTTTGGTGAACAAGTCAGCACTTTAGGGTATGTGGCTTGTTTGGCTATATTTTTATTTCGTCCTTTATCCCTCCCCTTCTCAAGAGTTTTGGATATGTGGCAGTGCCAGATGCAATCCACTTTTCAAGTAACTGGAGAAATCCCTAATGGTTGTCATTGATAAGATGATGTATATAATGCAGAGTAAGACGGAAAGCCCCCTGAATGTGTGTAGTACGTTTGCATGGGGTCCTTTTTTCAATGAGCTCAGGGCATTGTACATGAGTGCCAGCTCTTACAGGAATGTTCTGCATGCATCCACATCTTGCAGTTGGGTGGACATGTTAAGTGATTTCTCTGCTGATCAACCACATATCTACACACATACTTTTGTTTGGCCATTTTTGGAATACATTCAGCCAGGGAGATCACTGGCATTGTTTGCTTGAAGAATGACACACGCATCTGTCTACAAGACTCAAAGTTCCTACCTTCCAGTGTAATATGGGCCCTCTGTGTGAGCAGCTGACACAAGGAAGCCTGGTTTGTGTGATTCTTATCCAATTTGTTGAGAGGGTGGGAAATGCATGACTAAAAATTATCATGATCAAGTGTACATATGGAGAGAGAGAATCAGACCAGAGTTATGTGCATGGCAAATGGAAAAGTTTAATGCTGTTTATTTCTCAAGCATGCTAGCTCAGTGCCATTCATGGCTGTATTGTTAGAATTGTGGGTCTCTCTTTGGATGTTAACATTTAGGCTTTCAAAATAACAAAGGGAGATGTGATCATTTGCAGCAAGAGGTCTCCCATCTTGGACAATGTGTAGCAATTACAACGCATGTTGTATTGACCATCTTGCCAATTTAATGTACTCAGTGCTTAATAGAAAACTATTGTGTTGTTCACTATCAATTTTCTTGGCAGGTGGCAATTACAAATTTTACTAGCAGCTGAGAAATTTTCTTTTTCTAACTATTTTTTCTTGTTCTGTCTTCTTGATATCATATGAATGTGAATACTAACTGCTGCAAGGGTTGGGTCAGACACACAAAAATACATCTGAAATTTCAGAAGGCATTTTGTCTTCCTTGTCACTCCATGTTCCTTCTTAATTTGAAGACTGTCACTTGGGATCATTTTAATTTCTAATGTAGAAAGAGGCTTCTGGAGCTGATGTATAAGTCCTGTCAACTTGTCTTTCCCCTGGGCTTCACATCCAAGCCAACAAACCTTAGCCATATATTCTCGGTTTGTTTGTAAATAGAGCTGTATTTCATCTAATAGGCTGCATGTTCTACATGATGCCATAGGAGCATGTTCAGCACCCCTCAGCAGCATCAAATATGTCACAAGTATAAATGAATACTATTGTCAGAAAACCTGCAATAGGGAGGAATAGCAGAGAAAGGAAAAGGAATCCCTACTGGAGTGGCATTTCAGCTGGCCAAAGGTGGGCTGAAGCTTAGCCCACCAAACTGTTTGACAAGACATATTTGGAATTCTTGTCCATAACAACAACTGTTCTTTGCTGTCATCTGCCTCTATAATATAGTGAGCCTGTTGTTGTTGGACGTACCGGTTTCTTGTGTACTGTGACTCACTAAGTAGCAGATTAAAATTGGTTTTTTATAACACAGACACACACACACACACACCAAGAAACCAACATGGCAGTGCCACAGAGAAAATGGCAGTAGCAACACAAGTTTAGAAGGTTAGACAGGAAGTTAGAACTAGAATTATGCTATTTATGAGGGGTTATGTAAAGCAGTCACTTTCAATCAACATAATTTAGCATTCATTTAACAGAGTAGAGGAAATAGCCTATGCATTTGAATGGCAAGAACCAGGATAAAGCTATGGGTACTAGGGAAATGCTGGGGGTGGGGGGTGGCATGAATGTGGGCTAGGGATGGATGGATCAGTCTTTTTCTGCTCCATTTATTTTCATATGTGATCAATCACATATAGGATTGTTCAGTCTCATTTTAAAAGCACTCTTTTTTTAGCGTAGATGGCATTGCAAAATTCAGAGTTGCACAATCTAACTGATAGCCACATCCAGATCTGCATATAAGTCCAGGTCTGTTTAATTTGCTTGCTTTGCTTTGAAATGTAGACTGGCTTACTTTCTCCTCCATCCCTAGTATGGACTGACAAGACCTGAATCCCATAAGTTCCCCTACTTCTGGTTACTCTTCATCTGAATCCACTGCTACCAGCATGCAAGCCAGGAAGCAAATATGGAAAGGACCATAAAATCTGTTTGAAAAAAGTGCATTCAAGCTGGACTCATCTATGGTTTCAAACGCGCAATGCTCAATGCATTGTAGTAAGCCAAGGGAGTTCAGAACCTTGGCCAGCTCCACACTTCCAGCATTAGCGTGACTTTGTTTCAAATTTACAGTGAGACAATAGCAGCCTGGAAGGAACAGGCTGTGATCCAGTTTCCCAAGATTTACTAGGATGATGATGTGCCAAAACATCATGACCAGCCTGCACTCTAGGTCTCCAGGTCTGAAAGGGTTCAGAGCTGACTTTGCAAGTGGTTTGATACTCCAAGTCCTTTAGCCCTCAAGTAAAGCGATGCAGCTGCCAGGTTGGCCTTACTGATGAGCTGGCTTTTAAAAGGCCAGCATATCTCTGCCTCTGGAGAGATAAAATGCTTAAGTTAACCAGAGTTTTATTCATGCCAAATGTGATTAAAATAAGTGACCATGTTTCAGTATGCCCCCTTGTGATAATTCTTGCAGTGTACAGGAAGGTTCTATTTGAATGATTTTCATTAAACTAGGTGTGTGTGTGTATTCACATGCATACATGACTGTTGGCCAAAAAAATTAACATTTCATATCTAGTAAACTGGAGACATTTTCAAAAGGTATACTTTAGTATTTTCTTGTTCTTAAACATTTCCTCCTACTGCAGGAAAAGTCTTAATAGAAAAGTAAACCAAAACGATAGCTAAAAGTCAAAATACTAAGTGCATCTATAATTTCATGGTGATGGGAGAGGTAGTAATAAAGCCCAGCTTGCATGGAAGTTATGGTGATCTGTTTCATTGTGTGAATAGCTTGGGGCTCATAGCCCACAGCAGGTCTTCAGTAGCTGGTATGAAAAAATCCAGATAAGGCTCCAGCTTTATGTTTACTACCCAGAACTGGCCAAAGGGGTAGACCTTCAGGGTGACCAACCAAACCAGGAGGGAATCTCCCTTGAAGCTCTGGCATGGCCTGGTGGAACTTCATGACCTCTATAATTCAGTCTTCTAATTCAGTCTTCTTGGTCTGAGGAACAAGGAGGCTTGACCCTGGCTGGCTATACACTGCCCTGCCCACAACGGCACTGAAAATGAGTTTATAGCTAGAAAGAGTTTTTTATGGAATCACAGAAATGTAGAGTTGGAAGGGAACCAAAGGGTCATCTAGTCCAAATTCCTGCAATGCAGGAATCTCAACTAAAGCATCCAGGACTGATGACCATTCAACCCCTGCTTAAAAACCTCCAAGGAAGGAGAGTCCACAACCCCCTGAGGGAGTCCATTCCATTGTTGGAACAACTCTTACTGTCAGAAAGTTCTTCCTAATTTTTAATTGGATTCTCCTTTCTTGTAACTTGAATCCATGGCTTTGGTTCCTAGCCTCCAGAGCAGGGGAAAATAAGCTTGATCCATCTTCCATGTGACAGCCCTTTAGATATTCAAAGATGGCTATCATATCTCCTCTTAGTCTCCTCTTCTCCAGGATAAACATACCCAGCTCCTTCAACTATTCTTCATAAGGCTTGGTTTCCAGACCCTTGACCATCTTGGTTGTGCTCCTCTGCACATAATTGGGCTTGTCAATATCCTTTCTAAATTGTGGTGCCCAGAACTGGACACAGTACTCCAAGTGTGTTCTGAACAAGCCAGAACAGCATGGGACTATTCCTTCCCTTGGCTGGACACTATACTTCTGTTGATGAAGCCTAAAATAGCACTAGCTTTTTTACTGCTACATCACACTGTTGACTCATGTTAAGTTTGTGGACTACTAAGACCCCTAGATCCTTTCCACCTTTACTACTGCCAAACCAGGTGTCCCCCATTTTATATTTATGCAGCCGGTTCTTCCTGCCTTGGTGTTGAACCTTATATTTGTCCCTATTGAAATTAATTTTGTTAGTTTGGACCCAGTTCTCCAATCTGTTAAAGTTGTCTTGAATCCTGCTTCTGTCTTATGCAGCATTAGTTGCCTGTCCCAGTTCTGTGTAATTTGAAAATTTCATGGGAATCCCCTCAATTTCTTCATCCAAGTCATTTATAAAGACATTGAATAACAGTTGGCCTAGGACAGAACCCCGTGACACCCTACCTATAGCTGGTTTTCCCCCAGGATGATGAGGAACTATTAGTGAGCGCTCTGTATGTTTGTACATTTGTAGTCTTTATAACATGGTTAAAACAACAAATTCTCTCTCTCTCTCTCTCTCTCTCTCTCTCTCTCTCTCTCTCTCTCTCTCTCCAATGTTCCAGAGAGACACTGTTGTTGTTGTTGCTACTTAAAAAAAAAATGCTAGTGACAGAAGTATGTTGATTTAACCTAGTATACTTGATAATTACCGAACTGTATTCACTATTGTGATGGTGTCTCTGAACCTGTAGTGATGCTTTCCTAGCATTTATGTTTGAAAGATGACAATGATTTATATACTGCCATAAAGATACATGGTGTTTACCAAGTGCCACAACTATACCCCTCTTTTGAGGAACTTGCAATCTAAATCACAACAGTATAGAGACTGACAACAGAGTAGATAAGCGGGAAGGAGGACAAAGAAGGGAAGTATCAGGCTTGAAGAATTGGAGCTGTCACGGCAATTTCAAAGTTTCAAAATTGAAACACAAAATTGAACTCTCCTTTGGTAGGAATTTACACAGAGGAATTAAAGTTAAGATTTGCTCGGGTTCTGCCTGCATTTCCGTGAGACAAATAACTGGACTCTGTCTCAAAGCATGTAATAAGGAAGAGCTCTTCAACAAAGGCAAAACAAATCAGCAACAAGCAATAATACAGAGCGATATCCCAGAAACTAGAGGTGTGTGTTGACAAGATTTGGCTCAGATCCTGATGCACTGCTTTGTAAAACATTGGCCCAACGTACTTCAGATACTTTCCAGTTCAACTTAAGGTCTGAGTCCAAATCTGCTTTGGGGGAAAATAGGTTATTTGCCTCACATGAAGTATTAGAATATCAACAACAATGCTATAATGCATAATCACTGACTTCTGACAGAATTGGATGACATTTGCTAGTATAGTGGCCTCTTCAGAGTGGCTAACGCCTGCCAAATTGCATGCAGAAATGTCCTATTTAAACATTCCCCCACCCCAAATTCTCCATAGTATCCTTCCTTAGTGCTTCCTTTTCTGTTAGCTGCTAGAGTGGGGAGCTTCAGACTCAGATGGGGAGCTCTTGCTCTGCCCTCAGTGTCTCTTGTCTCTTCCTCTCTCTCAAGAAGCAGAAGAAGGTACAGGTTGGGCAGCTGACTATGGAAAATTTCAGGTGGGCTGGGGACATCTAGGTCCAAAATATGGAAGCTTCCAGTGCCACCCTGGCTCACCAACCCTATTGGGTAAGATGCACAAAAGAACCTTTGTGCAATTGCACTTCAGTCATGGCAAGATTGCTCCCCCCCCCAGTGTTTTAGTCAATACTTTTGTGCACATAAATAATATTTCTTTGGGAAAGACATGAGAGAACTGAGGGATGTGAACGTGGCAGCAATGTGGAGAAAGTATTGCAGGACCTTAAATACTCAAAATTGTATCATGACACATGCTTTCATGGCCTAGATGTAGCAAAGTGTGGTCACTATTTGTCAGGTAACAGGGACAGCACCATGGTTAATTTCTAATGTAAAGTGATTTGGAATTCCAAAATCTATGGAGAAGTTATAACAAGGAGAATTTGAAAGCAGCCTTAGGTGAAATTTTGCTGGAACTTTTGGACTTCTGGATGACATTTGTTCTAGCTAATAAGTAAGAGGAAATTCCTCTGAAATTTATTGGAAGTGTTCCATGCATCTTCATAGCTAGGATGTGAACAACCCATTGAGACAAACCTGTCACTAATGCATCCTACCATGGCATGGTATGTAAAATTCTTGGTTTCGTAAGCAAAGCTGTTCATAAATGAGGCTACCGGCACCACAAAGAGGGAAATAAATTGATACTCAGCATTATTATCTGTGTTAACAACAAGACAATGCCTGCTTCTATTTCTTCAGCAGCAGTCCCAAGAGCAAGTGATTACAATTTGATGCTTCTCTGATGGATACTTAGCAACCAGAAGCTGATGTTAGAGAATGGCATTTAGTCTCTTGACACTTTCTGCATTGATATGGGAGAATTGAATCAAGAGAGCATGTTCACATTTTAATCTCTTCCCATCAAAATGAATAGATTGTCTAACATCAATAAAATATAGTAGAGGACATGTAGCGGATTTCAGCTGGCTTACTAATGATAAGTCGTTTATCAAAGGGATGAAAACTAATATTTTATGGCACTTGAAAACAACAGTGTTGTATCAAATTTCAGCTTAAAAATTGATCTTCTTAAATGGAAACTGATGAAGGGAAAGTGTTTGGGCCACTAACCCAAATCCCATGAATTTGAAAGTTTTGCCATAGATTTCGGTGCTTCTGCCAATCGATCATGCCTAGTGCTCCCTAAGGGCAGATGAGGTGGTCAGCTGTCTGGGCTGTGTCACGCCAATTGCAAGTGGCTGCTCTCCCATAGATGTGAAAGGAGAGCAGGATCATGCTCACTGGCCATGCTTCTCATTGACTGTGTTTCACATGTGGCGTTCCTCTCTACCTCCCTGTTTTTGCATCTGTCTGGCCACAGTTAGAGAGAGAACTTCAGATAAGAATATGAATCTTACCTAGGTCTTACCATGGCTCTTTATGCAGCCTCCTCATTGTATGTATGAACTAAGCCTGGGTCAATTCTAGGAAACTATTTCTTCTTCTCTATACATTCACTTGCCATTAAAGGCTTCTTTACCTCTATTCACCAAAATATTCACACTTCGTAGTGCTTCAGCTGATAAAATTATAAGCAAACCAAAGCAAAATGGACAGCCTGATCCAAGATATGCTTTGTTGTATAGACACAGCAGTAATACACAGTGGATCAGGATTTAAATGGATAGCTAATGGCCGGGGCAGGAGTTGGTGAGAGAAAGGAATGAGTCTCGAAATGGTTGTTGTTTGGGATGACCTTGCTGTCCGTGTTCTCTACAACTGTAAAATATATGCAAGGAGCAGTCAGAAAGTCAATAAAATAAACCATTGCTGCGGTCCAGTATGGAACCAGGGTGCATAAATTACCACTTTAATGTTGGATCAATACTGCAAACAGTTATCCCTGAGGTCATAAAATATAATTTGAACACAGATGCTCTTTGCAGGACAAAACTAGGAAGAACAGTATTTGCCAGGCTAGTGGTGGTGCTTGGCACTGTGAGATTTTCATTTGAAGTGAAATCAGGCTCATGGTAACTCTGCTAGTGTGTGCAGTGCTAATGGCAGAAATTAAGTTTGTTACAATAAATTGTCACAGTCAAAACCATATATTTTTACATCATTCTCATAAATTAATTAGAGTCTCTCCCCAACCTACTAATTTCAGGTGGACACCTTTAGGGTGCACACCTCTAGTTCCTTATTTTCTGCGTATTTTGAATATTATTGGGTGGTGGTGATGATGATAAATAATAAAAACAATAGACACCAGATTGAAACTTTCCTCTGCTCCTGGGAATTTGATGGCAACTGATGGGATGTTTTTACTTATCATTAATTAATTTGTTTTTTCTTAATTGCAGATTTTGTCAGTTTAATTTTTGATTATTTTAATGAGGTATATTTTTAGCATTATGTGTATTCACTTTTGTTTTATTATTTGGTTTTAAGCTGTGTGTGTGTGTGTGAGAGAGAGAGAGAGAGAGAGAGAGAGAGAGAGATGTCCTTTTATTTCCTTTATTTTTTTTTAGAAAAGTTACAAATAATAATAATAATAATAATAATAATAATAATAATAATAAATAATAATAATTAATTTTATTGGCTTCAGGAGACACTACAGGACTAGAACTGGAATGTTAAGCCCATTTCTTTGGTTATAAGGAGCCTTAAAATCAAATTGATATTCCAGAGTCTTCTTAATCACTCTGGGTTTTAGGGAGCAATCTCCCTCCAAACTTTGATAGATGCAAAGTTGCATTGGAGACCTCATAGGTCGAATCATAGGTTTTGTTATGTTTTTCAGTTTGGCCCCAAATAGCCAGCTCCTAGTGACACAACTACTACAGAGAAGAAAGTGAGAATGATAGTTAGGGAAAAAATATTGCTTCTTATTCTTTTTTATGATTCCAAACAAGTAGGTAGTAGGATAAAAAAATATACAATGCTACAATGCTATTATTAGGTGATAGATTATCAATCATTTGTCTACGTCATCAAAAGTCTGTTAGTAATTTTAGAAATTGTTGGACACTCACAGCTCCTTCATATAGCATAGGATTGGACTGAATGTGGACAAAAGATTCCCAGGTGGTTGATCTAAAGCCCCCCCCCCCCCCACTTCCTACACAGGGTAGAGAATAATATCATCTACTAGGTTTATAGCTCTTGAGGGAAAACACTAGGGGATGTATGTTTTATGACTTGTCAATATCACACTCTACCAGTATGTGTGTATTGTTCTTGAATGGATTTATGGGACATGGGCACAAATGCAGAAGGCTTCTATTGAGTTTGGCCATGGATAAGCAAGGCACATCTCGCCAATTGCTATGAATTTATGAATTTAATTTATGAATTTAACTTTGGATCTGCACCACATTTTGCTTTGTGGCTTCTGGCCTCATTTCCAGCATCTTCTTGCATTGCTGACACAATGTGTTTGAAGCTTCAACCTGAGCCTTTGCATGCTTACTCAAAGCTAAATTCCACTAAATTCAATAGAGCTTACTTCCAGATAAGGGTCCATGGAATGACAGCAATAATGTCACCTTTGTGGGACTGCGCAGAAATAATGGTCAGAATATAAAGAATGATGAAACAAATCCCAAGAGCTTTAGATATACTTTCTTCTCACTACCATCCCGTGTTGTGTGGCAACCTGTTTTTGAAATAGAAGGGAATTTCAAAAGCCATTAATGATATGGCATGGCAGGATGGGGAGTGTTAAAAACATCATCTGGACATGCATAAATCCATTGCTTAAACCTAAATTTCAGCTCTATGGATTCAGGCCATAATTTGTTCCTTTATTGCATACTGTTAATTACACATATAATACTAAAATGCTATCTTCCCTAAATGGTTTCAACGAATTTACTGAAAAAATAGTGAGATGTGATTAGACATTTCTCATATTTATTGGAAATAGCCTTCTTTCTTCATCACTCACAACTAAAATTCCCACAGTGTTTATCACTTGCCTTAAAAAACAACAGCAAGACAGCCAGTAAGTGAGATCCATGCATGATATTAGCTCACAAGCTGTTTAATGTGTGGTTCCTGGATCGGTGAAGTGAGATGGCACGGAAGAAGGGTTACAAAATGATGTGAAATACTAATGAGTCAACACAATCTGGAATATATTAGGAAGGTTCAAGTCAAGAGCAGGTGAAGGAACGTGTTATTAAGCATGACTTCTAGCCCAACAAAATCATGCTGTGCATGCATATGGAAGAATGGTCCTATCCCAGGCAGGTCAAGTAAGTGAATAACACAGAGATGCTTCCAGTTCTTTCCACCACACTGTGTGCATAGCCTAAGTCACTATGAGCAACTAACAGTTCAATTTGGTGACCTGCTGGAATATGTCTGATAGTAACCTAACCCAACTGGACCAAAACCAACAGAATGTGCAGTAAACTAATTCTAAGAAACTATTAGCAGAATAATTAAAAACAAAGCAAAATCAGGAACCAATCTACACTCGGTCTAGGACTTTTAAGCAGTGTCTCTTCCTTAACCATCACAAGTTCATTCCACTGCTTGCATTGCTTTGCATATCTTGGGGCTGATGCATTACATTCTGGCAGCTATTCTTCATTCCACATACCCATGAATTATTCTAGTTGTGTGATTAACAGTTAAAAACCATCCCTTCTGTACATCCCTTGAGCTTTCTTTTATTTGAAATTTTATTTTATTCATCAACAAAATCATTGTTTATTTCAGATATTTTGGAGGCACCTTTAGAGATTATAGCCTTCCTAAGAAGGATTGAATTGATAACAAATATACAATTATAAGCCTCTGGTTTTGTATCTGTAAGGTTATGGTTTGCGGTAGAAGGGAACCATTGAACTGGTCAAACCAATCTCTTTGTTTTGATAGTGTCCCTAGCCAGGTTGGTTAAGCACCCCAACTTCATAACTAAAGAACTAGCCATGTTGCCATAAGAACAACTAGCTAATGGTTATCACAGAATTATTCCCCTCTTACCTGGTTGACTGCCACCTCATGCTAGAAGTAGGAGAACAATAGTCAAGAGCTAGTCCTTTGTTTTTAGTCTGATTTGGAGCTGGGAACTGGTAGGAGGCAGAGGGGCTTGACTGGCTCTCTTTGGGGGTCTCCCTGGAAAACTAATGGGAATGCAAGATCTGTTGGAGTGTTAATGCTGTGAGCTCTAGCATGTTATGCTCAGGTTGTGTGTATGTGTAAATAAAACCATATATCCTACCACAGTTCTATTGACTTTCAGTTCAAGGAAACAAACCCTAGACACTTCCTGGGACCCCTGAAGTCTCTCACCAGTGAGATTAGGGTGCATGCAACAATATATACACCTTAACGGCTTTTATCTTATTTGTCTTCATTGTTTCAGAAGCACTGTGGTTGTGTGTAATAGAAAAGAATATTCTGTTTTATTTTTTAAAAGGAAAAGTAGAAGGGTTGATTTCTGTCAAGGTTGTGCCAAATGATAATCTTGTCTTTTAGCTCATCTTGAATTATTTTCCTCTTTGCTAGAAAGGCATACAAAAATGGTTGTCTTCAAATATAGCACAGACAGGAGTAAGATAAAGAGCAAGTAATGGCTAATGGGGAAGAAAATCCCAAATAACACTACTTGCCAACCTTAATGTGCTAAAATGTTCAGACTTGAATTGAATGTAGATATTGAGAGCAGATTGAGAAGGAAAATGAAGGGGCAATTTTGCACCTAAAATGACTTTTTCTATTGATGTTAGCTATTGTAAGGGTGGAGGGTAATTTCCAACACACTATGCACACAAAAAAGAGCTGACAACATTCATCTCCCAGTATAATATGTTGGTTGACTTAGGTCATAAATGAGTTCCTTGTTTATTCCTACTCTGATTGATTCAGTTTTGTTTGATTGTGAGATGACGATAGCACATATAAAATGAAACAACTTTCTCCTTTTCATGAAATATAATTTCAGCAAGCTGATAATGGAAACAAACGCTCCTTGGGTTGGTTTGCATTAAGTGGTAAGAAGCTTTCATGATTTGCTAGAATCTTTCAGCCAAAGCTGTTTAAAATTAACAAGAACAGCAACAACAAAATTTCAGCCTTCCTCTCTCCTACAGTTCCTGGTCATGTACACTTCTTTTCTCTCCCATTTTTCAGCTTGGACTTCTCTGTCTTGTGTTCTCTTTTCTCCCAGTATCCCCCAAGACTGCTAATTTTCCTGCTCTTTATCCCCTACCCTCTCCTTTTGCAGTCTTCTCAAGCTCTTACTCTCCTCTTTTGCTAGGTCTTTGTTTCTTCTACCCGAGGTCCCTGGCTCTCCCTGGGATCAGAGCAACCCAAGCAAAGGCAGGCCAAGATACCTTGGCCTGACAAACCCATGTGTCAGGAGATCTTAGGTACCACAGAGGTGGCGGCACCCCCCAATCCTTTGATGCATTACAATATAGATAGAATTTCTTCATAGCTATTCCACATATCCTGGCAGAGTGGCACATCTCAAGGGTTCTGGCCAGATACCACTATCTTAAACAAAATCAAAACTAGTCATCTTCAAAACAAAAATATGATTCAAAGTATGTCATGTTGGCACAGTCTAACTCCCTTTCCCCCTAAAGCCTGGTCACACATGCATTAGTGCATTTTGATTTCTCATGTACTATATGTGCTGGGGCATGGGAGAATTCTTAAGCTTCAATGTCCACCCTTCCTGGACCATGTGACATGACACACTGTGTACCCACTATAATTTAGTTATGTGCTGATATAACTAAGCTCAGAATGATGCTGATGAGTGAGTAAAATGAGAAGCGAGAAATGCAAGGGAGAACTATGGTTAGCCAGGGAGGTAAAGATCAGTTCAGTTAGCTTTGAAATGTAACAAGAACGAATTCATCTGTCATCCCTACAAATAACAAGAGCAGAATACAAGGAAATGCTATTGTGCATGTTTATAGGCTTCGTTTCAATTACATGTTGTGAGACTTGGTTCCTGTACACAGGGTGAAGCAAAGGTGTTGGGTGCAGGGGGCAGGGGGAGATATGTGGAAGGTTGATGGCAATTTGTAGTTTAGCAGGTTAAAGGTCTGGTAGCTGCTTAAACCACTGAGCAGGTCAGGACCAGAATCATTGATAAGCATCCGGAAGGCACACCTCATCCACCCTGAACAATAGTTCTAGCCCTCTTTTCAACAGCCCCCCTCCATATACAACATCAAAACCAAACCTCCTACAGTGGTACCTTGGTTCTCAAATGCCTTGGTAATCAAACGCCGAAAACCCGGAAGTAAGTATTCCGGTTTTCAAACGTTTTTCAGAAGCCAAACGTCCAATGCGGCCATTGGCTATTGTTTCCGGGGCACCTGCACCAATCAGAAGCTGCGTCTCAGTTTTCTCACATTTTGGAAGTCAAACGGACTTCTGGAACAGATAAAGTTTGGCACTTTTGTTTTTGCTATTTATTTTGCGTTTTTGTTTTTGAGGCTTTTTTGGTTAATTTGTTTTTGTGACTGTGTGGAACCCAGTTCAGCTACTGATTGTTTGATTGATTGAATGAATGATTGATTGTGTGACTGCGGAAATGGATAAAAGCCCCCCATCCAAACAATGCCTATTATCGGTGCAGGTAAGGGGGAAAAATTAATTTTTATTTTTATCATCTACAATACTGTCTATTTATTTTATAGTACAGTACATTGATTATTGCTTTCATTTTATGGATCAATGGTCTCGTTAGATAGTAAAATTCATGTTAAATTGCTGTTTTAGGGGTTGTTTTTAAAAGTCTGTTTTGCATTACTTTCTATGGGAAAGCACGCCTTGTTATGGAACACTTTGGTTTTGGAATGGACTTCTGGAGAACCACTGGTACCGCTGTCTTTCTTTCTTTCTCTCTCTCTCTCTCTCTCTCTCTCTCTCTCCCTCCTTCTCTCTGTCTTTCTCTGAATACCCTGCTGTTTAAAAGCAGATTTTTTTTTCAGGCTAATATTGGTTGTGTGGGCATATTTACAAGGCTATATTAAATACTGATCAATTCTGTGTGGCGTCTGTTGGGTTGAGCTAAAGCCAATAATATATGGAGCAAGAGCCAAGGGCAGGCAGAACCAACTAATTTAGTTTTGTCCCCATGAAGTAAAGGAGCAGAAAGACAGCAGGCACTTCCATCCCCTGGACCAGTTTTAAGCAGGAAGGCAAGTAGGTGACAGCTGATTGACAGCAGTCTGAGGTTGGTGGGGCAGTGCCCATTGGCCTTAATGGTCCATTCTCCACTGATGCTGGCCCTGATGCATGCACTTAAGGTTGGTACCAGTTAAGGAAGGGGACAAGCAAGATAAGACAAATATGGATCATTTTAACATTCCTCCAAGCATTCAGAAGATTATACTGGTACAAATCCTAACACAAAATGGCACATCAACTGTGGGCTTCATTCACAAAGCCTTTGTATAATAAATTATATAGGACATCTGAGCTATTGCTTATGTTTCTCAAAATTTAGCAATATTGTACCATTACCATTAAATGACCTCTTCTTAATTATTTTTTCCTTTTCAGTCAAAAGGTCCTTCCAGGTCAGTTGTTAGGTACCAGTTAGTAAACATTTTTCAAACTTATTAGCTAGAATTCCATTTTGTATAGATTCTCCCCTAGGACAGTCTGTCTGAATGATGCACATTTCACTGCTTCAGTGGCACAACAATGAGGACAACAGTATCTTTAAGGAATATATTTAGCTTTATTCTTTAAAAGGTTATTCTTTGTGGTTTGGAGGCATAAAGCAAATCATTGTTGCACTTTACATCCAAGTGCCTCAAGAATTTAATACGTTAAAAAGACTCCAGTTACCATCTATCCTGCTTTTTGGCATTTCCAAAGGAGTGAGGGAATGTGGCAATTAAATCCTTTGGTGAAATTAAATTATAGGTTGTGTAGCTGTTGAGGGTTTAGCTATCTTAAAAAGGAGCAAAGGGCAATAACTGAGTGAAGTGGATGATCAGTTGCAGATAGATAACTGGCAGATGGAAAGAGAGAATGGAGCTGAGGCAGTAATGAAACTCAGCAGTGGAAATTCAGGCTGTACCCATTTACCTGGAAATGAGTCCCTTTGTATTTAATGGGATTTACTTCTGAGTGGCGCTATGGTCTAAACCACTGAGCCTCTTGGGATTGCCAATCAGAAGGTCGGTGGTTCAAACCCCCATGATGGGGTGAGCGCCCGTTGCTCGGTCCCAGCCTCTGCCAATCTAGCAGTTCAAAAGCACGCCAAAAAGTGCAAGTAGATAAATAGGTACCACTCCGACAGGAAGGTAAACGGCGTTTCTGTGCACTGCTCTGGTTTCGGTGTTCCGTTGCACAAGAAGTGGCTTGGTCATGCTGGCGACAGAAAAACTCTGCAGACTAATGCTGGCTCCCTTGGCCTGTAAAGCGAGATGAGCGCTGCAACCCCAGAGTAGTCTGCAACTGGACTTAAATGTCAGGGGTCCTTTACCTTTACCTTTTAGCTATATATAGCAGAGCTGGCCAACCCACAGCCTGCTTCCAGCTTCCCCACGACACCCCTGCCACAAATGTGGCCTTTATGTTTTATTTTGAAAATTAACTATTTTTTTTTTCCTTTTTGCTCCTCATCCACTCGCTGTTTGGGAGTTGTGTGGCTCTTTCTGGGTACTAAATTGGTCACAGCTAAATTGAGTGCCTCCTGCTTTTTTAAAAAACAGTTCTTCAGGCACTGCCATTGCAGGCAAGCACTTAGTAAACAGGAATAGCAGCTTCAGATGCAGATTTAAGGGAGTGCAGCCAGTTTGCCTGCACTGGGTGCCAAGACAAGAGGGTGCCGCAGGGGATACCACAACAATGGCAAACAAGGGAAGGGCAGTGGGGCACCAAATTTGGCATTGAACAGAGTGACACTGAAATTTAAGGCCCAAAGTCTGCTACTGGCAGCTGCTTCCTGTTTCCTGTTTCCTCCTCTCTATCAGGTAGGTAGGGTTCAATTTGGAATATTCCTGGGGGGGGGGGTCATCTCGCCCCTTCCAGACCAGTTGGCAGAGCAAGACAGACCCTTTAACCCTATGGCATATTCCCCATAGATTTATTCAACGCCGTCCTGAGGTGTCCACTTTGTGTTGTTTCTACTTATGGTCCCTGTCCATGGTGCCCCAGAGTGTGACCAACCCGAGAAACAGATGCAAGAGAAAAAACAGCCTACCCTGGTGCCTTATGCTAAGAATTTATGGCCCTTTTGTTACTGTTATGTTCCATGACCCGACCTCCGATGAGAGGTGGGCCCCAGAAGCTCCAGGAGCCCCGGGAATAGAAATTCATGGTAAGAATTTCCATTTTCCCCTGGAGGTTCTAGTATGGGATGTGTCATATGGGTTGTTATATGTCCTCTTTTTCCAGGACACGCCCTCCTTTTCATGGGTAGAGTCATCATAGTGATCCATAGTTAAAAGTAGAAATGGGCAAATGTGCCCCTTTTTTGCTCTTCAAAATACAACAATCTTAATCATAGCAGAGCTGTAGTATGTATGGATGGGAGAGGAGCAGGGCCATGGACTGACTACCTGCTGATTTTTTCTATCTCAAATGCTGCATTGGCAAGGCCTATAAATCTATTTTATAGTGTTTGACGGAGGTGTATATGGAGGCCCATGTTCCTTCTGTTTCCTGGGCTTTCATGTAGTGGAGGTGCTCCTGAAGGAGTAAGGAGCTATTTTAATGGGAGGGGGGAACCAAACCCCCAACCCCAATTTTATGATCATGAATAGCATAAGGCAGAATTTCCCCCAGTGTAATAGGGAGGGTTGTTTTAAGGAGTAATGAAATAATGTATGCAAAATATGTTAAACGTAAGTGCTATGTGAGTCATGAATATTATTGGTGATTGGCTAGACTTCCCTTGGTTCAGTTCAAAATTTGCTTGGGAACTGGGGAACTGGGTAGGTGGGAAGATTGGTTAACAGTGAATCAGAATTGCAGTGAATCAGTTACAAATTCACAGGGGGGTTGGCTCAGCTCAGGAACATGCATATGTGAATTGGGTCTTTGGATGGTGCAGAGTATTATCATAGGTTGATTGTCAGGCTGTAAATAGAAGTCCTCCAAAACTCTTTGAGAAAATGCTTTCTGGTAAAATCAGAGACCAGGAAGAAAAAGTGGGGTGGGTGCAGGGGTGGAAATGTGGAATATATAAAAAAATATTGTAAACAGCTCAAAACATTAGCAGGGTTAGAATAACAAGAGCAGAAATTTTAAAATCAGAATAGAAAATGGTATAAACAGAACAAGGAGTAACTAGAATATGCAGCAGAAAAAGGAAAAAAATGGAAATGAACCACAGATGGGGGGAAGGCACGTTGATGCTATATGTATGCCTGGATGTAGCCAGGGGGCTACTGCCCCCCTAAATCAAAATCAGTACAAATCAATACAAATCTGAGGTTCTGTCCCCCTACCAAAAGCCTCCCACCCTAACAAAAATCCTGGCTATGCCCGTGTATGTACGGTATAAATTTATAATTTGTGTAAACGTTGTAAAACTTAAAATAATAAATATTGAGAGAGAGAGAGAGAGAGAGAGAGAGAGAGAGAGAGAGAGAGAATATTCACCTTTGTTTTGGGAGGGACCATTTTCCACTCAATTTTTGCAGTTGCTTTGGTGCTGTCTCCCTCTTTCTTTCCACACTTTCTCTCTTTTGCTCTCTCTCTCTTTTTGCTGATTACTGTTGCTTCCATCTAACTGGATTCACATGAGTGATCCCAGTCAATTAGAAATTACGCAGTGTATGGGATGGTGTTGCTATGCTGCATAGCTGATCAGATTCAGCTAAGTGGCAAAGTTACTGATGGCGAGTGAAGCCTATTGAGAGTTAGAGGGAGGACAATGTGAATGAATATGCAAGGGCTTTCGGAAGAATTGCTGAAACCCAGTGAATAGTTCCAGCTTTTCCCTAAGCCCTCTTTAGGTGTTACGAAAAGCAGGAAGTGAGTATGTCCAGGAGCAATAGGGCAGGCACATTAACTTTGTCCCCCCTCTGTCGCCACTTCTGTTGCATTTCAACCTGTGAATGGCAAATGTCTGAAGCAGGCAACTGTGGTGCCCCCCTGCACATTTCAAAACCCTCAGTGAATTGGTCCATCTAGTTCAGCACTGCACCTTGTACATTGACTGGCAGTAGCTTTCCAAGGTATCAGCCCTACCTCTCCCATTCCCTTCCTCTTTTCCTTCCTTTCATCTCTCTTCCATCCTGAAGGCTCAGAGGTCTCACAAAGTGAACTTTACCCCATGAACATCCAGTACTGCATGCTCAAAATGTTTACTAAGTTTCTTATAAGCCATTATAAGAGATTGCAAACGGAAATAAAGTAGCATCATCCACCATTCGTATATATTGTACAGGGAGATGTTGCATTAGGATGTACTGAACTGTATGATATATAAGCTTTTTTTGTATGTGTTCTTTTGGGAGAATGCACTTGTCGTTGAAATTCTGACCAAGCGTTCTTTCTTGAGTGCAGTTATGGCTGCCTAGAAAATAAAGCCTTTCAAGTCTAGCCCATGACCCTTTATTCCATTGTACTGACATAACAGTGAACTACAGTGGTACCTCGGGTTAAGAACTTAATTCGTTCTGGAGGTCCGTATTAACCTGAAACTGTTCTTAACCTGAGGTACCACTTTAGCTAATGGGGCCTCCTGCTGCCACCGTGCGATTTCTGTTCTCATCCTGAAGCAAAGTTCTTAACCCAAGGTACTATTTCTGGGTTAGCGGAGTCTGTAACCTGAAGCGTCTGTAACCTGAAGCATCTGTAACCCGAGGTACCACTGTAATTAATAGGGAAGGGGGGAAACAGTGGACAGCCCCCCCCCCCCGAGTTACCATCTGCAGCCTTCATGGTGCTGCCTGAAGCAGGTTGCTTCACCTTGTTGTGCTTAAAAGCCAACCACGATTTTCTGAATATGTAGCATCACTTACCAAGGGAGCCCTTCCAAGTCACCCTGATTAGCTGGAAGAGGCCTGTCAAAATGTTGTGGTTGACCGAAACATTATTTCCTGGAGCACTTTTACAGCAAGCATTAGCTTGATGCCCATCCTTCTCATTGCTATTTATTGATGTGTTCAGTGCTATTTTTCTAGAAAAAGAGGTGCTGGAACTCACCATGAATGCCTCCCTTGTTCTCTTATAATAGCAATGCTGCCCACCTGAGAGGCACCGGAACTGAGTTCTGGTGAGTTCTGGCTAAATAAAAGCCCTGAAGGTGCTCATACTTCTGCTTCTAATGTTTCATGATTATCATTCTGAAAAATTTCAGGTGACAGAAGATAATTTTTAAAACACATAAATAATCCCAGGAATGATTACCAGTTCCACATACTCTTAACAATTGTAGAGGAAGTTCTCCCTGCCCCCCTTCCCCAAAGCAAACATTTGCTTCAGTTTACTCATTTATGTCATCAAGACAAACTTGAGAAATTTTGGATTTGGTTTCATTGTGATAGCTTTGTTTTAAGCTCTGGCTTTCAAAGTTAAATGAGGTTCAGTGCAGGAGTTTTTCTTTTTCTTTTTTGCGTACAAAAACAACGTCTCCTCCAAGAGACCCGTCTGGGAATCTTAAGCTGAAAGTTCAGCAAACTTTCCCTTTAAATCGACTAATATGTTGCCTCTGAAACCATGGAAGAAGTGTCTTTCCTGCTGGCACTGGAGCCACATTAATTATCAAGCTCCATTTAGAGGATGGCAGGTGGCTGATAAAGCTCTTAAGGGAGTTTCCCATCTGTCTGTCCATCTTCCTATGCATTTCCAAGCATTTGCCATTTTAGCTCTCTAGCATTTAACTGAAAGTCAAAAGACATGAGGGTGATTTACTGATTTCTCCCCCTGGTAAATTTAGAAAGCATTGCAGAGATGTGCTTGACGTTCATTTCTATTGAGGTACAAAAACACTGCAGAGAAAAACAAAACAAAAGAACCTAAGAAGTGGCCTTATAGTCGTAATGTCTGTTGCATGTACCTCAGCACTCCCCATTCTGACTTAGTGGCTATCTTCATTCTTTTTCAGCCATACCTGAATTCCTTTAATTGAACATGCTGGGGACTAAACCTGAGGCCTTTTACCCATGTCCTTCCCGGAAACTCCACACACTTTGAAAATTGCTGGCTGGGTGTGTTCTCATCATACAGTCATTCTTTAAACTGATAGTTGATTTTGATGGATTAGAAATGATGGATTGAACAGGTTGGACATGATGAAGAAGTGTTTGCTGATGACATATTATGCACTGAGTGATTTAGGGTGCTTGCGTTTCAGGGTGCTTGGGCGCATAGTGTTGAGTCAGCTCACATAGTCTAGAAAGGTGCTTAGTTCAGAGTTGTTATTGACATTTCACCTAAAGCAAATGTTGGAACAATTTTAGATCTCCTTTTCAGGCAAAACTTTTTTTTATTTTATTTTATTTATTTTGAAGGAAGCCAAAAAGAGTTTGAATAGAATTGGCTTTTTTTTCTTTTCTTCAAGGGGGTGCTATATATTCCCTAAATTCTCAATGGATTTTGCCTGAAGCAAAATCTGTAACTAATTTAAAGATTTATCCTCAGATGATACATCTGAAAAAACTCAAGGAATGAAAATAGTTTCTATAAGACCAGCAATATTCATGCATCCTTGGTTGTGTTTTCATGTTGATAAACTTCCTTCTGTTGAAAAAGAATAAACTTTGATAAAGTGAGGCATTATTTCAAACAACCTACCGTACAAGTAGAAGTCACAGCAGGTGATAATTGCAGCTTATCCCTGATGACTGTAATTGCTTGTAACCTGACTTAACTTGAACTTGAGTCATCTGACTACTCTTGGTCTCTTACGGCTTCTCCACACCAGAGTTTACTGTATGTTTTTTGCATGACTTTACAACAGCAATCTCTATGCTTTCCCCCATAAATTTGGGCTTACTTGATACAGGAATATTTTCTTACTTTGGAGAAAAATCAGGCTCACCAAATTAGAAGACAAGAAAAATCACAAAAGGAAACACCTGCTGGTATGAATGGAAAATACTGAAGTTTTTCTTTATATGCAAATTCAAAGACTTAAGGGACAGGACTACTCTGGGCCAATTTGAATGCAAGGGAATGAAATAGCAGCTAAAGAATGCTCAGATGTGGACAAGCCCTTCGCAAATGCAGCTGTATGTTTTTGTGAAATGCTCTCTTATCACATGAATGCAAAACGCATCTGTGAGTGGCAAGAGGATCAAAAAAGAAACTTTGCATGTGATAACAATAATCTCAACAAAACATGGACATTTTAGGAGAAATTGTATCCTCCATTTAATCTTACTCTGATGTGCTGGGTATCCTGAGCTGCATTGAAGACAACTTTCTAGCCTCCCCCCCCCCCCCACCATATGAAGAGTATATGAATTAATCCTGCCCATACCAAAATGCTTCAGATCAGATTTTGCCTTTCATTATTGAACCTGCTACTTTCTGAAACAGTTACCATGCTATGTATCAGTTCTGCCCAACGAAGCATGCATGCTAGCCAATCAGGACCTTAATAGAACAGGGTGGGAGGAGGGAATGTTAGGCCACATTCCATGACTGGTGTGGAATGAATGGCTTTAAAGAATAAATGCTTGTTTTTTAAAGAACAAAATACCAGCTTTGTACTTATATCAGTAGTTAAAAGCTTGGTCTCATTCGGTCCTTTTTGGTCTGTTGTAAACACATCTTAGCGGATCCAAATAATGTCAACAGATGGGACATGCATGCTGGGCCCATGCATTATGTCATTTCAGCGGTTCCATTTTTGACAAAGCAGGCTATATTTGTGGAAATTTAAATGGGCAATATGGAGCATAATGTGTGAGTACTAGCTTCCATTTATCAATCTGGCATTGTGCAGGCACATTTTATTCCATTTACTGCATCACTTCTCAGCTAATAGTCACACTATATGTGATACACAGACATGTGTATCTTTTCCTGGCTTTTTCTGCCCCCTTCCATCTTTCATAACCAAATCAGCCATCTAAGTCTCTGAACATTCGAGCAGAGAAATATTATGCTTTACTCTCTGTTTCCACTCTCTCTTTCTCTCTGTACACATGCACTGCTTAACCTTTTGGCCATCTTTTCATTCTGTCCATGCTTCCACCATAAGAAAAGAGACAAAAGATGCCTATTTGTCTAGCTTATGGTAAAATATCTTTAGAGGAAAGTGTTAAGAAGCCGCCTGTTCCTCTGCCGTTCCTTCACTTAAATGTGCTGCCTCCTAAGGCTGCTTTTATTTATTTATTTATTTATTTAAGCAGGGAAATATACATGTGACAGCCTTGAGTTTGCCTTGGCCCAGTATCTTTTGTGGCACTGGCCTCACCCCCTGGCCATACATGCACTGGTAAGCCTACTCATGAATTCTGTATAGACTCCAGAGCTGCTTATTGCCCGTAAGGATTTTAAAATCCAGAAGGAAGTATTTTACTTATGTATTTATTTTTGTGAGAGATACCATTTTGGGTGGGCAAAGGGGGCAGTTCCCTAGTTAATATTAAATATATTCAAGAACAGGCTTTTGAATTTCCCTCCTCCCCTTCTGAAAACCCTTTGTACATTTACCATAATCATCCACCTTTCCTCCTAGGACAGTGGTGGCCAAACTTGGCCCTCCAGCTGTTTTAGGACTACAATTCCCATCATCCCTGGCCACTGGTCCTGTTAGCTAGGGATGATGGGAGTTGTAGTCCAAAAAACAGCTGGAGGGCCAAGTTTGGCTACCACTGTCCTAGGAGTTTAAAGTGGTGCATGTGTTTTTCTTTCTCCCGCTTTTATCATCACAGCAATACTTTGAGTTGGGGAGATCCCCCACCCAAGTGGATACTATTTCATGAAACAAGATGTGAAATGGCAGCAGAAACAGAACACAGAAAACATGGATAAATTTTTGCATTAATAATTAGAGGGGCAGATTGAGCAGCTTGGCCCTAGCTTGCAGGGATCCATCAGGAATTTGTCTCGAGGTGCAAGGCCATTTTTACCTCTGCAAATTTGAAAACACTCCTCCTATACGCACCATCCATCACAGTAATGGGCACTGTGCTGCTATAAGTGTAATGGATAGAATTTTGTAAGGAAACAGTGCCACTATAGTGGCAGTTTTGACATGGCGATGGATAAATTGGCACCTGGAGGAGGAGGATTGAATTGCTCCCTGAAATTAGATGGAGAATTTAAATTTTATTGTCCTAAGTGACTTTTTTATTCTGTTGCATGCCTCTGCCAATATATTGATTGTAACCTCTTTGGGTGTATGATAATTAAAGGCTGGAACATTTCTAAAATATTCTTAATAGTACATGACTTTGTAAGAACAGTGTTATAGCCAGATTGCATGGAGCATGATCTGAATCATGGGTAGGCAAACTAAGGCCCGGGGGCTGGATCCGGCCCAATCGCCTTCTAAATCCAGCCCGCGGACGGTCCATGAATCAGCATGTTTTTACATGGGTAATACTGTATGTGCCCTTTTATTTAAAATTCATCTCTGGGTTATTTGTGGGGCCTGCCTGGTGTTTTTACATGAGCAGAATGTGTGCTTTTATTTTAAATGCATCTCAGGGTTATTTGTGGGGCATAGGAATTCGTTCATTTTTCCCCCCTTCAAAATATAGTCCGGCCCCCCCATAAGGTCTGAGGGACAGTGGACTGGCCCCCTCCTGAAAAGGTTTGCTGACCCCTGATCTGAATCAATGGGGCCTCAGAAGTTGTGAGCTCATACACATACACATACAAACACATGCACACACTCTCTCAATGGCAACCCAGTATTTTATTATGAACTTATTTTGTTCCTCTAATGAACTGTCCTTATAAGTTTCCAATTGTTGCTATTTAACTTGCAGTTAGTAGTTTTCTCCCCAAAATATTCTTCAAAGGAGTGAGAATATGAACAACTCCAATTATCTAGCTTTTCACACTAACTGTTAGCACATGAACATATTCATTTATCCAAGGTCATGTTGAGTATTATGTTTCCTGGGCGGGATGGCCTATTCCAAGCTTATTTTTAGCCTCAACATGGAAAGAAGAAATTTTCCTCCCAGAATTCCATTCCTCTCTCCCCTGAAAGATTTGCCTGTCCCTTGCAAGTTTTGATAGATGCAAGTTTTGTAAGCTGAGGCTAAAATAATATAAATAATTCAGAAAACCAGGATAGAAGTGATTTAGAAATGCTTCTATTTCACGAAAGGAGGACAAACCTAATAGCCCAAGGTGAATTCGACTTTCTGAGTGCAGGCTTCGGCTAAGCAATTTTTTTCTTCTGTGTTCAGATCCTGCAGAGAAACATTTCACTAGTCTTGTCAGATCTCTTTGGTGCATCCTTTGAAATTCTTCTGAAGTTTTGCCTAAGCAGGAACCTCTGAGTTCGCCTCAAAAATTCACTTTAGGCAAAACTAGGAAGCAGGTCTAGGATGAGAGCTGTTTCCTTTCTGTGCTTGAGGAGTTTCCGGAGGAAAACAAATGTCCTCCTGGATAATTTTGCAGGTCAAAACAACTCATCCCTTCTGCTTTGATAGCTCAGGAGAGAGAAATTGTCCTCCTCTTTTTACCCTTCTCTCACAGACTTTCAAAAAGAGAGGCAGTCAGTGGTGGTCAGACTTTTCTCCCTTTTTCTTTTTATAGGTCCACCACAGGTCAATTCCAGATTACTCATGAAGCAGTGAGAGGCCCCATTCAGGCCTTCTGAGCAGTCCATCCTCAAAACTTTATATAATTCTTCCCCGCTTGAGTCTGGGACCACTAAGAGTGGCTTATTTAAAATATAGGCATTCAGAAAGCTGCAGTTTCCGATACAGAAAGCTATGAATTCGGTTTATGCTTTCAGCCACATTGGGTTTTAGGTTAGGTCAATGTATGATTATTTTTCCTGTGCTTTTCTCCAGCTATTTTTTGCTGATCTAATAAACTGTTGAGAAAATTCTTTAGATGTTTTCAACATCTTGTAGCTCTTTTGTCTTCTTGAACACAGCAGTGTGAAATTCTTTCCTCACACAGAGACCTCTGGCATCTTCATTATGCAGTTTCCATCATAAGCTGAAGCTTTACCTCCTTCTTTGGCATTTGACACCTGGGAATGATATATAGTTTTACGACCCACCCTATTTTTGTGACTACAATTTGTTTTAACTATTTTTAATATTTTATTTCCCCCTTTCTTTTATATTCTTTTTCCCTTTCACCACAAAGTTTTCACATCCTGGACTTGATAAATAAAAAGTACTAGCATTCTCTATTATTTTGAAAGACCTGCCAGTCACACCATCTTAAGCTATCCATTTTCCACTTTGTTTTTTATATATATAATTTTTATTGGTTTTACATTTTGCAATATATAACCACATCATTCTTATCTACTTTACTTTTTTTTTTTCTCTATTGGAGCTCGTCAACTTCCTTCCCTCCCACCACATGGTTTTCCAAGTTACTCTTTATATCTTAGCATTTGTACCTTTTTCAATCCATCTTTCACACATTACAGTTATCTCTTATTTTAGTAATTATGAATAGAATAATTGCATACATAAACAATTTTTTATCTCCTCTTGGTATCTCTCCATTTTCCACTTTGAGGTCAAAAGCGAACATTTCCCACCCTGAATTAACCTGAAAATTTACTGTATTTTTCTCTCTATAAGACGCACCAGACCACAAGACGCACCTAGTTTTTGGAGGAGGAAAACAAGAAAAAAAATATTCTGAATCTCAGAAGCCAGAACAGCAAGAGGGATCGCTGCGCAGTAAAAGCAGCAATCCCTCTTGCTGTTCTGGCTTCTGGGATAGCTGCGCAGCCTGCATTCGCTCCATAAGACGCACACACATTTCCCCTTACTTTTTAGGAGGGAAAAGGTGAGTCTTATATAGCAAAAAATACGGTATGTGTTTTCCCCCTTCCCTGTACCTTGGTCACTCATTCCTATAGATTCTCATTTATGATACTCTGCCTCGTGCCCATCCTAGCCCTTGGCATATTCAAATTCATTGCAAGATGCACACAAATCAGCCTCTAAATTGGATTATATTGATTTCCTTTGTTTGCTTTAAGGGATGCACTAACATTTAGGTTTAAACAGCAGCTCCAGTTCAGCTGCTGATGAGCAACTTGCCCTGACATTTCCCCACTATGATTCTTAAATTATATTACAAAACATAATGGTGTTAATGCTTATACATTTCAGATGTGAACCATTTGCCCTCCCTACATAAAGGCTGGGTTATTTGGATGCACAATAGAAATGGCCCCCAGCCATACAACAGTACCCTAAAACTATGTCCAGATCCCTGGACCATTGGCAAATATCAGCCCTGTGAATGATAGTACAACAAAGTCTGGGAAACAGCACATGGAAAAGTTAGCATATCTATGCATTGTGATAACTGGACAGCAGAGATTATTATTATTTTACTGTGGTATTTATTAGTTATATGTGTAGCCCACCTAATGGGGCTTAGAACAGCTAAAAACAAATACAAATAAACTATAAATGCAACAAAACAGAATAAATAAAACAGCAATAGCATAAGAAGTACAAGTCATAAAGCCATGCCAGGTAAAACATCAATAAAATTAAATCAGATAAAAAAGCTAGTTAAAGACATATATCCCCAAGCTGGCTTGTGGGGCTTTCTAAATAAAAATGGATTTGCTTGCTAGTAAACCCTAATTCAAAATTGCTATCCTGGGTTAATGACTATTAAAGAGTCCCCTAATTATTTAGAGAGGACGCGGGTGGCGCTGTGGTCTAAACCACTGAGCCTAGGGCTTGCTGATCGGAAGGTCGCCGGTTCGAATCCCTGCGATGAAGTGAACTCCCGTTGCTCAGTCCCAGCTCCTGCCAATCTAGCAGTTCGAAAGCATGTTAAAGTGCAAGTAGGTAAATAGGTACCACTCTTTTTTTAAAAAAAAAAAAAAATATTTATTAAAAGTTTAAGAATTACAGAAAGAAGTAAAAAAGAAAAAGAAAAAATAAACAATACAAATCAATACATTACAGTACATATAAAAAAAAATCAACAGACACCATACATCAAAACAAAAACAAAAGCAAAAACAATTAAAAACACATCCAATATTTCCATATCTTTATCTTTCATTAACTTGTTTCATCGACCTCCTCACACCTCCCTTTTTTGTATTCTAGTTATTAATTATTTCAGCAAATCCTTTCCATCTTTCACTGTTTCCTGTCATTTAATTGTCTTAACTTATTTTAACCTTATCTTACCATTAAAACCCTAAAACTTATTTATACTTAACTCCTTATAACATTTCTACTAAAGCCGTATAATTTCGTTCCATCATTTTTCTAGCACTCATTAATTTTACAATATTTCTCTAAATAAATTTTTAAACTTTTTTCCAGTCTTCTTCCACCATCTCTTCTCCCTGGTCTCGGGTTCTGTCAGTCCCTTCTGTCAATTCCATGTGGTCCATCAACCTGGTGATCTTCTGTCCGAGGCTCTTAACTCTTTTCCATGTCCCTTCTGCAGATCTTCTTCATATTTATACATGCACTTTACTTTATCTTCTGCGGATCTTATTCTTAATTTCCTTCCTTTGGCACTGAGGAGTAGATCTCGGGGAACCTCCAACTTAACAATGTCTTTATTCCTTCTCGACAGGTCAGCCCATTCTCCATAGTCAGAACTAAAGTCCAAAAGATATTTCAGAGCATGTTTCAAAATCCCTCCAAAGCTAAGAGCCCTTACAACTCCAATCTCCCCCTGACCCAAATCCAGATCCCAAAAGCCAGAACATCCCTGAAGATCTGACCAACTTTCCTTCTCCAAACCAAGCGGGACTCCATCCCTCCAAATCTGGCTTTCTCTAGATTCAATCGTAGAAGGCCACAGCTTATATTCATCAAATTGCCTCTGTAAGGCCGGGGCTCTCTCGACTTGAATTACTTGAGATTCAACGACAGCTTTCTCCTTCATCTTCTCCACAGCTTGCCATGTCAAAACAGATTCCTGAATCGATTCCTGAGTAGTTTCTGTATAGGTATTCACTTTTTGTCCCAAATCAGTCATTTTTTGTCCCAAATCGTCAATTTTAATAATCCTCGCATCCGTCTTCTCATGAAGCTGTTCCAATAAAGCACTTATCTTGCAAAATGCAATCACTAAGGCTTCTTCTGTCAACATTCTTGTCAAGGTCAGTCTCTGTTTCTCACAGTCTTTAATCTCTACAGCTGGAAAATTCCCCAGCTCCACTCCTGCAACAGTTTCAAAAGCTCCCTCTAGGGGAAACAATTTTCGTTTGTATCCATCCTTTTAAACGCAGATCCAGCAACAAAGTTAGTTTCAATTTTCCTTTTTAAGTGCAAAAGGAAACAATGGAAACAATATATTTCTCTTATTTAACTATCTGTCAACATACGTTTATTCACAGTCAATGAACTTTCCCAAAACGTCGATCTTACTGACAGCCCGTTCCCAGGTTCGAAACGGTGGTAATTTATCTTTCTTCACTCTCTCTCCTGCAGGCTTAGATGATCTAAAATTTCCCCCCTCTTCTCCTGCTTCCAAGGGGGGGTTAGTGATTTTAACCGATGAAGATTAAATCCTTTACAAAAGGCTTTCCAGGCTTTAGCTTGCAACGTCTTTGCTTCAATTTATTTACAAAAGAGGGAGGCAGACTTCCTGTTTGGTACCTTCCCGTTACGATGCCAAATTAAGATGTTTAAAAATCCAATTTTCCGTTCTACTCACAGGTAGTTGTTTAAAGTCCAGTTGTCCACAGGAAAAAGTCAGCGCTCTCCGGCAACAGCAATGCGGCTTCACTCCGTGAAAGAAGCAGTCGATTCGAAGCACCGTGCCACTCACCCCACGTCGCTCCGGATCCCCGAAACCGGGGTTCCCCGCGAGTAGGGGGGCACAAAGGTGCCAGCCAAATCCCACGTCCACAGGCTTCTCCCGCCTGTGGTTTTTAGTAGGTCTCCGCCTCGCCGTGGCGGTCCAGACCCTGATTTTCACGGAGCAGATTCCTCCAGATCAGAGGAAATCCGCCATTGCCGGAGGCGCTAACCCGGAAGTCTGTAAATAGGTATCACTCCGGCAGGAAGGTAAACAGTGTTTCCGTGTGCTGCTCTGGTTTGCCAGAAGCGGTTTAGTCATGCTGGCCACATGACCCGGAAGCTGTACGCCGGCTCCCTTGGCCATTAAAGCGAGATGAGTGCCACAACCCCAGAGTAGATCTAATGGTCAGGGGTCCCTTTACTTAATTATTTAGAGACTCTTTTCTTTGCTTCAGAATACTTCAGTTTAATTGCTTAATAATTGCAAAATAAAATAGATATTAAAATTTGAGCAGGCTGCTAATGTAAACAAGTCCACAGCAAAGTTTTACAAAGAGAACGGGCTGCTCCCCACAATCCTACGCAATAAGAATATATAAATCTGCTTGAACTTCAAAGCTTAGCAAAGTTTTGGCCTTTAAATTTTGAAGGTTAAACATTATACAAGGTTGCCAATACCTTGTATATTCAGCCTGGGGTAAGGGATAACTTGGTTGGAAATGTGCTTGGTAGATCCTGATATCATAGATGATTTCAGGTTTGATGCCTTTCCACAGAATATGTTGCGTCTTTCTTGACCCACATTTCTAGCAACACCTTTTCATGTTATCTATAGTTCAAAAATTGAGCTATCAATCATATAATTCTAAGTGACATTCAAAGCCTGACTGCAGTATTTCTCAGTCAGGAATACCATTTTTTAAATAATAATAATAATAATAATAATAATAATAATGCTGATTGTATTTCTCTCTCTCTCTCTCTCTCTCACACACACACACACACACACACATTACCATTTTGGGTTTTCCATCTTGAGGAAAAATATTTTGGTACCTGCAAGGAGAATCAATACAGTCCCAACTCCAGATCCTGCACACTTCCTTTCACACTAACATTTTTTTAGATAGTTTTTTTTTTTGGAATTTTCAAAGAAAAAGGTACAGTATTTGCAAACGTAATTTCATTATTTAATGCCTTGGCTTTGTAGGTATTTACTTATTCAGAACCATATCCAAGGTTTTCCGATTAAGTGGAACTGTCAAGAATCACTTTATACCACATCATTAAAACATTACAGGCTGCCAAGGGTGTCAGGAGAGGATTCAGGCATCTTCCAAAGAATAAAAAATTGGATTCGTCTTGTACTGCTGTCTCATTATATCCAAAGAGGATACCCTTCTGACTGGATGGGGGAAGACTGCCAAATAATTCTTGGGTTCAATTAGGAATTGTAGATAAACTAGTTCCCGCTTCCTAGCCATGGTACCTAAGTCCTTGAGACCTTGCAAGTGGTGAAATTCTGAAAGTAGTCTGCGGCTGGAAGAGCAATAGTGCCTGGTATGTTCATATCTCTCAAAACTTTCTCTGATGAAAATGGGGATGTCAATACAGTGGTACCTCGGGTTACATACGTTTCAGGTTACATACGCTTCAGGTTACAGACTCCGCTAACCCAGAAATATTACCTCAGGTTAAGAACTTTGCTTCAGGATGAGAACAGAAATCGTGCTCCGGCGGTGCGGCAGCAGCAGGAGGTCCCATTAGCTAAAGTGGTGCTTCAGGTTAAGAACAGTTTCAGGTTAAGAATGGACCTCCGGAATGAATTACAGTGGTGCCCCGCAAGACGAATGCCTCGCAAGACGAAAAACTCGCTAGACGAAAGGGTTTTCCATTTTTGCATTGCTTCGCTAGACTAATTTCCCTATGGGCTTGCTTCGCAAGACGAAAACGTCTTGCGCTTTTTTTTAAAAGCCGCTTGAAGAGGCGCAGTTGCGACGGACCGTGCTTCGCAAGACGAAAAACATCGCAAGACGAAAAGACTCGTGGAACGAATTCTTTTCGTCTTGCGAGGCACCACTGTAAGCACTTAACCCGAGGTATAATAATAATAATAATAATAATAATAATAATAATAATAATAATGTATTATTATCCTAACTGGGATGGCTTCTGTAAATCCAGGACTGTCCCTGGAAACTCGGGACACTTGGAGGGTCTGTATGTTGCAATTCCTTCACATGAGGTATAATTGCATGTTCTGACTGATCACAATGAAATTCTATAAAACAGCAGAGCACTGGGCATGGGAGTGACTTCAAGCAGAAGGTGGGAGAGAGCTCCTGAAGCTTGCCCCTTACTGCTATTCTCTCTCCCCCCCCCCACACACAACTCTACTCCCCAGACATTTTTCTCATCACCAGGCCTATTTCTAGCCACAGAACAAGTCTATGAAAAAAGTCACTAGGTGGAGAGGTTATGGGTAGAATGGCTGGTTAAGGCTTTGGGCTCCTAGCCTGCTAGTTCTCTACTTGAAATTGCTCCCTCACCTGGCCCTTTACAGTGCAAGTCTTCTACCCCAACATGTAGTTAGACCCCAAGATCCTGAAATGGGAACTCTGGAAGCAGCAGGCAGTGAAAAGACTGTTACAGAAGGTGCTGTAGAATCCCCTCATTTTGGCCTCGGTTTTGAGGTGGAATGGAATTCAAAGCATTCACCCATTATCTCTACTTACTGACAGCATACCAAATAGGGTTGAGGAGGATTTCATCTCCAGAATACCCATGCACAGATTAGAAAGTTGATCTATGGGTTAAGCTTCAGGGGTAGAGATATATGACAACTCACTTCACCTCTAATATCAGGCGAGTTCTCACATGGAAATTGGCTAGAGGTAACCCAATACATTTGGTTACCTGAAGCAGCATTCCCCCATCAGTCTCCCAATGTAAAAAAATACAGCAGTAATTGTGAGCCTCTTGGTTTGAGTGGTGGTTAGTCATTGGTAAAACCTGGTTTGGGGGAGGGGAGGTTGTGGCCATCACCTGCGCCCTCCACTTTAAGGTTATTCCAAGGGATCCGGGGGTGTGAATCTTGTCTGAAGCCTGGGGAGGGGCTAGGGCCATGGCACGACCCCAATGGGGACCCTGGGGGAGCTCTTAGTTGATTTACATCAACAGGGCTCCCCCTATTGGTGGTTACCTCTTACTGGACTACCTGCATGGCCGGCAGGAGTCAGATATAGTCAGTTCAATTCCAATGCCTAAGCCAATACCACTCACGTTTTGTAACCAAAAAAGTTGTGGCCTTTGTTCACCCATTAGCCTAAAATATTGAGTCCTTGTGTCTTTATTCAACAAATGGGGGGGGGGGGGCGGCTTGGGACCTTGGACACACAACTCACTTAATCTCTAGTATCAGGCAAGTTCTCACATGGAAATTGGCTAGAGGTGACCCAATACATTTTGTTACCTGAATTTCCCCTCAATCCACCAGTGTAAAAAAATAATAATACAGGAGTAATCCTTGAAATGGACAACTTTCTGCCATTTTACGATATCCCTAAATAAGTCACCTGAAGTGGTCTCCCTCCCTTGAAGTGGGGAGGGATTGAAATCAGTGGGACTTGATGCCAAATAAACATGCTTAGGGCTGCACAGTCACCATTTGCCTCACCAAAGCAGCCTTACACAATGTGTCCCTAGAGCTCCTTTATCTAGGACACTTTAACCAGGAACATTTTAATTGAAAGAGCTGTGCTATTTAAGAATAGGATGCAACATTTTTTGAATTTCGCTCGTTATGGCTCTTCCTAGAAAAGCAATTACATGCAGCCCTCTCTTGCTTCTGTACAAGATAATAAAAATGTTAATTAGCAATCTGCTTCTTCATTTCCTCCGTCCCACATCTCTTGACCTTGCTTTAATATTTTATGGCTTATTGTATTCTTTTATTATATTTACAGTCTGACCCTTTGCATGTTTACTAGGAAGTAAGTTCCTCTTATTGGCATTTGCACTCATCAGTGGGATATACCCCCCCCCAAGTACCATATGCGCATATGCTAATCAAGATATGTTTCACTTGTCCCAACTGCCCCTATTTTGCCAGAGGTGCCAAATCACTATCCCTATTTTGCCTTATGGGAAGATTTAATTAAAACCTTCAGAAGGTCAAAAAGTGAGTGTAGATTTAAAACTAAATAAAAGGGGAAATGTTGTGGATAGGGTAGTAACACACGGGATTCAGAAGAAAGTGCAGAATGGGCTCTAGCCGAATGTATTCAGTGTACTGTTGGTCAAGATCCTTCAGCAATAATGGGTTTTTGCTCAACTGGTGATCGTTATAGTTTTTATTGTAGGTTGTGGAGGGAAATCCTTGGTGTGAAGCTTCTGGGAGCTGTGTAGAAACCACCTTTTCAAGATGGCATTTGTTAAGTGAGGCGGAGGCAGATGTTGTCTCATGTTGGTAACGGTTGCTTGAGGAATCTGTTCTTTGTAAATTCTGATACAAATTGGTCCGATCCACACCACTCTCACCCAAAATGTGTGCAGCTCTGAACAAAATTATTGTTCAGATTTCTATTTATCAAATTTCTGTGATGCAATTCTTGACTAAAAACCCCAGACCAAAATGTGTGTAAAAATGAGTGTTTCAGAATAAAATATAATTGGAAATGTGTAACATGAGGGAAAATATGTTTAAAAATGTGTTTTTGTTAAAAATATATATCCTTAAATACACATTTTTGTGTGGATTTTCTTTTTTTAATTGTATATTAATATGGTAATAAGTTGGAAAGAAATGATAAATGAACATATGTGAAGCAGGCACGGTTGTGTCAGACCCTAGTTGTGAGTCCCTCTTGGGGTTGTTTACTGTTCTACTCTAATTGAATTTGTTTCTACTGGGGTTTTAGTATGGGGAATTACAGTTTTATTTTAATTGGGTTTTATTGTCTCATTTTACTGCTATGTAAGCCACCAATGTGAAGTAGAAATGAACATTGCCATGATGGGAATAGCATTACTATCACCTTGCATGTCCAAAGGACAGGCCTAAGATGCTTTCCCCTAGTTCCATGCTTGCTTTACCTCATCTGATAAACTGGCTGCATCCATATTGGTTAGGGTTGTAACAACCTTACAAACAAGTGCACAATCCAGTTTAAAATGCTTCCCCAGCTTAAAAGCCTTTCTCCTGGGGATTATAGGTGTAGAGATACCAAAAGATTTAAGGAGATTATTTATGTATGCAACACGGCTGCAAGAATGCTATTAGCCCAATGTTGGAAAGGAGAGAACGTACTGACAAAAATAGAATGGCAGATGAAATTATTTGAGTACGCTGAGATGGCAAGATTGACAGGGAAAGTTAGGAATCAAGAAGATCAACAGTTTAACAGAGAATGGGATAAATACAGACAATATTTAAAAGATCACTGTAAACATGTAAAATATTTGGCAGGCTTTGAATGACTCCTGTAACATGATATAATTCTTGGAAGTATTGGGTAATTGCAAAATAGATGTGGTTTAATATGCAGCTGATATAGAATTGTTCCCAGGTTGGGAACAAGGGAAGTCTCAATATAGGAACAACTTTACCTTATACCCCCCCCCTTTTAACTTCTTTTATTTACACTACTGATGGTAAAAAAAAGAAAAGCTTGCCCATTTGGTCAGCTGGCTTTGCTATTGGTGACTGAGTGAGTCGCTATTTTCAAGTCTGTGTTATAAGACTTTAGCAAGTACAGTAGATGTTTGATGAGATGGAGAAGAACGGGATAGAATGCCTAAAAATAGACACGATGGAACGAATGGTAGTAAAGAGAAGGAAAAAATAGATTGTGAGATGGGAAAGTGTCTGAATATTGTCATCCTAGGGGGGACACTATGGTCTGTTATGTGATATTTTAAAACAGTGCAGAATCCTTTGTAGAATAGGAATTTTGTAGAAGAAAAGTTCCAAGAGTGTTGCCTTGGATGGATGTCAAACTGAGAGAGTCAAGATGCTACAATTAAACTGGACCAACCGTTATAGAGAATCAGCATTATTATGCTAGAATTGCATTCAAGACTCTTACCCGGTTTACTCAGCTTTATTCAGATTGCTTTTACTCTGTTTGGTTAATGCTCTTTACAAACATGATCCAGCCAAAGTTTATTGCTTTAGACTCCAATTCATTTTAGCCTTAAAATGAAGCATGTGCTTCAACATCTTCCATTGAAATCCATGGAATATAGAAATACTACAGCAGGCAGCGTTAAAAAAAATATTGGAAGAAGAGCACCCTAAGTTCTGGGAAACAGTTCAAGAGGGTGGGTACTTCAAACCAAAAAGCCCCCAATATGTGTCCTCTGAGCTGTTATCTACAGCCTGGACTGATGATCTAAGAATATAGCGCGGTCTATATATGGAAGAAGATGATGTTACAAGTATGCAGGACTCAGTCTGCTTTAATGTATCTTGAGCTGAGACCCATAGCTTAGTAGTAGCCAGTGCAGACAAGCAAATATTGGGTTTATGGGTTATCTACCAACCATCATCAGCAGGCAGGTTTCCACATTCTGAATTAGCAGTAGATTCTGAATTGTGTTTCCAGGATTGAACATTTTTCATTATGCTAGATGTTACTCTTGTTATACATATCTCAGTTTATAGCTTGCATAAAATCAAACCATGGCAATGAAAAGCGGTGTTTGTATGCATTTTAAAATTGATAAAATTAATTTAAGTAGAATTTTGTCACTTGTCTGCTGCAGTTATTACTAATTATGCCTCAGTGGTGCTTGAATAGGTTTTTGTTTTTTGTTTTTTGTAATAGGCATTTTGCTATAATCATATATTAATTTATTTGGTTTTCCAGCATTTGCAGCATGAGTCCAATTATGGGGCAAGTTAAGCAAAATTCAACCAGAATTAAAGAACAAAGCAAACCCCCTCCGTGCATTTTTTTCCTAAAGTATGAACAAAATCTGCTTATAGAGTATATTTGCCAACAGCGTGTCCAGCTACCCCTCCCCTCTCAATTTTGAACAGGAGGAGGTAATTTTTTGCATGTCACAACATACATGTTATTCTATATGATTCTGGTCTATCCACTGAATGTTCCTTCTCTGTCTGTGCATGCTGGGAATTGAATCCATGGATCTATACAGGACCTATGTGTGCTTTAATTTAAGAGCTTTACTTTGGGGGGGGAGGGGAACAGACTTAAATTAAAATTTAGGGGAGACAGGATGACGTGCTGCATGTCTAAGGTATTTGGGGTTTGAATGACTCTTGTTTTTTTTGGTTTTTTAAAAATATTTTATTTAATTATTACCATATCACAACAGTACAATGGTGTGAACAAAAATAGATAAACCTTCTTTTGACACTTTAACAATACATTCAACATACATATATCCAAATAATTATTTTCCACCCTCTTTTTCCCCTGTGACTTCCCTCCACCTGTGTTTGGTGTTATTAGCTTTGTTACAGTATCTTTAAAATTGTGTTTCAACCATATATTATTACAATTAACCTTGAAATCTTTTTTCTATCTCCATTTAACTTTGTGGATCTCAGTCTAAACATATCAGCGCATCACTTTTGGAACATCGACTTGACATGTGTTCGTCATCTTTCTTTAGATTTTGATTAGTTTGTGATCTGACTGCCGCCTTCAATTTAGCCAATTCAATAAATTCACAGAATTTCATTTGCCATTCTGATACTGTCGGGACTTTATCTCCCTTCCTTTTTTTTTTTTTTTGGCGATCAGAATCCTTGTGGTGGCTGTTAAGAATAATAATAATAATAAATTTTATTTATATCCCACCCTCCCCAGCCAAAGCCGGGCTCACGGCGGCTAACAACACTAAAATAGTGCAACATTATAAAAACATTATAAAAATTAATTAAAGTCAAAATTGATGGCAACCATAAACTAAAGTTTTGTAAAGATTGCCAAAGGAGGGAGTCAAGCTGCGCCCTGACCAAAGGCCTGGTGGAACAGCTCTGTCTTGCAGGCCCTGTGGAAAGATGTCAAGTCCTGCAGGGCCCTTGTCTCTTGTGACGGAGCGTTCCACCAGGTTGGAGCCGCAGCCGAAAAAGCCCTGGCTCTAGTTGAGGCCAGCCTAACCTCTCTGTGGCCTGGGACCTTCAAGATGTTTTTATTTGAAGACCGTAAGTTCCTCTGTGGGGCATACCAGGAGAGGCGGTCCCGTAGGTACGAGGGTCCTAGGCCGTATAGGGCTTTGAAGGTTAAAACCAGCACCTTAAACCTGATCCTGTACTCCACCGGGAGCCAGTGCAGCTGGTATAGCACTGGATGAATGTTGCATACAATATTTTTTTTTTGTCTCATCCCTGGGGATACCCTTTGTCACAATTCCTAACAAAAAAGCTTCCGGTCTCTTTTCAAATGTTAATTTAAACATTTTTTTTTTCAATTCTTCATATATGTTCCCCCAGAACTTTTTAATTTTATCGCATCCCCACCAAACATGATACAATGTTCCTTATGCTGAATGACTCTTTGTTGGTATCTGTCTCAGGAACCAATGGAGGGGGGCACCTTTGGAGGTGTAGTCAAACTGTTGGAGAGTTACAACATCTTCTCTGGCTATGGTGATCAATAGAGGAGAGCCATGAGACAGATGAAGGCATCCAGTTGTGCTGCTGCAGGTGCACCATGAAATTCCTTCACTCTTCACTTCTCCCAGAAGACAATCCTCTTCTGATCACTGCTTTGGATGCATGACCTGACTCTGTCTCCAGGCACTGTGGTCATCTGCAAAGGATTCCCACGCAGCAGAGTTGATATTGCCAGCTTTCATGTCACATTTGCAGACATCTTTGTAGCACAGAGTTGGTCTGCCAATGGGCCAGGTGCCTGAAGTCAACTCCCCATAGAGCATGTCCTTGGGAATTCTGCCTATTCTGTCAACATGACCAAGCCAGTGTAGTCGTCACTGAGACAGGAGTGCAATCAGGTTGGGAATGTGTGCTTGGGAGAGCGCATCTTTGTTTGAAACTCTATCTTGCCATTTAATGCCCCAAATCTTCCTCATGAAATGTCATTGACCAGGGGTGAGGCCCTAGCCAGAATGCAACTCATCATGGATATTGGGAGTTTAGTCCAGAAACAGCTGGCAAGTCACAGCTTCCCCTTCCCTGCAGTAAAGAATAAAGGTAAAGGGACCCCTAACCATTAGGTCCAATCGTGACCGACTCTGGGGTTGTGGCACTCATCTCGCTTTATTGGCGTACAGCCAGCATGACAAAGCTGCTTCTGGCAAATCAGAGCAGAGCACAGAAACGCCGTTTACCTTCCCGCCGGAGTGGTACCTATTTATCTACTTGCACTTTGACATGCTTTCGAACTGCTAGGTTGGCAGGAGCAGGAACTGAGCAACGGGAGCTCACCCCGTCGCGGGGATTTGAACCGCCAACCTTCTGATTGGCAAGTACTAGGCTCTGTGGTTTAACCCACAGCAGTAAAGAATACTTTCTTATTATTATTTTGCCTACAGAACCAATACTGTTGCTGTTTATCTTTTCACAGTTTCTGGGGTCTCTTTTGTTGTATCTGTTATTTAACACACACCACCAGATACTATCACTGTCTAGTTGTACCCCTATGAAATGACAAAAAATCATTAATTTAAATTTTATGTAAAAATGGAATCTATCCCCTCTCTCTGTGTGTGTTATTTGTTTGTTTGTATTAATGACTTGTTTGAGGTCTCTTTGTTGCGTGTTGAGTCCCACAAAGCCACCCCCAAAAAATTCACACTTCACACATCAATTTTTGTTTAAGGTTTTTGGCATAATTTTGGCCACAACTTTATTCAAATACAAAAATGTGAGTGGTTGCGTAGGCATTGGTTATGACTATCTGTCCTTGCCCTCAGGGACAGAGCTGGCCTTCCGGACACCAACGGAAGCCAGCGTGGGAAACAAGTATTGGGTGAGAGAATGAAGCTGGGCATCAGTCCCTCACTTCTCACCCTCATGTTCCTGTGGGGCTTGCACGGCCCAAGTCCGATACCAGGGACAAGGATGAAAAGAATGGCAAGCCCCTGGATTCCTTTAACAGAATTCCCTTTCAGCACCATTTGGAGGGGTAAGCACTTACCCCTCCAAGCACCAATTTAACCAATGCCTAACCGCCAACCTTACAAGTTGTGACGATTTGCTACGCAGTAGGCAAAAACCAAATGGCACCAGCCAATCAGCCAGATGGCAAAATTCCTACCAGGCCCCCGCTCCAAGGCGGATGACCCCATGACAGGCATAGCAAGGTCAAGCGATCAAGATAAACCACCCTATTAAAGGGAGGGAGGGCGGGTGATCCGGTGCAAAATGGCCAAGAGGACGTGCCAACGTCTGGCTCCTCTATTTAAAGCCTCTGACCCCTCCTCCAAATTGGCAACAATCAAAACTCCCCAGCAACCCAATTTTTCCACTTAAAGGCTTGGGTTCCTCCAAAAGCTGCCCAGTAACAGGCGGGGTGGCTTGTTCCCCCAACCGCAACACGTGCTCTCTGTTAGGGAGAACACGCTATGTCAAAACCAGAACAGTAATTTTTTGTTTGTAAGGTGTTTTGTTTTTGTTTTGTTTTTTAAAAGAACATGTTTCTTTGCTATACTTCTGAACTATTAGCTTGTTATCATTACATAACTGCAAATAAATCCCTAGCAGATTATAATACCCAATAAAGGAAGAATGCCAGCCTTCATCACATGAGAGTTGTTTTTTTCCCAGACACTGGTTTGCAAGTGCTTGTTTCTTGTATCTAAATGATTTTAGAAAACAAAATACTGTCATTACTTAGCTTTTTTTAAAACAAATATTACAATTCTGCTTTTATTATTAGCATGATTCCATTATGATGCCTTGTGTATTGCAGTTTTTGGACTAGAAATGTGTCACAATTGAATTATCTGTGGATTTAAACCCATCAGCTGCAGGCCAGTGGCAATCCTGTCATTTAGGAAAGTTGTAAGCTTTAATTTATTATTATGATTATTACTTTTGTTCAGCATGCCTATGCCCTCTTGGGTATCACTGTTTAAGTACACAAATAATAATGAGTGAAACATAATGTTTTAAAGAAAGAAAAGGAACCCTGGAAACTTGGATATTTCACTGAGTATAATTCTTACTATGGTTCCCTATTGGCACACTCATAGGTATCCTAGTTTTAGTTCCTGATAGTAGAATCGCTGTTGCATTTGTGAGCTGCCACAATTAGATATTGCCCAATATCTGTTAAACTGCTGCTGTTTAAAATATTTTAGTAAATGTTAATTTGCTTAAATCTTAGTCTGATGCCTTAATTATCAGCACATACTTGATAGCATTCCCACATTATCGGGTACAGTGAGTTGACGAGGCCTTTATAAACTACAGAAATTGAATCAATTACTAGGAATTACTGGGAATTACTAGGAAACAAATGGCTTCTGTTTGATGGCAGTGGTGAAGACCACAGGAAGGGTTAAGTTAGGAGGCTATGGTTGATGCTATCATAGCATCAGAAATTTGAGAAAACACTGAAATTCACCATATTGGGCTAGGTAGGCCAACAGTCATGACTTCATTGAAGAGACCCTGATATGCTTAATAATATGGCCATTTTCATGAACAGTTTCCCCCTCCCCCTCCAACAGTCCACCAGAGGCCATTTTAGATAAAGGCAAGCAAATGTTCAAGTTCCTTGTCATCTCAGATATACCAGCTGGAATTGCAGCTCTGTAGGATACAGAAGATCAGGCAGATAAATCTAAGAGCTTGTTTTCAAAAGCTTGCCTGAACATTTTAATGATCTGGGGAGGTCCAGAAAGTAGCTCATTATATCAGTCTTAGAAAACAAACTTTGCTCCCCACAGCTCTTTTTGAAGATGAAATCAAAGGGCTTCCCCTTTATTGGGATGGTGTTGAATAGTCTTGAGAAATAAGAGCAACTGAGAGATAAGGTTAATAACATGCAGAAGAGGAGACACATGCCTTAAATCATGCACTTAAGCATTGTGTGGTGCTTATCTGAGGTCTTGCTTCATCATTTGGCTGAAGGTCCTCCAGGGTTCAAAATTACTCCTATTAGTGTGACTTTCAACTCCTTGGTTCCATTCTCTGCTCAACAAATGCTGCCTCCTAAAACAGATTGTTCTGTAATAAGTTCTGGTGGATTTTCTCCAGGTTCTCTTCTTGTGTTGCTTCCAGGCTATTTATTCTTTTTTTATTGGTACCATCTGTCCTAATGAGGTGCTAACAAGTTTTGCTGTGCAATATATCTTCGTCTTTATATATTCTAATAGGGAGTTGATGTGTCTTTATCCCTTTTGGTCCGAGGTATAGCTGATAAAACAAGCAAACAGCTCATAACTTTGGTAGAGCATCTGTCTTGTTTGCAGACAGGCGCGGGGTCAATCACTGGCATCTCAGTTTAAAAGGAACTCTGATAGCAGGGCTGCAACTAGATCTCAAGGAGAAAGGTGAGACCTTGGAAAAACCACTGCAGGTTGAAGGTCAACAGTAAGACAGTTTCATGTGTTCAGAGTTCTCTCTTGACAGATTGCATTTCTAAAATACTATTGCATTGTGAGTCATCATCACCAACAATGAGTGATTCGGCCACTATTAAGAGTGCATTTCTCTGTATTGTTACCCCAATCTCTGCCGAATGGTAGCACGATTCCAGGGTTTGTATTCCTTCGGAATGAGGCACGGCAGAAACCGTAGGGCAGTGTTTGTCAAAGTGGGTGATACCGCTCCCTAAGGGGCCCTGGAATGATCCAGAGGGGCGATAGTAGCCTAGGGTGCAATTGGGAGGTGTTGAATAAAAATAAAGGGTTAAAGAAAGAATAAAAATAAAGCATAAAGAAAGAAGAGAATTTTGAAAAAAAATATTCATACATGTTTCATCTGTTGTTTAATGATGCTTAGTGATGTAACATAGAGTTAAAGTCATAGTAATTTTCCAAATAAACACACAAAATGCAAGTTAAAACCGATCAGTGGTCAAGTCTGCCGACACAAATTTCTCACTTTATCTTTCTGTTTCTTCTTTAAAAAGGTAGATTTCCACTAGGTTTGATTTTTTTTCTGAAAAGGGGGTGATGGGCCAAATAAGTTTGGGAACCTGTGCTGTAGTGTCTTTAAAAAAATAATGTTTATTTACACATGAGTTTAGGTGGAGGGGAGTGCAGAACACTACACCTCAATTAGTTGGTATTCTTATTCTTATTTATTAGTTTTATATACCGCTCTTCATCAAAGGATCTCAGGGCAGTTCACAAGAATAAACAAGTTAGGAATAAACTAAAAATCAAAGGTTATATTAGGAAAGCCTTTTTTTTTTTTTACACAGTGCTACAGTCTTTTTGCTCTAATAACAATAACAACAATAATAGTAATAATTTATTATTTATACCCCACCCATCTGGCTGGGTTTCCTCAGCCACTCTGGGCAGCTCCCAACAGAATATTAAAAACACGTTAAAACATCAAACATTTTAAACTTCCCTAAACATGACTGCCTTCAGATGGTTTCTTAAAGTCAGATAGTTGTTTGTATCCTTGACATCTGATGGGAGGGCGTTCCACAGGGCAGGCACCACTACTGAGAAGGCCCTCTGCCTCACTTCTCACAGTGAGGGAACCACCAGAAGGCCCTTGGAGCTGGACCTCAATGTCCTGGGTGAACGATGGGGGTGGAGACACTCCTTCCAGTATACTGGGCTGAGGCCGTTTAGAGCTTTAAAGGTCAGCACCAACACTGAATTGTGCTCGGAAACATACTGGGAGGCAATGTAGGTCTTTCAGGACCAGTGTTATATGGTCTCAGTGGCCACTCCCAATCACTAGTCTAGCTGCCACTTTCTGGATTAGTTGTAGTTTCCGGGTCACCTTCAAAGGTAGTCCCACGTAGAGTGCGTTGCAGTAGTCCAAGCGGGAGATAACTAGAGCATGCACCACTCTGGCAAGACAGTCTGCGGGCAGGTGGGGTCTCAGCCTGCATACCAGATGGAGCTGGTAGACAGCTGCCCTGGACACAGAATCAATCTGCGCCTCCATGGACAGCTGTGACTCCAAAATGGCTCCCAGGCTGCACACCTGGTCCTTCAGGGGCACAGATACCCCATTCAGGACCAGGGAGTCCTCCACACCCGACCACCCCCTGTCCCCCCAAAACAGTTCTTCTGTCTTGTCAGGATTCAACCTCAATCCGTTAGCTGCCATCCATCCTCCAACCACCCCCAGACACTCACACAGGACCTTCACTGCCCTCATTGGTTCTGATTTGAAGGAGAGGAAGAGCTGGGTATTATCCGTGTACTGATGAACACCCAGCCCAAACTCCCTGATGATCTCTCCCAGCAGCTTCATATAGATGTTATTGTTCTTAATGTCTCTTATTGCTCCCCTCATAGCTTCAACAAGCTTGGGTCCAGAGCAGAAGCCAGCCATGGTTTCCGGTCTCTCAGTACAGCATCTCCCAAGCAGCACACATGGAGTCTTCTCCCCCATTCCTCCAAACCTCTGTTTTAAAAGGATATCTTTTTCTTGTGTGACTTCATGCCCCCTGTAACCCTGGCAACCTCCCCCTCCCAGCTTACATCATCAAACACTGAAATCCTTTGTCTCTGTTCACTATTCCCTCATGCTAGGAGGGGTTCACACTCTTCTGCTGCTTGGCACAAGGTTACTGGGTCCATCACCCATTGCCCTCCTTTGAACTACATGATGGTTTTTCTCTCCAAGCAATTCCCAGCCAGGAAACTGATTCAGTCTACATTTTTACATTGCTAAGCTGTGTCACACCTGGGTAAAGACTTCAAGCATTTAGTAATCTCCTACACCTACTAACTCAAGAAATTAGGTGGGGTGGGGGAATCAAGTACCCAGGAAATTTAGTGGAATTTTTCCTTCTCCACAAATTCAAAACAATATGTTGTATGTCCCATTGAGCTTAAGGTAAATTATGGGTAGTTTACAAACAATAAAAATAATGAAAGTATTCAAAACGCAGAGCTACGTATCTCCACACAGCCTATTGACTTCTTTAACCTTTCTGAATATAAATTATTTTTTGTATATGGGGATGTTTTCAAAAACTTAAGGACAAAATGTGTGTTTGTGTTGGATGATCTAAACTGTAGACAAATATTTCATGTTTATATCATGTCCATATTCTTATGGGAGCCTTGAAAATATATATGCTTGTACTTTAATGCATCAGATGAGATTTCATGTGAAAATAATTTCCAGCATGTCTGCTATTTCAAAAGGGCTTTATCTGAGTACTGTTTGGTGTACGTAAAATCTCTAGCAAAAGGTGATGTTTGGTCGGTGAATTTGTAAAGCTTCTCCTTGACATAAATCATAGTTCTCAACAGCCCATAATTTAAAAGATAGCCCCTGTTTTGCAGTTAAGGAGGAGGAAGTAATTTTATAAAGTGTTCCCTGTGGAAATCTCAACCAATGTGTTTCCCCTTATTGCAGAAAACTTACCTAAACCCTATACCAGACATTAAAATGGTAAGGCACCAAAGGTCTCAATCCAGGAATGTAGCTTTATGGCTCTGTTTGTCATGGTATCTTGTCAGAAGAGAGTTGCTAGCCTGCTCTCTGATGAGCTTCAGCACCACTGCTGCAGTCGCCCAGAAGGTAGGAGTGCAGCTATCAGCCCAGCTCAGGTGACACAAGACGGCTAGTTGTTTTATTTATTTACTTATTGAATTTGTATAGTGCCCTTCATCCATAGATCTCAGGGTGGTTCACAACAAAGTGTGTCACCAGGTCCTTTAAAGATTTGGCTCTTCCATCTGTGTAACGTTTGCTCAAGGAGATTCTGTAACCCTTGATGTGACCAGATATATTTTGGTGCCTGAAGCAGAATATCCCAACCCATGGCAGAGATAATAATATAGTAATTAACAGTTCAATGCGTCTTCAGTAGAACACTAAAATGTGCCACCTGAAGCAGTCTATTCTTCACCATTTAATAGCTGGAATGTCCTAGTCTCAGAATCCCCAACCCCACCTATCTGCCTGCCTGGCATCTCTTTGCCTCCAGTCTGCCAGCCTGACAGTAATATTACAACAACTGGACACATTTTTATAGCACAGCAGAGCATTTGAGAACATTGATAGGCTTCAGAAATCACTCCTTACTTGCTTAATAACTCAATCAATAGTCCTAACTCACGCAGCATACTATAGCACAGGAGCCATTCTCCTTTTTGTTTGTTTAGCCTTTTGCTGTGCTGCGAGATTTAGGCATTATTTTCTTTGACTTCCTGATGCTTGTTATCATTTTCTTTTAAGGAGTGAAAGCATCTGCATTTAAATAACAAAACTTGCCAAAGGAAATTACTATTTCAATATTATTACAAATACATCTGATGGGGGAAATAAAGGTACTATACCAGTATGGCTTTTACATGTTAATTTTCTAATCTTTTAGATTGTTGCCAGCCTTTGTTGTTTCTCCTGCGTTGAGAATATGCCTGCCTTTCTAGCTATTGGCTCCTTCTTTTGTAGGAAAGTTATTGGCACAGCTGCTCATAAATATACATAGGGATGCATAGGATTTTTCTAGTTAACGGCTCCACACGAACACTCTGTGCCTTGAAGACTATGCATTCCCACAGGTCAAAATGACTTTTTTGTTAAACACCACATCTGAGTTTGCACACATCGCATATGATGCAACCAGCCTGGGGTCTTCACACCTAAGAGATTAAATCACCCTCTAGAGTGCTGTGAAGACCCAGGGCACAATAGATTATCCTTTTTTTTTAACCAATCACTTTCTCTTACATGCTTAGATGTTAAAATTCATAAATTGCAAAAATGATAGTAATTGCTTACCTCAACTCGAAAAAGAGCGCTGTATCATTCCCTTTTATGATTCCTCTAGTGCCTCAGTTTCTCCTATAAAAACCAAAGCATCTGTTTACCAACAGGATATAGCACAACAGAGCATTAAGAAAATGTAGATAGACACAGAAGGTGAAAATGCAGAGGAAGTTTGGTCCACAACTAATGAAAATAGATTTATTCTTAGGAAATCAGGTAACTGAAAATTAGGACATAATGGAAAATATATTTCTAAAAATTCTGTAACCCATGGGAGTAAGTTCCATAGGACTAGTGTTGTTTACAGGGTTCTGAGAGTCAAAGTCCATTTCCAAAGACAGATTAAATGCCCCAGGAGGCAGCCTGCCACCCTCCAGCAGCCCCAGTGCATGATATAATGATCAAAGTATTTGTCTATGATGTAGGAAACCAGGATTTAAATCTCCACTGAGCCACGAACCTCAGTGAGCCATGAACTTAGGGCCAGCCACAGCCTCTCAGCCTTGCAAGTTTGTGAGGTTAAAATGGGGAGGAGAAGAACCATGTACACCGCCTTCAGCTCCTTAGAGGGAAAGGTGGTATAGAACTGTAAGAAATAAAATGAATACAGTCATACCTTGTTTTTTGAACAGCTTAGTTCTCGAATGTTTTGGCTCCCAAATGCCGCAAACCTGGAAGTGACTGTTCCAGTTTGCGAACTATTTTTGGAAGCTGAACATCTGACGGGGCTTCCAGGCTTCCAATTGGCTGAAGGAGCTTCCTGCAGCCAATCAGAAGCCACACTTTGGTTTCTGAACATTTTGGAAGTCGAACGGATTTCCAGAATGGATTCCGTTTGACTTCCAAGGTATGGCTGGGGATAGGAGGGGAATGACTTCCCCATTGCAGAAGAATATCTGCATAGTCAAAGGAATATATCCAGTAATTCCAGCCTCACCGTTTAACAAGAGAAAATATGGATTTAGGAAAGGAGTACCCACCTTCAATGACATGTACCAATCTATGCTTTACAAGTCCTTGAAACTGCTGGAAGCAGGACTTGTAAAAAGCACCTCAGAGAAGCTTCTCAAAACTGCATGTTATTGATAGTTAATTGCAGCTGAACTATTAGCCCTGGGAGGATAGTATTACTGGGCCAGGTTATATCTCAAATAATAATAATAATAATTAATAATAATTAATTATTTATACACCACCCATCTGGCTGAGTTTCCCCAGCCACTCTGGGCGGCTCCCAATCAAATGTTAAAAACAGTACAGCATTAAATATTAAAAACTTCCCTAAACAGGGCTGCCTTCAGATGTCTTTTAAAGATAGGATAGCTGCTTATTTCCTTCACATCTGAAGGAATGTGAGTGGTGGCACAAGATTATTTGTTGTTTTAACTGTGACAGACTCACACAGCTACCATTTTAGAAATCGGGATTTCTAGAATATTATTAACAGACGGTTCAAAATTATTGGACAGCCATTCCCAAAGCAGAATTGAGAAAAGGGTTGTGAGGATTCAATACAAGATCTTAGGGAAAAGATCGTCCAGTTGGGACTGAAATGCTTCACATACATTGCCTCAGTAATTATTTTATCAAGCAGCTCTGTAGAAGAAGGTCAGCATTTTTGTCCTTATTGCATATTGGGTGTGGGGTTTGTTGGCTGAGACCCAATGGCTTCCCTAGAGAAATGCAGTGGTTTGGATACTGTAAATATAAGCAGAAGTTATTCGATAATAAAAAAAATGCCCATGGAACACTTTACTGGAGCAGATGATAGGTTATGCTGCAGTTGACTGGCTTTCTAAATTAGATTTGCATGATTGTAGTGATTAGATACAACAAACATGATAGGGACAGAAGCTTTATTTGGATAAGTGGGGGACACAGCCAAATATCTTTCCCCTCATAAATAACCTAAGTTTGATGGCATCATGCAGGGGACAAGTGTTAACTGCTTTCCTCTCATTTGCTTGTTTATAGGATGTAGGTATTTGTGGAAGGCTAAAGAAATCCATTGAAAACTCACATAAGCACACACACATTAGTTTAAATGCACTGCCGGTTTCATTGTGGCATTATTGACCCCATAAAGAATAGCAGGGTCATTCTGTCAGGAAATGAATAAGGAGTGTGGTTAATACGCTTCTGAATTCTTTGTTTGCCCAAACAAACAGAGTTGCATCAACATCACAAACTGGAATCACTAGGCTTCGTTATCTGTCGTTGTGTAACTTTGGCCCAGTCCACAATGACCGCTCCCCGCTTAAAACGGGGGGCGCCCTTTGCGTGGACGCGCACAGCCCTGGATCTGGAGCGGCCCCATCAGCATAGGCTTGGCTTTGCCTTCCCTCAGGTGGGATACCTGGAGGTCTCCGCCTACCTCAGTCAGTTGTCCAATCCCACCTGGGGGAAGCGTTGCCAAGGAGACCAGGCCAGGTAGGGGAGGGATTACCTGCCCACACAGTAGAGGGAGGATATTACCTGGGAATCCTCACTTGGCTCCAGATCTTCTCCCACCCTACCAACCCTCAGTTAATGTCTTCTTTGCAGGTTAACTTTTCTTCATAGGTTTTACAGGTAACTTTTCTTCACAGGTATGCGGGCGCTGCTACGTTAAGGTCGCTGTTAAAGGGCCGGAAAGGAATTTCCCTGCTTTGGCAGGTTTCGCCTTTCCCGTAGCAAAACGTCACAACTTTGGCGGTATCAGGCCTTGGGCGGAATCCTTTAGTCCATCTTCCTCTTTGCGGTGGCGATACCAGGGTTCCCCGTTAAAGGGGTTTCTGAAGGGAGGCTTTGACCGTACGCCGAAAGGTCGTCATTGCTCTCCCCTGCGGCGGCGGCGTAACGGGGGCGGCTATCTCTGCTTGAACATATGTTCTCCAGAGCCGGCCCATTCCCCCCACCCACCCACACTGGATAACCCTGAAGCTCTCTAGGTCCCCGGCTGGGGACTGGGGAGGGAGAACGCCCAATGCCTGAGCCAAGGTCTACCCACATTTGAAATTTAATAAAGTTGTGGCCAATTTAATCCCATAGCACGTTGTCTTGAGTCGTTATTCCACATGACGGGGGGGGGACCGCTCGGGATCTGGGGACTCCGCCTGTCCGCGCAATTGATCATGATAAAAGTTGGGGCTGTTTTACATTTGTGTGCCTCTTATGTATTTATAAATAAGTATAAATTGTTCCCTCCTAAAATATCAGGGCCGTGTATGATAATATGGAAACATTAAAAACATTTAAAAGCAATAGCACAGAAAATCATTGAAATGGCTGGCTACTGAAGAAAATTTTATATAACTGCATAGATCTGTCAGCATAAAAAACTATTCAAGAAAACCTTGCTTATGGCAGCATCAAGTGATAATGTGCATTTATACCTGAACCATCACCTGTTTTTGTTTTCTGTTTTGTTTATTTGCTGCTGCAATACATTTCTCACACATCCTTTCTTACAACCAAAACGATAAATGCAAACATTCAAATAATCCAGGATGCTGTCATTTTGCTCCAGGAAAATGGTCTTCTTCAGTTGTCTTGTGGCAGATGTCCATATGCACCTCACTCTTGGGAGTACTTCAGCAAATGTTCCAGTTGTCAGTCAGTACTGGTTATCAGAAAGCAGTCAAAACCCTATGTTAGGAGTACAAGTTGAGTCTCTGAATCTCACTTGCATCATATAAAAGACCAGGATGTATATGGGTACCTGGCTAAACAAATACAGTGTTATAAAATCTTCCTGCATTTCCCTCCATGATTTTATTCACAATATACAAGCCTCTTCTTGATACTGATTGAGCTCAGTTAAAACAAATAATTCCCCACCTAAAGTAATAGAAATGGTAGGATTTTTTTCCCTTATGACATCATTATGGGCATGAGTGGTCCCAAGCACATCCTCCTAGAGTCATTTTCTCCCTATCCCTTTCCCACAAACCTAAAAAAGGTAAAGGTAAAAGGACCCCTGACCATTAGGTCCAGTCGTGACCGACTCTGGGGTTGCGGCGCTCATCTCGCTTTATTGGCCGAGGGAGCCAGCGTACAGCTTGCGGGTCATGTGGCCAGCATGACTAAGCCACTTCTGGCGAACCAGAGCAGCGCACGGAAACGCTGTTTACCTTCCCGTCAGAAGGTAAATTCAACCTATTTATCTACTTGCACTTTGACATGCTTTCGAACTGCTAGGTTGGCAGGAGCAGGGACCGAGCAACGGGAGCTCACCCCATCACGGGGATTGGAACCGCTGACCTTCTGATCGGCAAGTCCTAGGCTCTGTGGTTTAACCCACAGTGCCACCCATGTCCCTTCCCACAAACCTACTTTGTAGCAAAGGAAAAGGGGTGCCCACAGCATGAAAGGCTGCTGCTAGGTGTCTTTTAATATATATGTATATATATCTTTATTAATTTAAAATAAATACATTTATGAGAAAACAGACGTACATAAAAGTAAAAAAAACAACAATCAAACAAACAAATAACAGAAAAATGAAACAAACCACCACACTATAAGATACAAGATTAATATAATTATCATCATATATACTCCTGATACTGAATACAATTATATTTTTTTAAATAATATTTATTAATTTTCCAACCATTTAAACACAACAAAACAGAAAAACAACAACATAAGACTAACAAAACAAGACACAAACCATTTAAAACACAAAACAGTTTCAATATCTTATCTTTCATTCCCTTATTTCCACGACCTCCTCACACCTCCCTTTTTGTATTCCACTTCTGTTAATTGTCTCAGCAATTCCTTTCCATCTTCCTCTGTTTTCTATCCTATAATTATCTTAACATACTCTAACCTTATTTTTCCCTTTAATACACTATTAATCTATTTATATTTGATTCCTTATAGCATTTCTACTAAAGCCATGTAACTTCATTCCAACATTTTTCTAACATTCATTATTTTTACAGTATTTCTATAAATAGTCTTAAACTTTTTCCAGTCTTCTTCCACCGACTCTTCTCCCTGGTCTCGGATTTCTGCCAGTTGTTTCCGCCAATTCCATATAGTCCATCAACTTCATCTGCCATTCTTCCCGAATAGATAAATCTTCTGTCTTCCAGTACTTCACAATGAGTATTCTTGCTGCTATTGTTGCATACGTGAAAATTTTTTTATCCTTCTTTAACACCAATTGGCCGACCATGCCCAGGAGAAAGGCCTCTGGTTTCTTCAAAAGGGTATATTTAAGTACCTTTTTCATTTCGTTATGAATCATCTCCCAAAGTGTCTTAATCCTTGGGCATGTCCACCAAAGGTGAACTCTAATCCTCAAATTCATCTGTTTTTCTTTAAGTTTAGTCATAGCAAGCGTCAACTTATGTTCATCAAATTGCCTCTGTAGGGCTGGGGCTCTCTTTCTCTTTCTCTTCAGTTGTGTTACTTTACCTTCAGCAACAACAGCTTTTTCCTGGCTTCCTCCGCAGTTTGCCATATCAAAATTGGTTCCTTTATCAATTTCTGGGTGGTTTCTGTATTGGTATTATTTATACTTTCTGTATTTAAGTTAATTTTAGTAATTGAAACATCCACTTTCACATTTATCGTGTCCATTTTCCTGTTAAGCTGATCCAATGAGTCATTTATCTTATATAATGCAGCCACTAAAGCCTCTTCTGTTGACATTCCTCTTGGTTTTAAATATACTGGTACAAAGGCAGCAACAGAAGGAGCAGGGGGGCCTAATGATGGACCTCTCCTGGATTGTTGCCAAGTCCTCCCAGACCTTAATGTTTTGTCAGCAGTTGACTAGTCTGTTTTTCCTCTTCCATTTACCATAACACTTAAAAGATTCAAGGTCAGTCCCAGAGTCTCACAGTTTTTAACTTGCAGCTGGAAATTCCCCTAGCCCAACTCTTGTAAAGCAACCGGTTTCAAAGACTTCCACTAGGGGGAAACAGTTTCTATTTGTAATAGTCAATAGTATCCTCTTTTAAACAATCCAAAATTAGTTTCAAATTAGTTTCAATTTTCAGTTACTTTTACTCCTTTTTAAAGCAGCCGGAGACAGTAGAAACAATATATTTCTCTTGTTTAACTAGCTGTCAATGAACGTTCTAAGCGCTGTCAATGAACATTCCAAAAGACGTCAGTCCTACTAGCAGCCCGTTTCCAGGGTCAGAGCGGCGGTGTTTTAAATCTCTTCGCTCTCTCCCACAGGCATACTCAATCCGCAACTTCCCCCTCTCTTCTCCTGCCTCCAAGAGGGGGTTTAATGTTCTTTACCGATGGAAATTTAATCTTTTACAAAAGGCTTTCCAGTACTCCAGCTTGCAACTTCATTGCCTCAGTCTATTTACAAAAGGGGAAGGCGGACTTCCTGTTTTGAACCTCCCCGTTACGGTACCAAATTAAACATTTAGAAATCCAATTCTTCCGCTTCAGCTCTACTCACAGGTAATTACTTTAAAGTCAAATTGTCCACAGGAAAAGGTCAGTGCTCTCCGGCAACAGCTATGCGGCTTCGCTCCGTGGAAAAAGCAGACGATTCGATGCACCGCGCCGCTCACCCCACGTCGCTCCGGAGCCCCCAAAACCGGGGTTCCCCGCGAGTGGAGGAGGCGCAAAAGGTGCCCGCCGAATCCCACGCTCACAGGCTTCCCCCGCCTGTGATTTTAACGGGTCTCCGCCTTCGCCATGGCGGCCAGACCCAGATTCCCACGGAGCAGATTCCTCCCGGTCAGAGGAATTCCGCCATTACCGGAGGCACCTCCCCAGAAGTTAAAACTTATAGAGAATCTTACTGTACTTTATCCATTACTTTATACCACACAGATACATATTTCTTATATATATATATTTTACCTCCCTACGAACTTATATTTATAAAATACAGGGATCAGTCTAATTCTGCCAAGATGTTTCCTTTTATTCCATAGTTTTCTAAATATTCTTTAAAGATTCCCCAATCTTTATAGACTTATAGGCTGCTGCTAGATGTCTATGGCTGAGAATATTGCCACAGCAGACTGCTGGACTGCAGGAACATTATAGTTCCCCAAGGGAACTGCTGCACAGTACAACAGAAGCCTCAGTTCTGGGACAAGGATAGCCAGTTATGAAGTATACCCCCCCTCCCCAAAAAATGCCACCAAAACAGAAGGCAAAAGAGGGCACTAATTCTCATACAATATAGCTCAGATGAGATTGCAGGGGGTTGGACTAGGTGATCTGAATGGTCCCTTCCAACTCTACAATTCTATGGTTCTATTTGTATAGAGATTTTTTTTTTATTTTTTTTTTATTGTCACTATAATTAGATGTAGCAGGAACTGCATCTCTGTTGAGAAAACACAGGGGCCCACTTTTTGTAGCTTCTGAAAAGAACTGAAAATGCTATTGCTTGAGCAAGTTTTTCCACCTGGATGAAAACATTTTCAGATCTCTGCCTTGGGTGTTGATTCGTATTGTTTTAAACCCTATTTTTAGTTGTTACACTGCATGGTTGTAAATCACATTGAAATTTATCTGAAAGGTGATTCATAAGCAAACCAAGTGAGGACTGTCCTCAGATAGCCCTTCAAAATAGAGGACTGGCCTTTGAAAAGTGGGACACATGGCCACCCTAGCATGGGCTCCCCAATGCTGCTGCTGCTCTCATTACCATATTCCCTAAATACTGCTGTATTTAGGGAACATGGAAGGTACAGCAGTGGAGACAGCTGGACCCCTTGCATCAAATCCTATATGGTGAACCCAAAGTTGGGAGAGATGTGGATGTGATTAGGGCTCAGCTGAAATTTCTCAGAAAATTATTTTCTAGCCATTTTGTTTCCTGACCCATTTTTTCAAATTAGTTGTAAGGGCAAAAAAGGGAAGGAGAGAAGGATACAATTGTGATCATTAACATCTAGGGTCACACTGTTTAATTGGTAAAAGGTAAAGGGACCCCTGACCATTAGGTCCAGTTGTGACCGACTCTGGGGTTGCGGTGCTCATCTCGCTTTATTGGCCGAAGCGTACAGCTTCTCGGTCATGTGGCCAGCATGACTAAGCCGCTTCTGGTGAACCAGAGCAGCGCACAGAAACACCGTTTACCTTCCCACTGAAGCGGTACCTATTTATCTACTTGCACTTTGACGTGCTTTTGAACTGCTAGGTTGGCAGGAGCAGGGACTGAGCAATGGGAGCTCACCCCGTCGTGGGGATTCAAACCACCGACCTTCTGATAGGCAAGCCCTAGGCTCTGTGGTTTAACCCACAGCGCCAACCGCGTCCCAGCGATGTTGGTCAATTAAATCAGGGTTGGGAAACTTTTTCAGTTCAAGGGACACGTTCCTTCATGGGTACTCTTCCAGGGTGATTTCTGTGGTGGGCAGTCTGAAAGGTAAAAAGTGGGTGAGGGCAGAGGGAAAAGTGGGTGAGGAAACAAGGAAACAAAATGTACAGGAAGCTACATTCTAACTAAGTGGAAGCCAAAGGTTTCTACAGACAGACACATCTTTCCATCCATGCAAGCAAGAATTCAAGGAGGTATTTCAACCAGGCAAAAGCTTTGGAGATTGGCATTCAGCAGAACCACTGGGGGGGGGTATGGCCTGGGAGAGGGGACGTGACCTGGAAGAATTGTGAGGGTCAGATGGAGAACATCTGTGCCTGAGGTTTTCCTCCCCTAAACTTTCCCTAAATCAAAGCTTTAGCTGATTGGCGGGTGCCAAGTTTAATTGCTGAAATCAAAATTTCATGGACAGATCTGTGAATTCAGATCACGTAAAAAAAGAAGAAGAAGCTATTTTGCACCTTTTGCGTAACTGACATTTAGAATAAAATACAAATTATGGCCCTTAGTTCTAACAACATGAATGGTAGCTGTAACATCTTCATTTGTACATATTTTCCTTCAAAAAGACACCCGTAAATATGTTTTGCCAGTTTGAACATTTAACCTTGCAGTCCTAATAGTCATGTGATATCTATTATTGTTGTTGCTGTTCTTGTTTTATTATACCTACTACGTTTGGACCAGCTGACTTATTCATTGTTGTTCTGTATCATAGTTTTTGCTTTGCTCAGATTATTCTTCAAGATCGTTTTAGAATATGCAGTAGAGCAAATATTTTCTTCCTATTTGTTCCTTCTTGTTTTTCTTTCTTTCTTTCTACATGCAAGAGCTTTAGCTTTTTAAAAACATGTCATGTTGAATGCAGCCATCAGAGTAAAAAATGTTTAGGGCACATCTGTTTAATTCTTCGTCTGTCAAACTCTGCGTCTATCATTACACTTGTCTCGATCTGGCATATAGCAAGATATTTCATAATGATGCAACATATTAAAGTTGTCTATTCTTTTGGCATTTATATTTCAAAAAACCTTTGTGGCATTTTCACTGTAATATTTATGAATGTTACTTTTTGTTTCCAGGCTAAATAGGAGATCTATGCTTCATAGTGTAAATAAGATGATACAAACCATCAGCTACACATACTGAATAAGAGAGATGAAGTTAGAATAGATGGTTGAAAAGAAGTTATTTTCCTTCAAGACTTAAACTTTTGTTCTGAAGATACAGTGATGACGACTTCTAACCCAAACACATTACAGTGGTACCTCAGGTTACATACACTTCAGGTTACATACGCTTCAGGTTACAGACTCTGCTAACCCAGAAATATTACCTTGGGTTAAGAACTTTGCTTCAGGATGAGAACAGAAATTGTGCTCCGGCAGTGCAGTGGCAGCAGGAGGCCCCATTAGCTAAAGTGGTGCTTCAGGTTAAGAACAGTTTCAGGTTAAGAACGGACCTCTGGAACAAATTAAGTACTTAACCCGAGGTACCACTGTACTCCAGTTTCTGGATCCTTCAGGCAAGCAGCATCAGGATGAGGTCACAATGGCCAGTCTCCTCCTTCAGGTCAGTCTCACTGTCATTAAAGCAGGCAGCAGGCAGCAGGCAGCAGCATCCTTCTGACTTAAACGGGTAGCAAGCAATGATAGGAGGAGTGCTAGCAGGCACTTGTCCCAGCTTTTACAGCTCTTTGATGCAGAGTGAGTACTCCAGAATGGTCTTGTATCAGTAGTAGCAGGGATAATGGAGACAGACAGTGAAATGTTGGCAGCAACCCAAACAACAACAGGTTGACAGCTTGCAGAGTCTTCCAGAGTTGGGCAGTTTGAGGGACACATTTGGCAAGCTGAAGTTAAGCAACAGAACAGCAGGCATTGACATGACCCCCCCCCAGCTTTTATTTTCAGTATGGTCCACAGGGGGAGCTTAGGAGGGGGCACCAGATGGTGGTAGATTGTGTTTGGAGCATCCTCATGAGGGAGAGGCAGGCATTGTCTGGTACCCAATATACCGCGGGGCTCAACCAGCTGAATTGTGTCATGTGTGTGTGAGAGAGAAGTGGAGATGAGGATCACGAGAGACCAGGTGGTGACTGGTAGGCACCGGAGCAGTACAATATGAGAAGAGAGACAATGAGGAGTGAGAGAGCAGCAGGGGACATTTGGTCAAAAAAAGCTGGAAGCAGGAAGTAAAAGTATGTGGACAGAAATGACATTCCTGACTTGGCAGGTTAGGAAACCTTCAGGAATGCCCGATGTTAGGTATTCCAGATCATTAGGAAGAAAAAGGGATAGGAAATGGAGAGTCAGACTGAGATGGAAAGAACCCTAAACATTTTGTGAATCTAACAGGAGAAGAATAAATAATAAAGAATAAATAAATTTTAGTTTCTCCTCTAACACGGTGAATCGTCAGTTCTGTTGCTACCCCTGATGGCGGCCTCATTTCCTGTCATGGTGTTTCCTGAGCCTCAGACAGAATGAGAGTACCCATTAACATTTGGGGGGGGGGAGCACTGACTACCGCTAAATTGTTACTGGTTGCATCTGGAATTTAGGAATGTCCCCTCACTAAGCAGTGTCTCTGTTGTCTCTGAATGAATTGTCTAAGTGGGTAGCAAAAGTGTCTACTGTTGAATTTGTGAGTGCTTGTGGCACTGTGTTCAAAGGATCACCACTGAGGGTTTTGAGTCATTTATCCATCACCACCATTTTGTTTTTGTCATAATGCAACAGAAGGCATAGTGTCCTGCACACACCCAGCCAAGGAAGACAAACAGCAGATAGTTAATACTTCATTGACAAAAACATGCACTTACAGCAGCCCCAAGCCACACTAGATATACATGCACACATGCTTCTAGCACCTACGTGGCCTGGGATCAACCACTAATCAACAAAGTCTCTGCAGTTCTCCGTGAAGCTCTACCTCAAAAATGTCACAGCAGGTTTCTTTTTAAAGCAAAAATTTAGGATTATGTTAGCAAGCAGAATGATCATAACACCTGTGCTGAGAATCCTGATGTTTGCAATCAACATACTCCCCTTGGAAGAATTTTTTAAATAAATGTATATTTTTAGTTCTATATATCTGGCGCACTTTCCTTTGACATAGGAGAAATCTAAAAAAAGTTTGTGATTTAAAGCACATGATAATTTGAATAGGAATTTTAATCCTTCCATATCACAAAAAAGCCCTTCTTCATTCAGTCCCCACACAAATTACATTGTACACCATGGTAGACAACCTTTTGGCAGGATCAATTTGCTTTGCTTGATTTCTGTGAAAAACAGCTTTAGACTTTGAAAGTAATTTTCAAAAAGGTGTTCATTGTTCAAAGTATATGACTATATCTAAAAAGGACTTGAAATGAAATGTGTTCAGATAATACATGAAGGAAACGTCAAAACACAACCAGCTTTGTTAGCCACCATAATTGAGAAGGTAAACAAGTTGTTGCTGATCTAAGATTTAAGCAACCCTTGAAGCCTTTGGTTATATTTCAGTATGGCAGTCTAGGTAGATGTTCTGTGCAATGTACCTGTGGAATTCTCATTGTGAGTCTATTATTTGTTGATGCCATATGTGACAAAAAAGTTGGTTTTGCTGGATAGGTTGGATCAACAAGTGTTTCTTTTTTTCCCTCCTGCCAGCAAATGATTAATGAATGACAGCCTCTGATGGGCCATGGTTCTAGGAAGGAGAGTTTAAAAGGAGATGATTTGAAGAGAGACAGGTAGTTGTGGAGGTTGAGAGGGTTGGTTGAGGTGGGTTGGAATTGAGGTTGGAGAGGTTGTGACATAGGTAGGGAGACAGGCTGAGGTATAAAGAGTGAATGGGAGAAAGACTTGGTTCTGGAAAAAACAACTTCCACTCGGAACGTATTGTGAAGGACAAAGTGTGGTGTCCTGTAGGAGGAATAGACCGGAATTTTACTGGGAGGCAGTGGTTGAGCCAGGAAAAGTAGGAGCTGGAAAGGAACAGCCTACTTGGGGCTCAAATCTAGTCTGGAGGGGAGAGACTATTTCTTCTAAGGAAAAGAAGAAACTCCCAGACCCAGTGAAGGGAGGGGGTGTGGAGAACCCATTGGTCTATTACTTAAAGTAACTCAGGGGCAGGATTGTTAAAGAGGGTGGATAACTGAAAGAAAGTATCACCGTATAAAGAAACCAAACCTATAATGCAAAAACAACTGAGGACAAATTAAACTTAAATAGCACTATATTCCTGAAGTAACCTAAGTTTAATCCATTTGTGTTTGTGGCGTTTGCCCTCCTAGGTGTGTGACATCATACTGGGTTCATAAGGAAAGGGTTAACTGATTGTAAAATGGCTAACCAATGGGAACCCAAGGGGCAGGGTTAACTGTGTATAAGGTTTAATCACAGAGGTTTTTTGGGGGGAGAGAGTTAGAGGTAGGGTGGTTGAGAAGACAGTCTGGTGTTAGAAGAGACAGAGAAGATAAGTCTGTGGGTTGGGCTAGTCTGGTGTGAGAGAGTGAGAGAATTTGTTAAGAGGAGTCAGTCAAACAGTTGAGATAATCAGTCAGAAGGTATTAGGAAGGTATAGGCCGGTAAAGATACTGATAGGAATATTATCTGAGAAACCATAAACTTGTTAATGTTTGTAAAATAAACTTGGTTTTTTGGTTCACTTTTAACAACTGTCTGAACTCAGTGTCTTACCAGAGAGTAATGGGTTGGTGGCAGCGGGAAAGCGAGCACAGTGGTGGCACAGGGATCAATAGACCGTTAAACGTCCGGGGACCCTGTGTGATCGCCACAGTGTTATATACTGTCTTGCTTTAAATAAATCTTTATTGTTTATTTAAAGAAAACCTATCTGAGACTCCAACTTACTAAATATCCCCTCATAAAGGTCTCCTGCAGGATCATCTGGGCTAGAATTTTAAGAGGAAAGGAAAAGAAACCTTCAGGTAAAGGGTTGTTCAGTGAGGTGGGGGCAATTTATCTAAGTGAGAGCAGGCCCAACGGCGTGAGTGGAAAAAGTACCGTCGCTCCCATGTCTCACCATACAATCACTGAAGTTGTATTACTGGTCTTCACATTTTCATTTTTCAGTGGATAAATATATAGAGGTCTATTGTGGCAGTCATCTTATAACTTTATAAATGTCATATTAGGAAATGGGAAGGACCATTGCTCAGGGGTGGAACTAGCAAGAAACTAATGAAGCTTAAACTTCAGGGCCCCCAATCCTGAAGATGCCCCAAACAACTTTAGTCCCCATTGTTAAAACTTTTTTGAATCTACTAGATCCAGTTTGAGTTGTAAAATTCAAATTGATTTTTTTTCCAGTGTATATTTCAACAGTCCCAAAATTTGAGAGTCAGTAGTGGTGATCTGTCATGAAACAACCCCACTGAAGAAGATAAACGTGGTTAGCTTCTTTCTTCTTCTTGCTGGTTGTGAAAGGGTTCCCATAACAGCTTCAGGGCCTCCAAAATGTAGGTCCACGTAGTCAGTGGACATATTCATATTCATATTCAGTGACAATTGTCTTCACTATGGACTAGAGTCTTACTGAGACAAGGACTCTGTGTACACTGAATGTATGAGGGGAGGTGGAATTTATGTGTAGAGGCTCTCTGCGTGATAGCAGATTCTGCTTTTTGCAGGGCTTCTAGTCCCAGAAACTTGTGTAGAGCTTTTGTATGTACAAGATGTATATTTGGAGGCTGTGCTGAGAGGTTTGGTTGTACATGACGAGGTTGGAAGCAAGCCAGTGGCTGTGATCCAACCTCTCCAGTTTCTCAGGGTGTAAGGGATCACTGTCTACATAATGCTTAGTTAAGACAGTTATATTTGTCAGGGAATGGTAAACAAAAAAACTGCTGAAGTAACTAAACACTAAGAAAGGGATTCTGTGGATAACATGTTCTTTTAAAAATGCAATTAAAATATATTTACCACAACTGACTTCTCACCCCATGAGCAGAGAAACGATAAAGAAAGATAATGTGCCTGTATTTCAAAAAGGATATATTGACTTTTTAACTGAGGGAAAAAATAGATGCTTTGGAATTGTGGCACTGCAGGTTGAATATGATGATAATAAATATCCTGGAAAATTCTGAAGGCAGAAATGCTGACACTATTGCAAGCAAATCTACTTAAAGAATTATTAAGCACAAGAAAATCTTCCCTCCAGAGCATCAGAGAGGAAACTGCATCAGGTCTTAATGGGACCATCTAATCCCAGAGTCTGACCCTGGCTGCCTTCTCAGCAAAATATCTGGACAAATAGATTAATTTATGAAAAGTCAGGGAAAGTTGTGAAATGTGTTAGAATCAAACAAAGATTTATTTCTCTCAAGACTTTTTACTTCAGTCTTTTGAACAGATGACAGATCTGTAGAGAGATAAAACCTCAGCTCTGTCAGCTAACTATAAACCGTGCATTAATCAAACATCAATGGAAGCAATGGAAACATTTTTCTTTCACCGCTTCCAAATGTTTTGCTTTTACTAAAAGCATTAGGGCAATAAGAGAGCAGTCCTACTATACATGTTGACTCAGAGGTAAATCCCACAGAGTTTAATAAAACTTATTTCCTTATAAATGGGGGTGGCCAGTGGGCAAAGGCACTGTTGCAGACCTGGCCTCCCAGCAACAGGGTCACTACTGCCCACCAGAACAAAACTTGGCAACAATGACATCAGAGTGGTTCAGACACATTGGTGGAGCCAATTCTGCCCTCCTGCCAATGTACCCAAACAACCTCACCTGTGACCTTCCCCAACCTCTCAGCATCCTGGTATTTGTCGGCAGTGTACAGAAAGGCCAGGTATGTAAAAGTATGTTTAGGATTGCAGCCAAATCATCAAATGTTTAACTGTATAATGAATTTGATACAGTTTCCCCCCACCCGAGTGAATCCCCACAACAAATTAAAATTGTACAATGGATGCACCGCAGTGCTATTTTTCTAGAAGAAATGCTGGAACTCACCATGAACACCTCCCTTGTTCTCTTATATTGGCAATAGTGTCCACCTGAGAGGTGCTGGAACTTGGAAGTTCTGGATGGCAAGTTCCCTGCCCTGCTTCTCTCCACCTGGCTTGGGGCGGGGCCTGACAGGCTCCATAAAGTGCTGCTGCTGCTGCTGCTGCTGCTGGGCAGAGGGCTCCTTTTTGTTTTTTTAATTGTTTTTATTTTTTATCTATGTCATTTTAAATTGTGATTGATATTAATGATGTATTCTTAGCTTTAGATTTCATGATTTATGTGGAAATTGTTTTCCATTTGGTTGTGTAATTTTTGATGTGTTTTATTTATTGCATTTTTTTTGTTATGTTACATAGTGCCTAGGGAACAACTTGCACCTTAATATCAGCAAGACAAAGGAGATGGTGTTGGAGGAAGAGAGGAGAACTAGCCCCGCTGTACACTGGGGAGGGCTGTGTGGAGAGAGTCTCTTCCTTTAAATTCCTAGGAGTTTATCCCAGTGAATACCTTACTTGGAAAATAAATACAACCCATGTGGTTAAGAAAGCCCAACAGAGACTCCATCTCCTCAGAGTATTGCGAAAGAACAATGTCAATCAACATTTGATTATCTCCTCCTACCGGTCAACAATAGAAAGTGTCCTTTCCTACTGCATCACGGTGTGGTACGCTGGCTTGACATCAACTGACAGGAAGTGCCTACAGAGGGTGGTGAATACAGCACATGATATTATGGGCTGTCCCGTGAATCCGCTGGATGAAATAGCGGAAGGGAAATTCTCAGGGATGATTCACACCCTGGCCAGCACTTTCTTGATCTCCTGCCCTCAGGCAGAAGATATAGAAGCATGATTAGTCACACCAATAGGGTAAAGAACAGCTTCTATCTGTGGGCTGTTAGGCTTCTGAATGAAAAGATAACAACAGGGCAACTGACTTTCGGGTTTGGTGGGTGTGCATCAGTAAACGAGGGGAATTAAGACTAAGAGAGCCGAGTGGGGGGTGCTCGTGTAATCTCACTGTATACAAGTTGTACAAGTGACAATAAAGTATTTCAATTTCAATTATGTAAATCTTGTCATGTTGGAAGCCGCCTTGAGCATTGTTTTAACTATGGAAAGGCAGCATACAAATAAAATGATGATGATGATGATGATGATATGTAATATCTCTTAGAACGAGTGGCCCAAAATGCTTCAAGATGGTGGTGGTTCTCAAGTTGTGGGCTGGGCTCCTCTTTAAAAGTGCAGAGGGCTTGATTGGAGGGCACCCGGTCCCCAGGAGGAATAGGATTCTGGGAGAAGCCTGTGGCTTCTCAGAATCCAAGACCTAGGTGTGTTAATGCTCTTTATGAAGTGATTCACATTGGATTAGGGGAGATCATCATTCCTCACTCGCTCCATCATACAAGTTTGATTTGGGGAAGAGCTGCTGCTTTGTTCTCATGTTATTTCCTTGCATATGGTTTTATAAGAGATGAGAGATGGCTTGTTGTCTTCCACTTTGTAATGCTAGTGTTGGATTAGCGCCCACACACATCAGCAAATAGCAATGAACGCTGCACATTATGGTGTGGAACAGATGTTTTAGAAGTGTGTGGTGAGGGAGAGGTAAAAATAAGTTTAGGAGATCAGGCTTGGTTCAAGAGATACTGTTTTAAGAGGCACTCCGTAAGTCGTTCTCCAAAAGAATGTTCTTGCAACTTAATTGTTTCCAAGAGCGCATGCTGTGCCATTTTAAGTGTTTTCCCATTTTGCATGGGAAGATGAGCTGGTACAGAATTAGTCACAAGGGGGGAAAGAAGTTGTAAGCCCTTTATTGACATTGATAAAGAAGGGCTTCCCACCCTCAATTCAGGCATGGGACCTCCAGAACACAAAGTGCCTTATTACATTCTAGTCCAATCAAAGCCTTGCCAGTGCACTACTGATAGGAGTATGAGAGCCCTAAAGTGGAAGGGAGAAATACAGGAAAAATTGAGAAAGACACTGTAAGAACAAGGCATTTAGTGGACAGTCATTAAACTTAGGAACTCATATTCAAAGATCCAAAGGAACCCCCCTCGCTGTACAGTTATTTCTTATTTTCTTCTCTGCACACAGCATTCACAGTGAGAAAATCAAGCCTATTCATTCTTATATATCCCCTTTCATATATATTGAGAAAACATAAGAACAGTCTTTTTAAAGAAGTAATTTTTCTTCTGTTCAGCAAGAAAGCGTTTTCATTATGTTGTTTGGTACCATTTTCCCTTGCATCTGTCTGGCTTATCTAGCTCTCCTGTCTCCTTCACCTTCTTATATCAGTCCTACATTGCACTGTTTCATCCAGTGTTCCCATTCTTCTTTCCTCACTAGATTTAACCAAATAATTGCCAGCTCAAATTGGCTGCTGTCCATGTATGTATTCTACCTATTTTTATAGTAAGCTGCACTATCAGGTTTGTTAATCTCTAATTTTCTGCCTCGTTCCTGTTCCCCCCATCTTCTTGAAATTGCAGTTTTGTTGTAGTACACTGCAGCTCTAGGTTATGGGTCTTGGGTGTTCATGTGGAATCATATACGTGTATAGACAAGGCAGGGCTGTCTTAAGCATATGCAGTGCCGGGGTGCAAAAATCCACCTGTCGCCCCCCCCCCCCGCCTCCTGGACAGAGCTGCTGCGGCCAGAGCTCAGTCAGATGCCGGGTGTTGGCGACAGAGAGGGGGTAAAATAAAATGGCCAGGGACTCCACTGAGTCGATTTCTTTGTTGCCTGCATTGCCCTCCTTGCTCACATGTTGCCCTCCGTCTCCAGCAAGGTTCCTAAAATTTGGGAGACAGAGAAAGGGAAGGAGGAAAGTTAAGGCTAGTGGCCACTGGGCACCCATGGCAAGCCTCTGTGAGCAGCTCGCTAAAGCCCGTCCAGGGACCCAGAGCACCCCTTCAGTTTGGTCCCGTGGTGCCACGGCACCTTAAGACTTTGACGACGACTCTGCCGTCAGATGCTGGACAGGAGGGCAGGGGGTTGGAGTGGAGAGCTGCCAGCAGCAGAAGGGCCCGCCACAGCACTCCAACTGACGGACAGGCTCTTCCCTGGACTCAACTCTCGGGCCCGGACTCTCAGCCTGGCACCCCTGAGAGCCCGGCACCCGGGTGCCCCGCACCCCTAGCACCTATGGGTAAGACGGCCTTTAGACAAGGGCCTGTAGTAGCAGAAATATTGACTCTGCTGAGCTAGATCACCCTCCTTTCTGGAATTAATCATCAACTAAGAGGTAGAGCTGGTCCAATAGCTTTAGACTTGGCCTGCTTAATGTCTACAAAAAGGCTGTATCCATCCACTGGAATAAACACCAAAGTCCTAGGAATTCTTGCACTCCTGATTTTTTTACATTGCTTTTGCCCTTGAAGACAATATTGTTTTGTACAGTAAGAGGTTGGATAGCTTCACAGCGGATGAAATTGCAGTTTCTAATCATAATAAAAACAGCATATATTCCACAATCCTTATCTTATATTGATGCTACTAGGTAGTTCCCAGGCTCATCTTGATAGTGTGGCTTTTCAATATTCTTAGGTTGGTGTCAGAAAATATATTACACAGTATATAAAGTATTAAATGTCACACATGCTGGATGTGATAAAAGACTGTTTCAATTGTATTATCTGCCTATCCAAATTACTGGTAGAAACCTGATTGCTTTGAATGTTTATGGCTACTGAAAATGTATTTAATAAAACAGCCATTTTGATTTAAGACTGGTTTCCTGTAAAAATTTATTTGTGAAACCATGAGAGGGGGGGAAATCATGGTAATCAAAATTGTACCTGAACTACGTTGTACCCGATAGAAAAAGGGTATCATGCATGTACAGTAGAGTGGCTAGATGCAACCTTTGATAGTCATGCAGAAGAGGGCATTTCAGCAACTGGCATGCCAAACTATTCCAGATGAATCTCATTTCTTTTTTGAAAGTGTTGCAAGCTTCTGGATCAGGGAATGCTGTGGATATAGTATATCTTGATTTCAGTAAGGCTTTTGACAAATTCCCCCTTGATATTCTTATGCAGAAGCTGGTAAAAGGTAGCTGGGTGAGGTAACTGTTAGGTGGATTTTTACCTGGTTGACTGATCGAACCCAAAGAGTGCTCACTAATGGTCCCTTGTCAGCCTGGAATAAAGTTACAAGTGTACAAGTGGGGTGCCACAGAGCTCTGTCCTGGGCCCGTTGTTGTTCAAATGACTTGAATGAAGGAATTGAGGGGATCAAATTTTCAGATGAAACCAAACTGGGAGGGGTAGCTAATGCCACAGAACAGAGAATTAGAATTCAAGATGACTGTAATAGATTGGAGAACAAGATGAGCTTCAATAGAGACAAATATAAGTTCTGTACTTAGTCAGGAAGAACCAGCAGCACAAATATAAGACTGCCCGCAGTAACTGTGAAAAAGATCTAGGGGTCTTAGTAGACCACAAGCTTAACATGCTTTATAATGCTATTCTAGGCTTCATCAATAGAAAGGAAATAATAGCATTGTTCTTTTCTGTCTTGGTCAGACCACATCTGGGGTACTGTCTCCAGTTCTGGGCACCACAATTTAAGAAGGATATTGGCAAGCTGGAATGTGTGTAGTGGAGGGTGACCAAGATGAACAAGGGTCTGGAAACCAAGCCTTTTGAGGAACAGTTGAGGGAGCTGGGTATGTTTAGCCTCAAAAAGAAGGGATTGAGAGGAGATATGGTAGCCATCTTCAAATATCTTAAGGGCTGTCACTTGGAAGATGGAGCAAGCTTGTTTCTCTTGCTCTGGAGGGTAGGACTCAAATCATTGGATTCAAGTTACAAGAAAGGAGATTCTGACTAAACACTAGGGAGCCCCTTCTCTAGATTTGTTGTGGTTGTTGACGTTGTTGTTGTTAGATTCATTACAGAGGCACTGGTGGCTGTTTCATATTGGATTCATTTAGTTTGTTTGTGGATTTTCTCTTTAACATGTTGTGCACTTCATTGTTATGATTATGCTATAGCCCCCCCCCCCCCATAATTATGTATTGTATTATGCTGTGATGCCATGGATTTAGGAATAAAATTTGGCTGTAAAAGTGCTTCATAATTCCCATAGAGTTATTTGTGTTTGGCAAGGGTGGATTATATAGGCCCACGGTAATAACGAGTTTCTAACCTTCTAACGTAAAATAAAATTATTGTAAAATAAATTAAAAGCTTGTTAGCAGTACAACAGAGGAAGGGAAATCACCACAAAGATGTTCATAAATCAGTTCCAGAAAATCATTACAGGTAACATGTACCAACATCTCAAAGAAACTCAAAGCAAAGAAAGTATATAAACAATGTGGTTTGATGTCTGCAGGGTTCTTTACATCTGGGAAGGTGATTACTTGCTAATAGGAACAAGTTGTTGATGTTTCCTCAGTAGAACCAAATGATTGGAGATTGTTTCCTGACAGAGCAGGGTGTCCTGCAGGTTTACCTGCAGGGTAAGGTCTGTGATGAATATGTGAGGAAAAAAGGACAATGGTCAGTTTTAAGTTTGTAGAGAGTTTAGAAGTACTGTATTTTTTGCTCCATAAGACTCACTTTTTCCCTCCTAAAAAGTATGGGGAAATGTGTTTGCGTCTTATGGAGTGAATGCAGGCTGCACAGCTATCCCAGAAGCCAGAACAGTAAGAGGGATCACTGCTTTCGTTGCACAGTGATCTCTCTTGTTGTTCTGGCTTCTGAGATTCAGAATATTTTTTTTCTTGTTTTCCTCCTCCAAAAACTAGGTGCGTCTTATGGTCTGGTGCGTCTTATAGGGCGAAAAATACGGTAGGTAGCATAGAGTGCCATGAACTGGAAGAATCTTTGAATGAATGTTCTCTCTCATATAAGATCAGGAGGGTGGGAGGGAGTTTCATTTGTTGTTATTATTCTGTAATTCTGTTTAAGTTCGAAAAATCAATAAAACAGGGGTGGCTGACTCCCAAGAGACTGAGATCTATTCACAGTTGAAAACTGGCAGTGATCTACCCCAGGTCAAAGTTGTTGAGCTTTTTGGGGGGAAGCCAAAGTGGTTGAGCTTCTTTGGGGGGAGCCTGCAATAAAATATGTTCTTAAAGAAGAAGTATTTCCAATCTGATCTAGCCTGCTTGCTTCAAAGAGGGTCTATCTGTATTTGTGTCGTTTTCTAAAAAGTCACATCCAATTTTTACCACACCTTTTTTTTTACAGGAGGAAAGGGGCATTTCAGCATTTTTTTGTGGGGAACAAAACTGTTCAAAGGGTTTGTGGGGCCTTACCAGCAGCAGTGTTTTGTTTTGTGTTCTGTTTTCCCACTTTCATTTTTTCTGCTGGTACCAAGAGAAAGCCCCTTCCTAGGAAGCCTTCAAACATGTTTTCTCTTGTGGAAATTGGTGCCCTTTCAGGAACACCAGCACCTAATTTCGAGCTGAAAATTCTCCATGGAAAACTTTTGGCTCAACTTGAAAAAGCACCCTCCAGCACTTTATTATCAAAAGGAATCTAAATTATATAGCACTGCCCCTAGACTTCACCTCTGGGGGAAATGGCAAACACTTACTAATGGAATCATAAATTGTCACCAATATACTTTGATTAATGAAGATCTGACTCTCTTCCAGTGTTTTAAGATATTGTATTTGACCTTTATAAAGAACAACTGGTTTAAATATGAAAAGCTACCACCGGTAACCAATGCCACCTGCCCATTTGCTGGTGAAATATACCTCAGTTCTTGGTAGCAAACTTTTTTTTCTGCTCTCATTATCTGACTTAGCTGTGAGGGAGTTTCTATGGTCCAAATTAAATAAAACTTCTATATAAAAACGTTTGTTATTTTTCATTAGATGTTTGTATAACCAAACTTTGCAAGTTCATTACAAGATGCAGACTTGGCAATAAGATGCTACATTGTCGTGAGATGTTCTCTTGCTTACTAAAAAACAAAAAGAAACGTGCCAGATTACTATGCCTCCAGAGCTCTTATTCGTGTGGGATTATTTCTTACTGGCCTTCCTGACCTGTAAAAATGCAGAAACTGCAGTTAGGTCATTTGCTTAAGTACAGTGAATCAGTGGGGCAATTGGAGGGAACTCTGGATGAACGAATTGAAATTTTGAGTGAAGGATGCCCCCAGAGCCAAAAAGGGGTATGCAAAATCTTTTTGATGAGCTTCTATCCCCATGGCCTTGAATGCTAGCAGAGGCTCTTTTCGTTCTTCAACTCATTTTCAGGAGGTTATGACCCTTCCATATAGTTTCTCTGTACTTTTTATCCCTTTCTCTCTCCACAATGGCCAAAACATAATGACTACATAAAAATGTATCCTTCAGCTCAATAATAAGTTCTTCCAGTAGTAATCAAAGGTCATAGGCAAAACCTTTTGAGAACCTGACCATTTTGGCTTCTGAAATATTCATCTCAAAAATATTGTGCCTCATTCTTAAATGTAAGTGGAGTCTAGCCTCTGCCTATCCTGCTAATATCTATGAAAATCTTTGCTAAATTGCTTGATACAGAGAGGTCACTGAATGCACATGAATGCACATTTTTTCCTTTGGGGTTTTTTGGGGTGTGGGATTTACTTTGATTATATATACAAATATTTTCTGCATTTAAAAAAACTGCATTAGTGTAATTTTATACTTGCCCCAGTTCTCTGAGTGGTAAGAGGTTAGTGCTGTGCTTAGATGTGTTTGCATTCCTTTGAAGGAGGTCACTGAAAGCTTACTGGCATTTTGTAATATTTGCATTTAATTGCAGCTGCTCAGGTTGAGCACAGCTCAGCACACAGCTAAGCACCCTGACAACAAAAGTCTACAGCTCCCATCTCCGACCTTCAGGAGAGACAGCTAAAACCCTAAGACAGGCACAGAGCCCAAGCTCTCGCTCCAAAAGTCTGCTGCAGCTTGTCATTTGTTTCCTTTGCAGAGACCTAGATCACCAAGAACTAGATTAGATCTTCCATATGGCTAGGTGGGTGGGTGAGAGAATAAGGGCCTGCCATTTTGCCAAAATGTCTCTCACCTTCCAAAGAAATTGTCAGCTATGTTCTAATAATTATGCTGGCTATTTAGTTGTAATTTCCTCAACAAAGAAGATAATTATCTACTGCCAACACCATTAAAGCAGTCCCTACAGTTTTTTCTGGCTCCTTTAACACTCTCTTCCCCCATTCTTAAAGGTAAAGGGACCCCTGACCATTAGGTCCAGTCGTGGCCGACTCTGGGGTTGTGGCACTCATCTCGCTTTATTGGCCAAGGGAGCCGGTGTACAGCTTCCGGGTCATGTGGCCAGCATGACTAAGCTGCTTCTGGTGAACCAGAGCAGTGCACGGAAATGCCGTTTACCTTCCCACCAGAGCAGTACCTATTTATCTACTTGCACTTTGACGTGCTTTTGAACTGCTAGGTTGGCAGGGGCAGGGACCGAGCAACAGGAGCTCACCCCGTTGCGGGGATTCAAACCGCCGACCTTCTGATCGGCAAGTCCTAGTCTCTGTGGTTTAACCCACAGTGCCACCCGCGTTCCTCTCCCCCCATTCTTACTGTGATATTAAAGTGCAGACAGTCCCTGGGTACTGGACACAGTAGTGATGCAAAAACATTAGTTAACACCACCATCACCTTTTTGATGCTCCAGTTTGTTAATTGTCCAAATACCTATGTTTGTTTGCTCTTGCTATTAAGAGAGGAACCTTTTTACCTTGTGCAAGTGAGTCAGGAGGAGCGTTCTATAAATAGATTGTCTGGAGGAGACTATGACCTATTTATTGAGCATTCATCCTGATTTGCTTGCACAAAGCAATTGCAGACATTAGCTTATGTCCATTCTTTATTAGGCATTTATTCGGATTTGTTGGGGAGAGCTTATATGAAAATGACTGTTCACCTTATTTGCTCCTGCAGTGTTTTCCTGATAATTGTTCACCCCATACATTTCTGCACATCTCCCTGTGACTTCCCTAACCGCAAAGTCATTTTAAAAAGAATTAGATTTGTTGCACTAGGCAGATGGAGGGCTCATCTAGACTTCCTTTTGTGCTACACTTTCAAGGCACAAGTCCATGCTTGAAATTGTTTTTGTTTTCGTCCCAGTATTTTCCCAGGGAAAACTACTATTTTATTGCTAAATCAGAGCAAATAGCAATCCATGGAAAACCCAATTGATTGCTCCAATTCAGTGGCAAAACATGTATTTTCCTAGTGCCAGCTATACCTGCTGAACAGCAGTTTGAAGGGGGAGAAGGTAGAGTGACTCCACATGCAGCCAATCAGCCTTCAAGGATTCAGAGGAGAAGGTGCTGATGAGTACCAGTAGGCTTTAGCCTTCTTAAGCAGAGCTTCCAGTGGCAGTCAGATGATGGAAACAACAGTTGTAGTTCTTGGCCCTACCTTGCTGCTTCCTGCTCGTCTTCACCCCATGATCATTGGATTCCCTGACCCCTGGACCATCTGACCAGGCAGATTGGTGTTCACCTGACCATAGAACTGGACCCGACTTCGGATGCTGACTCTGCCTCCACGCAAGTACACATCAGAGACTTTTCTGGCTGGCTGGCCTCCCATTCCACTGAGCTCTGAACGTTGCAGACCTGCAATGAAACTATGACACACAGGGAAAACGCTGGGACAAAAAACAAAATGCTCAGACACAGAGCTTTAAATTCCAGACTTGTGTGTTGGAACCTTGATGCAAAAGGAAGTCTAGATGAGCTCAGGGCACTTTAATCCACTCTAATTGCGCAAACCTAAATTCCTAGTATACACTTGAATCCCTTCCACAAAATGCTGATCATTTGGAGGCAACCAGTGTAAGTCAGGCATTATTGCTAGAATAATCACAGCACTTATTGTGGATGACTAATTATCTAGGGATCGAATGTTTCTGCAGCTTTCCTGATTTTGGCTCAGTTTACTTCCCTGGATATTTATTTATTTATTAGTGATGAATGACAGGCAGACACAGTATGTTGTTACGTGATACCCATTGAAATGACACAATAAATGAGGTGATCTGTGCGCTTACAGCATGTGTGGGATGGGGAGGCAGAGAATGCCTTTCTTTTGCTGTGAGAAGTGAGCTTCTGACTGCAGGTTTTCCAGAGACATTATAAGTAGCCTGTTTTGGCATTTGTTTTGCTTTCCTGCTCCGGAGAATTTTAAGTCAGTGCTTCAAGCAGAATTATTTCTCGACATTATTAACTAATAATTCACACATACAAAAGGTCTTTGGAGGAGAGGTTGTTGTGCATTTTGAGTTTTTTATTTCTCGTGTGTATCAGTCATTCAACCTAACATTTTTGCTACTGAAAATATTCTTAAAAATTTAACAGAGAAGGTATAGTAAGGAATACAAATATTTAGGAGTTTTGCTATGAAGATGGGGTGATTTTGCCTCCAGGAGATGAGGAAGGATATCACCTTTAATTAAATCACATATCAGATTTCAATTCCAGGGCAAAAGTTTCTGGTCAGGATTAAATTGTGTGGCAATCCTTCTCTCTGAATATGTTTCTTATGCCTAGCCCAGTTAACATACATAACTTAATACAACCAGCCAGCAATGGTACCTTTGCATCAAAGAAAATGTTTCCATGCTGGTGCCATTCATATCCTCATAGTGGATTGCAGTGATGTAGAAATGTTGCATGATATGGAAGTACAATATAGTGACCCAAGAACATAAGAAAGACCTGCTGGATCAGGCCAGTGGTCTGTCTAGTATTGCATTCTGTTTTCAGTCATCAACTGTGTGCTTATGTGAAAAATGGTTGTTTAAAAAGCTATTGTACTACCAGCCTTTTACTGTATGCTTGTGAAATGTGGACCACTTATAAACTCCAGCTCCAGATCCTTGAAAGATTCCATCAACGGTGTCTCCGAAAAATTTTACACATGACTTGGAAGACAGGCAAACTAAAAGGCATTTGTCTTTACCTCATTATTTCTTGCTTGGTTTTTTTGCTTGGTGTTTTTCTTTTTTTAATCACCAATTGAAATTACCTTCACTTCACTTCCCAAACCTGCCCCATGGCACCATGCAGGCTTTAGGCCTGTCTGATAGGGTTGTCTGCAGGGACAGTAGACGACGTTTTGGAACCTGAGGCAACATGCCAAGCCTTCCCACACGGTGGAAGAATAAATAACAAGAATGGCAATTTGACACCCTTTAATGTTGCCCACACTCGATCACTTGAGGCAGTTGCCTCAGTACGTTGTAGCAAGGAATCATGCTATTTTAAATTTCCCAATAATAATTTCCTTGGTCTAATGGTTGAGAAGGACAGCAAACAGTTTTGCTTGTCTTTCATTTAAGCGCCAGAGAAATGGTTGTTCTGTTTTAATAGACCCCTCAGAGCCTGAGGGACTAGCGAAACAAACTTTTCAGTTGCTATCAAGTGAAATACAGACTTACATGTGGAACTCTTGGGGTAAAATGACAAGGTATGATAAACCCCCTTGCTAAAAAATATTCTGAAACAGGCCACTTTTACTTTGAATAAAAATCTGCTGCAGGACCTCTGACACCCGCCCCCCTCCAGCAGTTATTTGAAACCAAATATGCTGTTTTGATTAAACCACTTTCTGGAGGCAAATATTAGCTAGGGGTGTTTGGGGGCAGGAAAGCAGTATGGGGCCCCATTAGATGTGCATTCCCTATTCAAAATAGTAACTGTAGCATAGCGCTGTGCCCATAATGAGAGAGGCATTGAAAGGATCTCCTGTGAAAAAAGGGACATAATATTTATTGTTCTAGATTCTTTCCACAATATCTTTCCCTTGGGGTAACCTCTTCTTTTTGTAGTTCCATTAACTGTTCATTTGTAAAATGTGAGGTGCTCACACTGGAATCCATGCCCCTGGGGTAGCTTATTGGTTTAAACAAGGAAGGCCCAAGTAAGATTTATTTGCAGAAAGGCAGTGAATTTAGAAGCAGCATGTCAAATTTACTATGCTTGTCAGGAAGGAAGGAACTTGGCTAAAGGCTAGGAACAATTGCAGGGTTTATTATTATTTTATTTTAAATTTGCTTTCCATGTAAGAGATTCAAGAGAGAGATCAGACAAGCTACAAGGTCAGAGTTTGTGCTCTGTTTGAAGAGAGAGGGATCCTCATGGGCAATTGCCCATTTTCACAGAATATCAATCATACTGGTGCTAAGTGAGTATTAACTCCAACTCTATTTTGGGCAAGTTAAATATTCCATAAATTAATTATGTCGACTTTCTAGACATTTCACAGTGCACAAGGCAATCTAACTAGGCTCACTTTAGACCTTCACACCGTAGCTAATAATTTATGGTGCACTTCTCTTAATGAAGCCTATGTGATAAAATTGACGGCATTGCTATGCAGAAGGGAATCTCGGGTGCCCTGGTGTCTGTGATAAAGATATAGGAAAGCATAGAGAGAGAGATCAGTAAAAAGAATTGCAGGCAGAGAAGTGAGTAAGGGAGCATGAATGAGTCATAAAAGATTGTATCCAGGGTCGGGATCCTAAAGGCTATTTTAGGCATATTCAAGAGTATGAGCATTTTCCCAGTGGGATTGCCCATCCTCAAACGTTCACCAACACTTTTGGGTACTGAATCATTATAAGCCACTTATGAGAGTGTGCTCAGTTTTAGAAATGGTTTTGCATGTAATTGGGGGGGGGGGGGGGCTGCTGTTCAATAAACAGTCCAGAGGTCTATGGATGGAGCTACTTGTGTGATACTTTGGTTCCCAGCCAATGCAGGAAGGTGGGCAATGTGACCTTGCATCAAAAGAGAACATGAAAAGTCTTGAGTAGAGGAAACTAATACTGTATGTTATCGAAATAAATAAAAAAATTGCCTGGTAGCACCTTAGAGACCAACTAAGTTTGTTCTGGGTATAAGCTTTTGTGTGTATGCACACTTCTTCAGATACACTGAAACAGAAGTCACCACACCCTTATATATAGTGGGAGGGTAGGGTTTTTCTCAGAAGGGTTGTAGGAGATGGGTAATGACTCAACGGGTATGGTAAACCTGTTGATGGCTGTTAATGACTGCAATTAGTCCTACAGGAAAAAGCAATGGATAGTATGCAGATGACCAAAAATAGCTTTAGCATATGTAATGAGACAAGAATCCAGTATCTCTATTCAGACCAGGTCTCTCTATAGTTTTCAGATTAGTAATAAGTTGTAATTCAGCAACTTCTCTTTCAAGTCTATTTCTGAAATTCTTTTGTAATAAGACAGCTGCTTTGAGATCCTGTATTGAATGTCCTGGGAAATTGAAGTGTTTTCCTACTGGCTTCTCTGTCTTATGATTCCTGATGTCAGATTTGTATCCATTTATCCTTTGACGTAGGGTTTGACCTGTTTGTCCAGTATAAAGAGCTGAAGGGCACTACTGGCATTTGATGGCATACACAATGTTAGAAGATGAGCAATTAAGTAGGCCTGAGATGGTATGTTTAATGTTGTTAGGTCCAGTGATGGTGTTGTCTGGGTGTATGTGGTAGCAAAGTTGGCATCCGGGTTTATTGCAGGCTCTGGTACCATGTTAAGTCTGGTTACTGTATTATTGTGGGTGAGGAGTTAAGATTGGGTGGCTGTCTGTAGGCAATGAAAGGTCTTCCTCACAGAGCTTGGGAAAGAGCTCTGTATATTATTGCTTATCTACTCACATTCTGGTTTTGCTTTGTTCCCCCATTCACTCGTTCTGTTTAAAATGTAACAGATCTTGGGGCTTGTTTACCACTTCCCCCTCCCTTAGAGATTTTGATTTCAATCTTTATCTTTATTTTTGGACACAGACTAAACTATTTTAATGTAATTCACATTAAAACCAGTAAGACTCAACGTAGTCACGAAATAACATTTCACATTGATTTCAGTGGGACCTAAGTTCAGGTAACTTGGTCTGAACCCAATGTACTGTCTTTCTTTCTTGATTTCAATTGAGACTTGTCTTTTTTTTGCCATAGTTCTTTGAAATAATCATTAAAGTGCAAGAAAATATTTACCAACCCCCCCTTTTTTTTGGTAATTGACACATTTTAAACTCTTAGTAAAGCATCTGTAATTTCTCTTTTTGAAGCATTACAGGAAATGTTGCGAGAGTCCTGACATGCTGGAGAGGTGGGGTACATGCTTACCCCATTTAGGGCTGGATTTTATTTAAAACCTCATAGGTATGATCCTTGCAATAGAGCATGGAGGTTTTGTCCTGGGCAATGGTCCCAAGATGACATCCTAGGTCAGCCTGAACAATTTATGGCTCACCAAGCTGATTTCAGCTGAGCAGTCTTATAGAGTACCCATCAGCAACTCTATAAATCTTCTGTTTCTGCTGCCTGCCCGGGATGAAAAAGCAGGGAAGTTGTCAATCACCTGGCAGGCCTCATCCAAGGCTGATGTGCTGCATTCATTCTCAAGTTGTGCAGACCTGCCCCAGCTGTTGACTACCTTTACTGTTTTGGGAGTCAAATGACTTAAGTAGTCAAATGACTATGAGTGCTCTGCTTGAATTGCTGAGGAAGGGAGGAAGGGAGCAACCTAATAAGGTGGTTCCTAGAAAGACAAAGACAAAAAATGGATATGAAGGAAAGTGTGAGGAAGTATATGAGGAGGAAATTTTATGGTGCTGTGCTTGAATGCTGCGTCTCCCCTAAAACAAAATTTGTAGCAAGCTTCTGGATAAAATATCTGAGGAATTTTGTGGCAAAATGAAAGATTGAATCTTTTTGAGGGGTGTGTTGGCAGCTGTCTCACATACCTCTAATTTCCAAGTATATATTCATATCCACAAATTCTTCCATCCAGTTGGAGAAACAGTCCTCCAAAAGCAGATTTGATCCCACCTCTTATTTCCAAATAATTTTTCATTGGTCATTTAATTCGGCATAGTTCTCCATTCCAAATCGTATGACTTACTTTTCCATCATAAAGGATAATGTAGGGTGGTGTTCAACAACATTTTACTCAGAGTAAATCCACTGAAATTAAGAAACATATCTAAGTTTAGGTCCTTTATTTCAATAGGTCTATACGTTCAGTAAGACTTATGTGACTACCAGCCACAATGCCAAAGATGTGAGCATGCACCTATACAATATTTTAAAAGGCACATTTCTTATGTGTGCTTCTGTTCATTTTTTAATATTTAAATAAAGAAATAAATGTGGAACTTAGATGAGTGGTTTAATTGCATATGGTTTCCTACGAAAGAGCACAGATCTTGCTCTTCTGCCTTTTAAAAGCACAGGTTAGTCTAATGTTGCATTGATCAATAGTTTCTAAATTTTACTTATTTATGTGATACATTGTGCAATAATATATTGTTGTTTGTTTTCTTTATGGGTCTGTAAAAACTATTTGCCAGCCTGTTGCTTATTTGAGATTCATAGTCCCAGAGTGAATATGTCAAGTTTTCTGGCCAGACAGAACCTGGTTTGAGGGGCAAATGCATAAAACAGCAGTATTTCTCAAGAAACTACAGGTTCATTTTGGATTGTGGCTAACCTTGTTTGAACACAGCTTCAAAAATTAGCAGTTGGAGTTTACTGAATGTGGAGTAGGTGGTAATACCTTTGAATTCATTATCACTTTTTAAGTGTCACTGGTGTCAATTTTTTTGGTATGTAACATAGCTACGTTTTGGCAGTTCTTTTCTGAGAGTATGTTCCCGAAGGCATTTGGTACCTTCTCTCCAGGAGTAATGCATTGTCACTAAATGTAAAATTAATTGTAGTGATGAGGTAGGAGCTAGCTGTGATTATTTGGAAAGCAAACTTGGTCACAGTGGCAATCTCAATGAAAATTGTCGATTTGATGAGCTGTGGCAGTGAAAAAGGCAAAATCTGTGTTAGGGAAGGAATTACAAGGAAAGTAGAAAAGACTTTTCAAAGATATGTGATTGCTGCTGCTTGTGTATTATTTTGTTATGGTTGTATTTTAGCTTGTCCAACAGGCAGCCACCATAACATTTCATAGCCACTACACATGCTCAGTGCTCTTTGGGCTGCTTTTGCAGTCCCTACCTGGATGTTTTGGCAATCCTACTCATTTCCCTCAGAGGTAAATTACAGAATTACAGCTTTGCAGTGCCATGGCTATCGTTATCCTTTTCTTTGCCTACTATAGTTGACCTAACCCCACCCTCCACAAAGGGCATCATCTGTTACAATATCTAAAAGAGACTACAGCTCTGCTTTTCAGTACAGTGGTACCTCTGGTTGTGAACTGAATTCGTTCTGGAGGTTCATTCTTAACCTGAAACCGCTCTTAACTTGAGGTACCACTTTAGCTAATGGGGCTTCCCGCTGCTGCCACGCCACCGCCGCCATGCAATTTCTGTTCTTATCCTGAGGTAAAGTTCTTAACCCGAGGTACTACTTCCGGGTTAGCGGAGTCTGTAACCCAAAGTTACAGATGGGTAGCCGTGTTGGTCTGCCATAGTCGAAATAAAAAAATTCCTTCCTGTAGCACCTTAAAGACCAACTAAGTTAGTTCTTGGTATAAGCTTTCGTGTGCATGCACACTTCTTCAGATACTGTGTATCTGAAGAAGTGTGCATGCACATGAAAGCTTATACCAAGAACTAACTTAGTTGGTCTTTAAGGTGTAACCCAAAGTGTTTGTAATCCAAGGTGTCTGTAACCCGAGGTACCACTGTAGCTCATTCCACAGAGTTTTGTGTGATGAATAGTAGTATCATTATCATCATCATTGTTGTTGTTATCCTGTTTTACAGATTTGACTTTTGGACAGAAAGGAAACAACAACAACAACAACAAAATAACCAGCTGTTTACCCAGTTTAATAATGTGTGGCATTTATAGAGCACTTTGGGGAATAGGTGACTGACTTGCAGCAAAACACCACAAACAGTGAGAGGTTGTCATTATTTCTAGACTGAAGTCTGGGGGTGTATGGGCCTAGAATTAGGTCTCGTCTCTTCCCTATCTATCTCTCTCTTGCTCAGGAGACGAGGACTAGAATTACACGAAGGCATGCTCCTTGCATGTGTATAGCAGTGTGAATCAGGATGTGTGCTTTGTTCCTTGGACTTGTTATGTGGCACACTTGCTGAAAAGCTTAGTCATTGTTGCTTTAGTGTTGAGATGCTTTCCTGACATTATCTCACTAATCCGCACTACAGCCTTGCCTTTACAGCTTTTTAAAACCTTTCTACCACTTTTGGTGATCTTTTTTGGGGTACGATGTCTGAAAAAGGGATGAAAATGTTTGCTTCCTTTCCCTCTTTTAAAATGATAATATCACTTTAGCATTTTGAAAGGAGGCAAGCATTTTTGGAGTTCAAAAGGAGACAATCCCCAGTGCTCGCTGCATTGTTTCTACTCCCTTGGCAGATATTTTGTTAAAAGAGTTGGAGGAATTCAGATTGCAGAATGGATAGTCTCCTTTACACTAGCCCTTTGAAGGAGGCAATCCACTGTGCAGTCAGTCCCTGCCACTCTTTCCTCAAACCACTTTGCGTGAATGGGGGCTTCCCTCCCTTGAAAGAGAAGTTTTGCAATGAAAAAAAAATCAATCCTTGTGAAAACTCAGTGCAGCACAAATCCTTAGCATGACTTTATATGCTGTTTGCTTTAATATTAATAATCTGCCAATTGCAAATAGAATGTGTACATGAAAGAAAGGGACTGCATTCGGATGCAACAAAAAATTACATTTTATCATTATGTGAATGAGCCTTGGGATTATGGGTTCCCTGTTCCCTTCTTCTCTTTCATGGCTGCAAAGAGGAGATCTGAAGCTTTTGCTTCTGTTTTCAGTAAACCACAATCGAGTTATGTATGAGCCCTAGCACCACAGGGTATAATAACTTAGGCTGTAACTAGTTAAAAGTCAGTATCTACCCATGTCAAAGAATATTATGGAGCCAATGGCAGCACGATTTGTACTGTCCACTCTAGTTTCCTCTCAGAATGAAAACCCCATTCCTTTATGGCAATGAGGCTTATCGAGCCCTGCACATTTAATGAAATCATTAAGAATGAATATTGAAAGCAGTAATGTGAAACAGGTAATCAATTACTAATCAGGGCAAGGTACTTGGGAAATTCTTCTTATGCGCAGCTTTCTTGTGTAGTAAAAGTTAAATGTATAACGTTCGAATTACCCTGAAGCTAGATGAACCAAACGTATTCAGCAAATGGTGACACAAGTCAGTAACTCTCTCTGTCATTTGCTTGTTCAAAATAGTTGTGCTCAGATGGCCTTTAGTAATAATCCATCCTATTTCTGGACAGAGAAACTGGGGAAACTATTTCACAAAATTTCCCTAGGAGGAGGAGAAATTATCCATTTTTTAGCAATGGAATTCACCACTTGCTGTGGCAGTAGTTTACTAAGTTTGAAAATATCTCTTATCAATATGCAAAAAGTTTTATTTAAAAGGTTATATACCCCATACTTTACATCCTATATGGATGCTAGGTTGCAGCAGCTATCAATAAGATTCTAAAGCAATAAAAACCAGCAAACCATAAAACAAATCAGCAGGACAGCAGTATAGTAATAAATACAAGCAGCCAAGTTAACAGACATTAAACCTGTAGATAACTCAATTCAGAAAGCTTTTCAATATATCTGTACTGTACACACACACACACACGTTTGTGTGTGTAAAAAGGAAAAATCAAAAATTGGCAACTATCAACATTTACACCCTTGTGCAAATTAATTGAAACAGAGCATGTTTTCTATGGCAAGGACCCACAAAACAAGATGTTTTGGTGATGCTTCAGTTATTGTGGTGTCAGAAGCCTGCAGTCAATAGAAGGAATGATGCACTCGCCACAATATATTGAGGTTCTATGAAAGAGAGTTATTCCAGAGCTGGAAAAGAGGTATCCTGGCAGTACTGGGATATTGCAGCAGGACCTAGCCCCTGTCACACATCGAAAGTGGTGAAGGAATTCATGACAGAGCAGCAAATACAAGTACTTGATTGGCCAGGGAATTCCCCTGATGTAAATCCCATTGAGAATTTGTGGGCTATATGCAAAAGTCGCCTCTGTGCTGTAGACTGTACGACGATGGAGAAGCTCATTCAGGCGCTGATTCAAGTGTGGTTCGAAACTACTAGACTCTATGCCAAACCGTGTTCAAATGCAGCTTAAAAATAGTGGAGGTCATATCCGTTACTAATGTACATATATGTGACTTTTGTACATGTATATGTGAGTTTTGGACAATAAACTATTGTACTAAATCCATTGTTTGTTTCAATTAATTTGCATACAGCCCACAAATTCTCAATGCGATTTGCAACCACAGTGGGCTGAAACAAGCCTCTTATGTGTACAAAGGCTAGCCTACCATGTGTTGCCGAATGTTCCTCCCTGAATTGGTCACGTGGTGACGGTGTTGGTAGGGGACAGTCAGCAACCCTGTGACACAGAGGTAGAAATGAGAGAGAAAAATAGGGACACATGATGTTTGAAACATATTTTTTTGTTAATCACAGCAATATTTTTTTCAATTTACTTTGCCTATTTTGTTTGCATTACTGTGTTCAGTACTGCCATCATGGACAGTGCTATGTTAATCCTATCTGTTATTAGAAGGGTGAGTGGAGACAAGTCATATTGAATTCTGCACCCACTCACCCCAGCAGGGTTGACAGTTATCAAGGGCCCCTATTCACTTCAATGCATTGCAAACAGTCTAGTTTTAAGATGCAGGGGAAGGTAACACACACTTCTTGGAAGGACATGCAAATTGTGCCTTTCTCATTTTGCATTTTATTCATCTTAAGACTTGTTTGTTTGTTCAAACAGTCATTTTGCCAGGTAAGGTCTGCACTGGTATGATCCATTTCACTTAGTTTTGTGCAAATCACAGATTTCACTGATCTCCACAGAATACAAATAGAATTGGGACAGCAGAACAGATTATGTTAGCATCTGACCTACAAAAAGGTCATTTCTTTCCTACAGATCGGGTTAGCTATTGTGCATCAGACCAGGCTATTGCTTAGCATCAATTTCCTACTAAAACCATGCATATATTCTAGAGCAGTCGAGTCACTTTATTGATGAGAATCTTATATGCATTGCAGTTATTTTTAAGAATTTCTTTGGTTGACAAAGAGGGAGGGGGAACACCAGCCTGCTGTCACTACATAGCATGACCAAGACCGGGACATCCATAGCCAAAACAACCGTTACACCTGAAGTACTTTTAATTCACATCTAGGGGCATGTGTGCTTCCTTTGGCTGAAGATTGTATGTAGCCATGTGAAAAAGATAGACAGCTGTAATAGTGAGATACTAGAAAGGTCTGGGCATTCCATTTCTCCATTCATCAGTGGCACAGCTGCATTTTGAAATGGGACATTGTAGAAGTCAGGGAAGTGTAATGAGGGGCATCAGAGAATTCAATACAGAGATTACACCAAGCAGATAGATCAATAGAAAAGATTTGCAGAGTGGCATGAATTATACCAAGTCACAGCTGTGATGGTTTCCATCTGGGCTACTTGTGATGGAGATTGATGAGGACTGCTTCTCCTCAAGGTGTGAGCAAAGCCTTTTACTGATTTACTTTGGTTGGTAACTGGCAGCTGCCATTTCCTCGAATGTAGGTGCACCTTGGTAAGCAAAAGGGAAAGGGGGGGGGGATGAAGTCTTTATTACTGTGCTCAGTCAAAAAACAAAGAAGGGTATTAACAGAAGTGGATGTATTGGTTACATCTGCTAATAGTCCAGTGAACTGATAAGCTGAATCTGCTCTAAGATGCTCTTGAAAGAATAATGGTTGTTAACTGTTTTGGTTAATTGCATGCTAGAAATCAGCATAGATTTTTGAAAGGGCTGAGCTCACAGTTGGGCCACGGCATGGAACAAAGTAGGGAGATTTCCAAAAATGCCTCTAGGAAGGGGAAAGAAACCTCATCCCCCACGAAACAAGGCATGCTGAGGAAATTTCTTTTGCTGCATTCCAGTGCTGCAGGCCAGTTCAAAATGGAGACGTTTCAGATTTTTTGACATCACAAAAAAGTACTGAAAGGGCAGTGTCATCTCTTTAGATGCACACAACTGTCATCTTGGTTTATTTTGCAAAGTGCCTTACACGTTAATGGTGTCAAATATGATATTACTTTTCCATTTCCATTGATACTGTGATGTATTTGGTTATCTATTTAGCACTATTTAGCATATCATTTTATTATTATTTTTTTACATACCTTCAAGGATGAAAATACTTGAGAAATTCATGTAGTCCAGATAGGCATTAAGCTACCAATAGGCTGTCTTCCATTCGCTTCCTTCCAGAGAAGCGTTTATGGTAAACATGCATTGTTAACAAGAACTAAAAGGAATATTTTTTTTTGTAAACTGCTTTGAAGTTTTTTATGCATTTTATGAAAAAGATATTCAAGGTCACTCAGATATATATTTTTTAACCTGGCCATTTTGATGTGGTGGAAGAAACCTGGGTGGAATTCTTACATTACTTCAGTGGTCATATATCCAGATTGTGACCTAGTCCTACCATTTGGCAGAGTAAGGCAGGTGCTGGAGACTGGAGAATGGTTATTAGGGCTCCTTTAAGAGATGGGCTGCAAGCAACAAGGAGACAATGGGTGTGGCCAACTGCAGAGCGTAAGTGGGATAGAATGAACTGGAAAGTAAATAAAGATTGACGTTTCTTGTATTAAATCAAAAGTTAATGTATGTTGTAGCACTGCCTTGCCTTGTTTCATAAATCAAGGAAAATATATGTGGCAAGGTGTTGGGAGGACAGGTTGCCTGTGGCCTCTAAGCTAACCTGATGCCTTCAGGAGGATGCTGTCCCATCATCAGTATCAATATAAGATTCAGTTGCCAATCCAGTAAGCTTTTGTATATGAAAAGGGGGCTCCAATTTGCCATTTGGATCAGGCTGCAAAATGTTTTGGATTGACCTTGATCCAGACTGAGTGAATGCAGATGAACATCTGATTAAATTCCTGCAAAAACTGCTTGTAATCTAGTTGTCTGGAACATGCCATAGTGAGGAGGAGAATTCTACTATCCCCTTGCTTCCCTAGATTTTTGACTGGAGAGACAATTACAGTAAAAAGGTCTTTGCTACTTGGGAGGACATTTAGAGAATTTCAAATCAAAGGGTTCTTCCTCAGGTGAAACTTTTGAGGAAGTTTGAGGGAAGCCAAGAGTTTTGTTGTGGCTAGTGATCCCTCCCCCCCCGGGAGGTTTCTCTCATGGTGCCACAATGACTAAACATTTTTGTTAAGGATTTATATGGAAGCACAAAACGAACAAGAAATTCATACTCGTGTTAGTGGTTGTTTTGCTGAACATTTCTGGTAGCATTGGAAGTATCCCCTCTTTACTGATTTTCATTGATTCTTGATTCTCAATTGGCTTTTGTTTGTCCTCATCTATGTGAAAAAGTGAACAGTCTCAGTGACTGCCCCCTCCCATTTATGTCCTCTTTGAATTTCTCTTTTTGAACTGAATATTAAAATGGGAAAACATATGATGCAACTCTAGTTTCTTTTATAGTGTTTCCATATCTATTTTCATTTATGAAGAATGGGGTTTTTTTTTATATAGCTGTCTAGGGGACACCTCTCGCACCCGCCTGAATAGGAGAAATATGTTGCAGCATATTAAGTTGTGCACTAGCAAAAGCCAGGTACCTTTGGCAGATCATCCTCTGACAGTTCAGCAAAGCTGGAAAGGAACTTTATAGATGCAAATGATGTTTACCATTTGAGTGCTTTTTTGATAGCAAAATATTTTGCAAATGCAACCCTTGTTAATCTCGAAAGACTCCTCCAAGGTAAAGATCTATTGACATGAACATTTTACATAGCGGTAAGGTGAGGTATCATCTGACTGAGCAAAAGGCACATAGCAGATCAATGGAAGAACTTAGGATAAAATCTATGGAACCTCACTTTCAAAAGCAGACATGCTGTCTCCAGTGGCAATCATCATCCAGGAAGAGAGAAAGAGAGTCACCTCGAAGTAATTCCTCTATCCCGTATTTCAAAAATCAATTTCATTTTCATCCCAGCATCGCCCAATGTCATCTTTATGCTGACAGTGTCAAGTATCTGTCCCAGAGAAATTGCATTTCTGTGCTGAGTCAGATTTCCTCCCTCTGTATATATTTGTGTTTGTTCTTCTCAGCCTGGTGGGGAAATGGTTTTGATGTGGCAGGTCACTTTGCTCTCTGACACATGGGATGTCCAAATCATAGTCAATGTCTTAGCTTAAGGTTAAAGTTTTTTCTATAGCTTGTAGAGAAGACCTCTAATTCGTTGCCTTCTGTTTTCACACAATTTATGATGCTCAGTATTATTACATCCATTAAAACTTTATCTAGACTTCTTCAGGCCTTCAAACTCTTCGAAGGGCAGGTTGTCACCTTCACCTCTCACTTCATAAATTCAGTGTTACAGTTGCATCACTTTTCATATTAATGTTGCATTAAAGAGTATAGTGATGACAACAACAATAGTAATAATTTATCAAATTTCTATACCACCCTTTATACAAAGATCAGAGCAATTTACAATATAAAAACACAGAAATACATACCATAATAACAAACAAAAACAATATCCCACTTCCAGTTTAAAAGACCATAGATTGATTAATTAGCCAAAAGCTTGGAAGAAGAATGTTTTTTTCCTCGTGCCGAAAGATACGTAAAGAAAGTATCAGGTGAGCCTCCCCGAGGAGAGCATAAAGCACAAAAAATAGGTAGTATAAGACTTCATGGCACTATAATTTTGTCAGATACTGACAAGTAGGGCTTGACTCTTACACAAATACCACTTCTGTGTGGTTTTATCTCACCAAGTGCTGAGCGTGTAGAAACCATGTGTGTTAAATAGGATCACAATAGATCGGTGGTGGCCAAACTTGGCCCTCCAGATGTTTTGGGACTACAATTCCCATCATCCCTGACCACTGGTTCTGTTAGCTACAGATGACGGGAGTTGTAGTCCCAAAGCATCTGGAGGGCCAAGTTTGGCCACCACTGCAATAGATGAATGGTCACATCAGATGCTGAATTAAACACCTGGCATTAGCATGGTTATTTCCATGTCATCAATCCTCTCCACATGGTCTCTAAATTCTTACACTATCATAGGAATACTGTCGGCATGCAGAGGGTCGAAAGGCCAGCTGACTAGCCCCCAGCTGAGTCGTCTCCTTCCAGCCGTCCCTCTGCGAAGACCCATCGGCCTCTGCTCTGTTGTAAATCAGCGACCCAGGCTTCAAAGCCAGGGCACACTATATCAGCCGAGCGAACTGTGCACACAGAATAGGTGTGAGGCTTGTGGAAGCATACTACAACTACGGATTTATTAATCATAAATCAGGACAAAGAAATATGTTGTCTCTCTCTTTGTCTTCTCAGAGAGACAGAGAAAAGCAAAAGCTATGCACACAATGGAAGTTCCCAGCATACTGTGCTGGAATATAAACAGACATGTGACACGTAACAATCCCATGTCTGCTCCTTAAGGTGGAATGGAAATTCTCAACAAATACTGAGTCAGACAGTTGGTCCATCTAGCACATTATTGTCTGCACCGACCATCAGCAGCTCTCTGTGGTTTCAGAGAGGAGTCTTTTCCTACCCTAGATGCAGATGATTACACCATGGACTTTCTGCATTCAAAGCAGATTCTCTATCACCAAGGTATAGCCCTCATAAAAAATGGCTAGCCTGCAACAATGTTACTAGCCCACACAGAACTTGTAAGTTGTAAAACAAAACCCAACTGCTATAAAGCTTCCCTGTCTGCTTATAAATGTGGGTGACCAAATATATGGCTATTAAAAGCCCCGCTATAGTGCAATAAGTACGTCCAAATAATAATTTCACCAGGGGCTGGGGAGATGCCATAGACTCGAGTAAAAGATTCTGGCTGCCTGTCTTGAACATCTCAGATATGAGGAAGGAAGAACATTTCAGTATAAATTATTTAGCAAATTGTGGTCTATGGCTAGCTTCACTTGAGTAACTTTTAATTGTGTGTCTAAGATTTTTTGATTACATGGCATTAAAAAGATGGAAAGGTGATGCTCCCCCTTCCCCGCCACTGCAGTTTGCTCTCCCCAGTGAGACTCCGAGGAACTAGGAAAACAATTATCTGATCAGATGGGTAAGTGTCATCTGCAGTAAGGCGTATAATAGATATTCTGGTACGAAAGGAAGGGGGGGGGCATAAATTGGAGCTAGCAATGGTATAATGTTGCTTAATGTAGCCAAACTGTTATAAGGGGGGAAAACTGCACCTTTTCCCTTATGGGGTATCCAAGAGCCCTATAGAGTCCTTATGTAGGTTCCCTATTGGAAGGAGAAAATAACAGAGGCCAACCAGAGAATACTGAGAAGCAAGGCAGCTAGTAAGCCTGATCTTTATTAACTGTTGCAACAGGGTGCTAACCCCCCCCCCCCAGTAGGAGGCAGGAGGGACCCAGAACAATGGTGTGCAAACCCTTATACAGACTTTTGAATTTGCCCTCCCTGTAGCTCAATACCCCCCCCCCGAAACATCCTACATATATCACAGAAGGAGGTGGGTGACAGCAGAAATACATCACAGGGGGCGGTCTACAACAGAAATCCTGTCTGGCAGGATACTGATAATGGTCACTTGATTGCTTTACCTGGGCAGCCATTCCTTTTGAGATGCTAAATATTCATACACAAATACACCCTTGAGACAGGTAAGCAAAAGACAATGGAGAGGCTTTCTCATTTCCTTCCTCCTCGCAGAGAAATATTTGAGGTCAGTTTGGGAGAGTCAAAATGGTTTCAGGATTGCTCTCCTGTACTATTTCAGGACTGGTTTATATACTTATGTATGTGTTTGCCTTGTAAATTTATGAACATATGATTTATATATATATATGAGACCTTAGAATTCCTATAACACTAGTGTCATACATAGACTTACTACCACATTTGTTGTTTATGAAAACTAGACCTAAATCAGATTTTCCTTTTCTTTTCACAACTAAAAGCTCTTTTATTTAGAAGAACTATGTGTTTTGGAGGACGCAGGTGACGCTGTGGGTAAAACCTCAGCGCCTAGGACTTGACGATCGCATGGTCGGCGGTTCGAATCGCCGCGGCGGGGTGCGCTCCCGTTGCTCGGTCCCAGCGCCTGCCAACCTAGCAGTTCGAAAGCACCCCCGGGTGCAAGTAGATAAATAGGGACTGCTTACTAGCGGGAAGGTAAACGGCGTTTCCATGTGCTGCGCTGGCTCACTAGAGCAGCTTCATCACGCTGGCCACATGACCCGGAAGTGTCTGCGGACAGCGCTGGCTCCCGGCCTCTAGAGTGAGATGAGCGCACAACCCTAGAGTCTGTCAAGACTGGCCCGTACGGGCAGGGGTACCTTTACCTTATATGTGTTTTGGATTCAATGGGTAGCCATCTTTTGCATTCAAATACTACATTTTCAAGGTGATAATTGGAAGCCTCTCATAGCTATCAGCACACTGAAATATAATTTCATTCTTTCCAAACAGTCCAGTTCCTGCAGACCAAAAAGGGGAAGGAGGAAGATAGGGGAGAAATAAATAAAAGGAAGATGATGACAGGAATGTAGGCCGTTTCTGATGGTAAAGGACTGACTCAAAAAGTGGCAGTTACTTGGCATGAGTATAGTGTCCCTGGAAAAAGTTTAGTGGCTTTTTTTTTTTTTTTTTTTTTTGTATCAATGGGCAGGCGATTGTTGGTCTTTACATTCTATTAGAATCAATTTGCTGGTGTGTGTGTGTGTGTGTGTGTGTGTACGAAAAAAGTGTTAAAGTAGGATTTTAATAGGCACCTTTTGAACCTAGTTTTTCCAGAATGGTGGTTGTTTTCTGAGAGATTTAGCATAACAGATGTTAATGGGCAGCAATGTTGCATATATTATATGCACTGTGCTAAATATTTAATAGTACAAGATATTCCGCTTTATTTGTTAGGAATCACTTTTTATTGCACTGGATATTTTGGCTTAGGATGGGTTATCTTTTCTCTTTTCTATCTTTTTCAGTGAAATTATAATTGCTTAATGATGGGGGAGGCGTTTCTGAGCAAGCTCTGCACTGTAAGGAACTTGAGTTGCTAGCATGTAAAATGTGTGCCAGGAGTCGTTATCGGTTCCTGTCGATGGGTACAGACTTGCTTGTTCAAATTAGTGTGTTAGCTCTGGCTCAGTTCCTGTAGTCACTGCACCAGAACAATGCATACGACCTCTCGGATTACTATCTTTGTTCGACAGATATGCAGAATTAAGTAAGTTTTTTGTTTAGTTTTTTTAAAGGAAGCGTTCTAACATTAAGTTCAGGTGGAAGAGGCAGTAATTTGATGCTCCAGTAACTTTGAGACAACCTTTATTTTAGAAGCTTTTCTGTTTTTGCTGCAGCCGTGCAGATAAATGTATTTAAAGTGAAGAAAAGGAAGAAATGTAACTTCTTAATTGGAACTGGTGGTGGCTTTGGGTGCATAGCACTGGTTTTCACATAGGGCAGGATGTGGAGAAGACTGACTTTAAAAGATGATAATAACAATGATGATGATAAATAACAACAACAATATAAAGATGAACTCCATTACGCTAACCTGTGGGTTACAAGAGTATGGGGCCCTCTCCCCGTGAGCAGCCATGTAAAACACGATCTGAAGGCACGTAGAAAATGCCTGTCTGGGGCACAACGAGCTATATGGAATGATGACATTCAGCATCTTTTGAAATCAGAGGTTCAGCACCAATCAAGCTGGAGGTGAAATGGAAACTTGTGCAACCTCACGCTCCAAAACCAGGGGAATTGGGCTTGCTTATAACCCCATTACCATGAAGCTAAATTAAGGTTTAATTGTATCCTTGAGGATACAAACTTATTTCCCTGTGTCTGATTACCACTTGGATAAAACTGCGCTACCAGGCTGGCTCCGGGCTGCTGACTGCCGCTGCTGCCGCCACTGCTGAAGGGGAACTGGGGATGTCTGGTGGTACAGATCTCCTGCCCTCTTCCCCCTTTGTTTTGACTGATTGGGGAAGGCTCAGGAGTCACAGGCAGGCAGCGCACTGTTGCCCAGATTTTAATAAAACTCTGCGCATTTATGTTTCACAGGGTGCGAAAGAAGGGCTTTGCACCTTTATACAATATGCATGTGCGTTTGGGACCAGGATCTTTTGCCTCACCATCCCCACTACTGACTCCCTGTTGCTACTCAGCTTCAAAAAAAGGGTGGGCGGGTCCCCCGGATTCATTGAAAAAAATCTGGTAACCATAGTCTTGTGTAATTATTATACATATGTGCCATAATGCCATGTATGGCTATAAATACAAATCAAATCACCAATAACTCAACATGTTTAAATAAAGAGACCTTTATAAATAAAGACACGACCAATTTATCACACCCCAAAAAATGAGACAAGGGGTTGTGGGAGAGATGGGCACAATACAAAAGCCTGACCTAGAGAAATTATTTTTCGACATTGACTCCTCCTGCCTTGCCCCCTCTCCCATCACATGCCACTGAATGACAGCAACTGATATGTAGAATCTGGCCCTTGTCTTCTGCCAGTATTGCTGACTAGCAAGAAAGAGGAGGGAGCAGAGTAAACAAGCCAAATCTACTTGGTTCTCCTCATCCTGATCACTTGTTTTTGCATCCTGCAATGCTGGGATCATTTACTCACCTTCTCTGTGGAGTGGGAACATGGTTGCAACCTTATTCCTTTGAAGCTTTAAGCAGAGATGTTTCCCAGTAACTGCTACCTGGGATTCTTTAAATTGGAGATGACAGGGATTAAACCTTGGATCTTTGGCTTGCAAACCATGCACTGTACTACTAAGCTATCCTCCCCTTAGAGTGTTAATTGCAGGGAAAATAGTGAATGTTGAGGATCATGGCAGAGTGTTAACATTCTGCCTTTCATATCTGCCTTTGTACCATTTGCTGCTCTGAGCCTTTGGAAATTATCAGCATGCACGATGGATGTAGTCTGACGGCTTTCACCAGAGTTGTTCTTACTACATAGTCAGACATCCTGGAAACCTAGGGATAAATTCATTGGTTCACAAAACCCTTACAGGCCTGCTGGCATACTCCATTTATTTTAGGCTTCCAGCCAGACTTCTACCAAACAGCGCATTCATAAGCTGCCATCAATCAATCTCTCTCCAGTGCTAGTGCAGTAAATCTAAACCTAAATCCAGCAGACCATGTGTTGCTTCCTAAACAAGTTGGTAATTGTTTAAAAGAACACACAAAATCAGCGTAAGAAATGCAGAAAAGATTATGCAAACAGTACAAATACAGGTTAGTGATTTACCAGACTCTTTGTGGACAGCGTCTTCCCTGGCCTTTTTCATTTGTGAACTGGGCACTTTTTTAAAGGCAAACAAATGTCAGACACATCTCCTTGTCATTTAGTGACTATTACCATATTATGTGGCAGTGAATTCCATCAAGGCGCTATGTATAGTACGAAGTACTATATTTCGTACGTACTTTTATCTCTTTCCTGAATCTCTCTTGACACAATTTTATTGAATGATTCCTAGTAGAATCCTTTCTCCTGTCTACACCATCATTTTGTAGAAGCTCTACAATCAGTCTTCCACCCCCTCCCTGCCTTGTGGAGGACAGAGTTCCCCCCTCTGGAAAATAATAACATTAATAGTCCCTGTGTTAGATCATGCTCCACTCATTCCCTTGCTAAATCTTGCTGATCCCAAACAGAAAAAGAAAGATTATGATTGCTATATTTATAAGCAATTAAGTAATGAATGCTGTTAGAGGAATTTCCATTTTTACACATTAACATATTATGGAACTTTATAGCTCTGACTACTTATTACTCAGAATGTAGAAAACATAATATAATGCAAAATAACCTAATAAACAATAATTATCTTAGACATCACCATTTTATTTTAAATGCCCAGGCTGTTAAGGAAGCTAAACCATCCAATGATTCATGAAAAAGAACAGCATTTCTCCCATTAGGAGAATAATCTGAAGAGAGATTTCTGTCCCACAAATTTAAGGAAATATACTTACCAACTGGGTCAAGTTTCAGATATGGCCCAACAAGAATCTAAGAATGTCAAAGCAAGGTTTGTAGATGATGTGAAATTAACCAAGATAACAAAGACTGAAGCTGTGAGATCAGAACTGGGTCACTGAGTGATAAAATGAGGATCACAACTACCATTCAACATATCCAAGATGTACAGATGTCTACAAATAAAGTGGCTGTCATGAACTCTTGAATGAAGATTGGAATGTTTGGTGCCCACAATTATCACACAGACAATTGAAGGCAAAGAATACAACTAAGGACAGTGATGGCTCCTTTCACTTGTAGCAGAGGAGAAGCTCTTATTTGTTGTCATGATGTGTAGATGCTTTACTGCAGTCTTTACTTATGAATAAATCCTATTGAGCTAATCGGGACTTCAGAATTAACTATTAGGTTGCTAGCCTAGTTTATGCTGGCACACAACCCAAAGAGGGGGAAATCCAACTGCACAGAAACAAAGAAAGTTGTCTTATTTGTAAAAAAAAGTAAAACATCCAATGTGAATGTGTTTCACCTTGAGTAGCAATGCTTGAAAAGTGTGTGTGTGTGTGTGTGTGTGTGTAGCAATCATTTGAACCAGGGGAGCTCATCTATTTGAAGAGAATCAAGGCAGGTAGAGTTCTGCTTAAGCCAGCCCTTGTTTTGATTTTGTTTGCCTGCACCCTTTATTAAAAATGTAAATCGGAACATATCTTAAGTAATATACAATAGAAACATATTTGTTAGTTGCTCACCAATATTTAGATTGACAAAAGTTGCCTTCACTCTTGGGAGATTGAGACCTGCAGAGGAAATGGACTGGGGCTGGTCTTAGCCAAGTCATACCAAAGAGCAAGAATAGAACCTTGGACAGCTCCAAGGAGGCCCTAGTGACAACCATTTTCTGGAGGCATAAAGAATATACCTCTGCAGGAACAAGCACTGATTTGAAACCTTATGTAGGCTCACAGAACATAAAGATTGGCAGGTTCCACATTCCTGGAGAGGCTGGCTGGCTGAAGGATGCTTGCCATATTTTGTAGTCGTTTACTTTTGCAGGGCTGAGGAAACAGGCACTATGGGGATTTGAGTCAGGGCTGCATCCTCTGGCCAGGAGACCCCTGAATAAGATATTGATTGTTCTCCCACTGGCAAAGAAGTCTGAAATATGTCCTCATCGTAGCCCATTGCTATGTACTGCAAGGTCCCCAGATCATAGGCTGTGACAAGCAGGATCCTTCCATGGAATCAAAAGCCTTCTGTTGACAGAAGTACCCTTTCCATTTACAGAAACTAAGTCTAGATCAGGGGTCAGCAACCTTTTTCAGCCGTGGGCTGGTCCACCATCCCTCAGACCATGTGGTGGGCCAGACTATATTTTGAAAAAAGAAGAACAAATTCTTATGCCCCACAAATAACACAGAGATGCATTTTAAATAAAAGCACACATTCTACTCATGTAAAAACATGCTGATTCCTGGACCGTCCGAGGGCTGGATTTATAAGGTGATTGGGCCGCATCCGGCTCACGGGCCTTAGGTTGCCTACCCCTGGTCTAGATCCAGCTTTCACTCCATGCTAATTAATTTTTACCTTGCTTCTCTTAAACGGTCTATGTTTGAAGTGGGGTTTTCTGCTGTTGTTGTGTTAAACGTTGTTTGATTCTTACAATTTTTGGAGCTGTTCAGTTGTTCTGTTTCATATGAAAAATAAATAAATAAATAAATAAATAAATAAATAAATAATTCTCTAGTGAATCCTGTGGCATTTCTTGGGGTAGTGTGCTTTAGAAGAAGGGAGCCACACCCATGAAAGCCTTGTTTGCTTCACATACCCACAGTGCAAACTCTGGTCAAGAAGAAAGCAAAATAAAGTTTGCAGGACGAGGCATGATCAGGAAGACATGAAGTGAAGTTTGGGAGGAAGCCCTTCCTGAGTTACGCAAAAACCTAGGTTGTGTAGGCCTTTAGTAAGACGGAAAATCACCTTGAAATAGGCCCAAGTGCTAATAGGTAGCCAGTACAGGTGCCTTAAAACTGATTTTACATGTTCCCCGATTCTTGTCATTATCAAAAAGGAGGACGTAGCATCTCTGGTCTGTACACTCCACACAAACAGTTTTCATTTTCACATTTCATCCTCTGAGACTTCAAAGGGAAATGCAGTTCTGAGCCCACCTTAGTGTTTCAACTGGATCCTGTATCTGTTTGTGTGTTTAACAGTAGCTGGATCAGCAGCAACTAGAAGGTGATACATTTATCATCTACTGATTTATAGGTCAAGTTTATTTTAAAGGCACAAGAGCAAGCCAGGCTATTAAAAAACAAACAAACAATTTAATCTAACCTTAACAAAACCAAACCTTGGTAGTATAAAAAGACTCTCCCCCTGCCAGTCAATGGACAACCTTAAATCACTTGCATGATTTTCACTGAACACTTAATGTCCAATTCATTTTGCCTTGGTTCCCTTAATTTTTAATAGGTATGGGTGTGGAAGACGACGAGGAACAGTTTAAAAAGGCATTTGCCAGTGTCATTCATTCCTTACTTACTTTGTAAATCCATTAAATTGTGGTTAATATTGCAAAACCTTTATAAATTTAATTTTGGACCCCTTGACACCTGCAATTAACTCCAGATAGTTTTAAATTATGATAAATATCCTTTTGAGGATTACAGAGTGTAATTACAATAATACAGTGAATGTCTGATTATAAATACAGAATATTCACATATAGATTGTCTAATGATAGATTAAGCTCTCCCAAATAATTTTTAATTGCACTTTTATGCTGCCAAGGGATTGGTTTGATTAAGGTTAGAAAATGAAAAGCTAAGTTAATTCTTGTACCCATAGGCTGTCTTTCAATCTAACACTGTTACATATAGCTTGATATCATGTTTAAGGATAAAACAACTGATCAGAGGAAAGATATTCCCCATGCCACTACTCCAGTGCTGCTTTTAATACATAATACTTAAGATAGCACAAAAATTTTAGTGTTTCCCAAATTTTATTTATTTACAAAAATCTTTATATACTGCCAATTCATTAAAAAAACACCAAAGCGGTTCACAGCTGTACATAAAAACATACAATCAAAATTATATACAAAAGTTAAACTCATAACTATTGCAGAAAAATATATTCTGAATTGCTTGCATAAGCCTGACAGAATAAAAAGGTTTTCAGCTGGCGTTTAAAAACTGAAACAAAAATTCCTGCTAAATTAAATAATCATTTGTTACATTTACATACTGTCCATTCAACTAAGTTATTCAAGCAGTTTACATAAAAATAACATTTGCCCCACCCCACTCTGAAAACAGCTAAAATGTCCCCTAATTCTGCATAGGTGGAGCCACACAAGCAATTAATTAACCACAGCACCAGAAGAAAGAAATGTGAATAATAGTTACTTATTATTTAGTTGAAGCACCATTGTTTGAAATGAGAAACATACCTTTATTTAGTGTGTGTTTTTTTGTCTCAAAAGGCACCTCCTAAAAAAAGAAAAAAGAATGGCTCTGTTATCTGTGAAAACCCCAATATTCTCTAGTTTCTCTACTGATTTATCCTTCTACATTATTTCCCCAGATTTCATTTTTGGAATAAAATGGTCTGGTACACCATCTTGCAAGTAGGTAGGGATAAAATGTATAATTTCCAGAACAGTATGTGTTTCAACATCACTGCATGATGATCTTCAAAAAGTATGAATTATATCACCGTTTGTACCTCCTTCTCTCTTTATTTTAGAAGATAACTTTTGTTCACCATCATTACAAAACTCTAAAAGGCAAAGGTCAGGGAATGTGCTGGAGATTAAAGAAGCCACTTGGATTCCTCCGTAATACATTTTTGTGTGGATTCTTCGCTTTAAAGTAGCAGCACAATTGGCAAATTGTCCACATGCTTGAAACAACAGATTTGGATCATGAACGTTAGCTGTAAAGTGCAAGCTGTTGTATGTGTTTGTTTACTGCAAGGTAATAAGTACTTTCCTGGAAACTAATAGATTTGACGTAGTGCTTTTTGCATATTTTCATTACCCCTTGTTCTCAAAGGATCTGGAGCTTGAATCAGGAACCTCAAGAATTTTGGTCTAAGATGCTGGCATATGCTCAGCCCTCAGAACCTTTTTTGTGGACCTGGTTCTGGCAGCAACCATAGTCTCCACCATTGCTTGGCCCCCTTTCTCTTGTCCCTTTGGGTGTCCTTTCATAGCCAATGCAATTTATCTAAGCCTCATTGTCACAAACTAAATCAGAGTATATGCAAATTGCCAAAAAGGGGTGGCGAAATTGAGTGGGGTATGTATTGGCTCGGTCATAAACGGAGGGCAGCATCAGCTCTTGCAGTTATCAGGTAGTGCAGCATCTCTGAATCGGTGAGATTGCTATAAATATTAGAACTGGAGCCTGACATTTCCCCCCTATGTTTGGATTACAGAGCTTTGTGCTATCCTGCTGCAGAATCGTTTCTGAGGTCTGATTTACTCAAACATGACTTTCTTAGCTCCATACAGGCCCTGATGAACGTGTGTGTGTGTGTGTGTGTGTGTGAGAGAGAGAGAGAGAGAGAGAGAGAGAGGGAGAGGGAGGGAGAGAGAGAGAGATGCATGGCCTGTGATTCTAACAGTGGACCCTAACTGGAGGATACATTATCCTGTCTTACGCAGATAGGAATTGTGATGGTGGTATATTGAATGTACCTTTGAGGGGGCAGGTAATTGAACAGTTCCTGTTGTGCTCTGTTAGCTGCCTGGTATGGTTTAGTCCCAACTGGGTGTCATTCTGAGCCTCAGAATTGGGGTTGCTCTCTCCCTGTGTTAGCTGCTTTTGCTTGGCTTCTGTTTGGCCATGTTTCACTGTTGCTGTTTTCTGAGAAATAATAGTCTGTTTGAGAGCCTACCTGTCTCTGCTGTGCACTGTCATGAGAACAGGGCATATCTGGGCCTGTGACTCCCCCTGCGACTCATAAGAAATCCAGATGAGTAGAATGGTGTTTTTTAAAATGCAGTTAATTGAATTTATGAACTTTAGTAAACAGAAGGAATAATTCCAAATACATTTCACACACACCCTTTTTTTCTTTTACATCTCTTACATCCCTGACTCTTACTTAGACACTTGGCATTTAAGATACAGGGGTCTTCATAATTCAGTGCACCTGCTTTAGCTGTTTTCAAGTTTGTAAATCTGCAAGTCCACGTGTTGTGGATTTGATGCTAAATATTCAATTAGCTTCTTATAGTGGTCATTAATTACATATGATGTTAACACGCCTAACTTATTTATTATTTAGGATTATTTTGCCTGGACAACTGTGTAGGTGTAGGATGTGAATTTAGAAAGAAATCTGCATTACAAGCAGACTCTAAAATAGGCAACTCCCCCCCCCCCCTTGATTTCCTGGCTCTAAATGCTATGCTGGAATGCAGTAATATCTAGTTTGTGTGGCACTGCTAGAACAAGTCACTCTGGATAAATGCTTTCCCTCACTCATCAAACCATCACCTTCCTATACTGCAGATCAAGCTGTGGGGTCCAGTGGCTGCTGGCATTGCCAAAATGAGCTACTCAAAGAGCTGTTTAGTATTCCATACAAAACTGAAATATTTAAACTTGAGAGCTGACTTGATAGCACCCTGCTGTATAGCCTGCACTAAATTGCCAGATCTTGTAAAACTGCATGATCTGGGGAAGCACAGTGCTGGTTCCTAGGAAGGTAACCTTATCCTTGCTAGAATATCTGTGGCATTCTAGTGTTTTCTTGCAGGTGATGTGGAATTGTAGGCAACAATCAATTAAAGAACTAAATTTGATTGGTGAAAACTTATTTGCTGACCATAGGGAGGTGAAAAGAACTGAGAAGCTGCCTGCACTTGGAAATATGCTCAGGACAGCTAGGTTTCCCCCCCAACATTAAACAAAATTTTAATTGAAAAATACCATTAATTACATTCATGAATTTGGATATATGACAGTTATTGACAAATGAGCAAGTTAAGGTTAACTGGATCATATAATAAATATGTGTGCAGATGAACCTGGAACCGAAGCCTGGAATCTGTGGCTTCATGCTTGCAAGCTGGATTTTTAAAAAGTGAGAGAGAGAGTGCGAGAGAGAACTTGCCTCTTAGCAGCAGAAAGCAATGCATAACAACCAAATAAATCTTAATCTGCTTGATCCAAAGATGAATTTGTGTCTCTGCTTATTTCAAACTGGCAGACTCTTATAAAGGATGGTGTTCATTTCCCTGTTAGCCAGAAGCAATATATGTGATACAAATAGCCCTAGCTGTTGCATGTTTCCCAAATGCCTAGAAAGAAGAATATCTAAGAAAAGAAAATGTTATTTGTGTAAAGCATTCCCCCCCCCCCCCACAATGAATGTTGGCAGCAAATTGTAAAATGGATGCTTAATGATGAGGCAATCTTTTCCTGGGCTGTTGAGAGAGTAGAAATGTTTGGTGCTTGTTCTTTTCACCGTTAGCCTGGCCTTCACAGAACAGACCAAATGTAAATTGCAGGCAGCTTCATGGTTTTCAATCAGATTCCCTATTTCACTGGGCCAGTCAGTTCTCTGCCAAGCTCACAGGGGTTTGTAGCAGAAGTGAGACATGGCTCAATGTGGTTTATAAACTTTGAGATAGCAAATCAAGCTTTAAAAAAGATGTTTTATAGCTTGTTTGGTTAACAGATAACAAGTAGTGGTTTAAAAAGTCATGATTGGTAAGAAAGAGACTGTGGGCACAATTCTGTTTGATCCATGTGTAGAGAGCTGGGCAAAAGCATTGGAGGCCAATATAACTCCAAGCATTCCATGTATCACAGCCAGATACTCACTTAAAAGAAGGCCCTTCAGTATTTCACCCTGCAGTATTCATCAACCAGCATCTCCCAATGCCCTCAGTATCTATTCTTTGGCTCCAGCTAACCTTTCGCCTTTTCTTTCTGTGTATTCACTAGTGCCATGCTGATAATTCTGATGTTTGCTGGGGGTCCGGGAAGAAATCCCTGTTGAAAATTGTGTGAAATTGTGTGGGTGTAATGAATTACAGTAATCTTAATGTTTGATGACATTACTAGATGGTAACGGTGTGCTCTGGGGAGGGGCAAATCAGTCAATTTCAGTTTCTCACAATTTCTAATTTTCCCAATCTTAAATTTAATTCTCTCAACATCCGTGATTTTCCCACAAAATTCAATAGCATTTTAGTGTTCATATATCCTAATACAGATAGCAGCTGATCTGCATGGGGGAATAAGCCCTGCTCCGCCCTGTCATGCCCCATTTCCCAGCCACTTCTGGACATACGTAAATCAGTTGTTGCCTGTATGCGTATTTTTGTAGGCAATTTTCTCTAAGATACACATTTCTGCAAAACATTTCCTCTACTATAGCACATTTTTGCAAGTTGTTTTCACTAATGTATGTGTATTAATGCACATTTTACCCTAGTACGTGTATTTTTGTTCACATTACTTGGCTAGAGAACTGCATTGCAAAATTCAGAAAAGTGTGGATTTTGAAGGATGGTGGTTTTGATTTGTTTTAGAAAGTGCAGATCCTGTGTGTTTGGTTAACACAGTCCTTGGTCTTTATCCTAGAGCCTCCCGGGCTACCTGCACTCTCTGAAAACCCTTGGGAGGATGGCATAAAATCCTCTGAAGGGTTTTTGTGGAGTGCAGGTACCCTTGAAGGATTGTTGTAAGCAAGAATGCACATATATCTCAGCCTCCTTGTGACATTATTAAGCTTTAAGGTTAGCACTACCCCACTGCTCACCAATGGTTCATTCTCTATCCCTGTGTAAATTTGGGTGGAGGTTTCTATTCAAGAAAAAAATCCCAGGAACCTAAGTGAAGCTAAGCACGTTCCAATAACACTAGTCATTTCGGGGGGGGGGGAGAATGTGTTCCCCTCACTTCCACAGTTAAAGCTGAAAACATGCCATTGCAGGTTTTTTTGCCATTATAAATGCTTTCAGCTACTTGCAGAAGAGATGGCTGGTGGTGCTTGTTGGTAGCACATGAAGCCAGAAGCCAGGTTCACACACTTATTTATTACTATAGTTGTATTCTGCTGTTGCTCCAAGGAGCTCAGGGCAGTATATATGGTCTCTCCCCGCCCACATTTTATCTTAAAACAATGTTCTAAGGTTTAGGCTAGGCCAAGAAATAGTGACTGGTCACGGATGCCCAGCGAGCTTCATGAACCTAGAGATTTGAACCTGAGCCCAGCCCAATACTTTAACCCACTACACCACACTGTGTATCTGTAATTTTTCTCTGCACTTTGTAACTTTGGCCTGACTATTGTATTTATTTTATAGAAGGGTGTAGTAATTGCCAGCTCATAATAAAATACAGTCAAACCTCTGTTCCTGAACCCCTCCATTTTGGAATGTTTCGGGTCCTGAATTCCAAAAACCCAGAAGTAACTGCTCTGTTTTTCTAACTATTTTTGGATGCCGAACGTGCTTCCGTTTTGAGTTTCCCTATTGTATTGAGGCTTCCGCTTTCAGTTTTCGGTTATCGGACGTTTTGGAAATCGAACGGTCTTCCGGAACGGATTACATTTGACAACTGAAGTTTGTACTGTACTGTTTGGAGTACAGTTTGTACTCCAAACTGCAGTTGCACGTGTGAACTCTCTCCCTTGAAAAGCATTGTTAGTTTGATGTATGCAAATTCTATTTGCGCTCTTAGAACTGTGAGAACCCATTCTCACATGCAAGTCACCTGAGGATGTTGCATTCCCCCAACTGTGAATATGATTGTGTGAACCAGCTCTGAGGTGTACTGAGCTGTGAATGACTGCAGGGAGGCTCTTATTCCCTTAAAATAAGGCAGCTACTTCTCCTCCTATGGATACCATCTGAAGTTACTTCACCATTCATTAGTAGCTCCGATCTGGTGGAACGCTCTGTCACAAGAGACTAGGGCCCTGCGGGACTTGACATCTTTCCGCAGGGCCTGCAAGACAGAGCTGTTCCACCAGGCCTTTGGCCAGGGCACAGCTGACTTCCTCCTTTGGCAATCCTCACAGAACTTCTAGTCCAATGGTTGTCATTAATTTGATTGGAATTAATTTTATAATGAAATGATTTTAGAATGTTTTATCATTTTACTGTTGTTAGCTGCTCTGAGCCCAGCTTCGGCTGGGGAGGGTGGGATATAAATAAAAAAAAAATATTATTATTATTATTATTATTATTAGTGAGATAGATAGGCTTGAGGGATGTGAAAAGCCAACAAGGGAAATTGTGAGGAAATTATCTATTATCCAGATGTTCACCAAGTCCATTCTTCTTTGACATTACCCTAAGTTCTGTCTGCTAGGAATGTTTATCCACACACATCACCCCCCCCCTCACAGTCACAAGCATTGTGTCACTCGTAGAATGCCTCTGCGACCCTTGGCGGAGGACCCCGTGCCTTAGATTGATTGACAGTTATCGCCATTGCTGTATGTTTTTGAGATTCCCTGACTCTGAAACCTATGATTTAACAAATCTTAGTAAAAATTACTGAAACAAAAATTAAATAAAAGTAGAAAATTTATTAAATGTAATTCCCTTTGACATGGTAATATTGGTTAATTGGTTTTAAATAGCTCTTTAAGAACCTCCATGAACATGCTGTTAAATGCAAATGAATGAAACACTTCCATTATGTTGAATCAACAATTTCTAAAGAAGATATGTCTGAGAGGGAATTAAGACTCTAACGTTTGGAAATAAGTGTGGCGTAGGCTGAAAGTGATGTACCTTTACATGCCTATTACACTTTTCCAAATTACAGTCATGCCATGGCTTCCCATAAAAAGATCACAACCCAGGCCAGCAAGTGATTTTCTTTAGCATCAACTATATTTAGAATTGAGCTAAGGCTGAAGGGTCACAACAGTCTCCTACATAACCATTGGCATGGGCTTTTCACCACCCTCATGTGAATAGCAATATCAGGCCTGATCCTACCATTGAACAGGGTGGGTGGGGGTCTGCCTCAAGCAGCAGATGCTTGGTAGGGGGCAGGGAGTGGCTGTGAAGAGTTGGGAAATAAAGCTGTGTGTGCTATGTGGCCTGAAACTCCAAAGCTGGTCTGTTTCCCTTTTGAGTGATGAAGGTCACTGTCCCATAGCCAGTGATGAAGTAAAATTTAACTGCTGGGCTGGTTGGCTTCTGGATGTGGAATTGAGAGGTAGGAAGTGCCATTTTTGTCCATCTCAGGTGACAAAACATATTGGACCACAGCCTTGAACAGACTCCCTATCAGATATCTTGTGTGCTCCCATTTTCAGAAGTTAGCAAACAAGGTCTATAAGGAGTGGAGAACTGTGTCAGAATTTCTGTTGGCATGCATACTGGGGAAGAGGAAGTTAAAGAGCTGCCTCTTTTGCAGCTTGAGACAAAGCAAGTAGTATCTCCGAAAGAGACTGCCTATTAGTTTACATATCATCATTTACAGACAGTGCTGATACCAGGCTATTTTGCGCTCTGGGCAAGCCTAACTGCTTGTTCACCCCATTTTCATGTTGTTGCTAACTTCAGTTTTCAAAACTAGATGTAGAAAAAAAAACACACAAAATTTGAAACTGCTAAATTTATTTTAAATTGCAAGAACAAATAATACAACCATCTTCCATTATGTTTCTCAAATACAAGAGAAAATGTTTTAGCACACAAATCTTTTTTGAATAGTCTTGTAAATTGTGGTATTAAAAGTTAAGTCTTATAAAAGTTCCAATATCGAGTACATACAAATCTCACGTTGCATGCATTTTCCTTTTCTGATTTTGTCACAAATTACTTTAGGTCAAGTGCTGCTGCTTGGGCACGTTCAGTCGATACAGTAGCAAAGCCAACTAGCCTTTTTGAGCATAAGTTAGTTTTTATAAGTTTGAGCTTTGAGAAACGGGGTTCACCACGTGTCACTGACGCTGGAAACAGGGCCGTCTTTACCCGGGGGTGCAAGGGGTGCAGTGCACCCAGGCGCCAAATTCTGGGGGGCACCAGGTGCCCACTGCTGAAGCCGCCTAAGCTCTTAACTATCTACCTGTTATGAAATAATAATTTTGATCAAGCTAGAAAAGCAAAATACATTTATACGTAGGTATTACCGAAATGTATACTTACTGTTTCACTAAAGGGCTTTCGACTTTGTGCACTCATTTACCAAAGATGCGCCGCGCCAGCGGTGGTGCTTGTCATTCACAGTGGCGCCGTGCATGCGAAATTAACTCTTACTTCAAAATATTATGTTATGTATTTTATTGAGCTGCTATGTGGCAGTGGGGTCAGTGGCACCTTTGACACTAAGTAGGTGCCTAAACAATATTTATAAGTTTAAGTGTGGTGGTGTTGTATACTTAAGTACAAGTGTATTGTAAATAAATGAGCAATAAAAAAGTTTATTTCTTTTTCCTCCCTTCTTTCGTAAACAAGAGAGAAGGCGTAAGTCTGGTGTCTGACATAAGCATAATAAAAGTTAATTGGGGGGCTAAACTAAATTTGGGGGGCCCTGGGTGGATCTTTGCACCCCGGCGGTGCATATGCTAAAGATAGCACTGACTGGAAGTGTGAGAAGGAAGCTTAGAGCAATGGAGACATTTGGCACATTATCCAGCAGTTTTTGTTGTAGCATGAAGAGAAATACTCCTTGTGGCAGCATGGACTTGGGAAGTCTTTGAGCTATTGCTGTAGCACAGCACAGATACTCATCATCAATATTTTTGTTTCCACTGTGCATCAATGATTTTTCCAGATTCCTGTAGGCCTTAATTGTACCTTCAATAGATTTTTTCATTGATACTGTATATATCAATGTATATATCAATGCTGGTGTACGCGCGCAGAAATAAAAGGAAGATCATGAGGATTTTTACGCTACCTCCTGCTGTAGAAGTACCACCTGAGCCAAACTTTTATGATAGTGTGAAAAAAATTCGTCTACGGCAGCAGCTAGAGATGTACTCTATCGCAAGGAAATATGATCACCAGCAGCAACCGCAGAAGCAGACTGATAGTGTACAGCTATTGGTGGAATGAAGTCTGGAAGATCTGAAGCTGAGAGGATGACGGAAAGTTTGGGATGTAGTCATTTTCAATGCGTCTTGAATAGTATAGTATAGTATATATCATACAGGACACCAAACAGGGAGTTATATTGTTGCGCGGACAGGCAGAGTCCCCAGATCCCGCGCGGTCCCCCCGTCATGTGGAATAACGACTCATGACAACGTGCTATGGGATTAAATTGGCCACAACTTTATTAAATTTCAAATGTGGGTAGACCTTGGCTCAGGCATTGGGCGTTCTCCCTCCCCAGTCCCCAGCCGGGGACCTAGGGAGCATCAGGGTTATCCAGTGTGTGTGGGGGGGATGGGCCGGCTCTGGAGAACATATGTTCAAGCAGAGATAGCCGCCCCCATTACGCCGCCGCCGCAGGGGAGAGCAATGACGACCTTTCGGCGTACGGTCAAAGCCTCCCTTCAGGAACCCCTTTAACGGGGAACCCTGGTATCGCCGCCGCAAAGAGGAAGATGGACTAAAGGATTCCGCCCAAGGCCTGATACCGCCAAAGCTGTGACGTTTTGCTACGGGAAAGGCGAAACCTGACAATGCAGGGAAAATCCTTTCCGGCCCTTTAACAGCGACGTTAACGTAGCAGCGCCCGCATACCTGCGAAGAAAAGTTAACCTGCAAAACCTGTGAAGAAAAGTTAACCTGCAAATAAGACATTAACTGAGGGTGGGTAGGGTGGGAGAAGCTCTGGAGCCAAGTGAGGATTCCCAGGTAAGATCCTCCCTCTATTGTGTGGGCAGGTAATCCCTCCCCTACCTGGCCTGATCTCCTTGGCAACGCTTCCCCCAGGTGGGATTGGGCAACTGACTGAGGTAGGCGTAGACCTCCAGGTATCCCACCTGAGGGAAGGCAAACCAAGCCTATGCTGTTGGAGCCGCTCCAGATCTAGGGGCTGCGCGCGTCCACGCAAAGGGCGCCCCCCGTTTTAAGCGGGGAGCGGTCATTGTAGCTATTTTAAGCTCTCTTCAGCATGTCTAAGACAGCATACCAGAAACCTGCTTGAATTTCTGCTTTGGATCCTGTGATGCCTCTTCTTGGGCCTCATACTCCAACTACACTTTCTTTCACCTTTTTTCTGACTTGTTCATCTCAATGTTTGGTAGTATTTCTAGCTCCTTTGCAATCTCAGTGGCATCTATCAAAGCTTGTTGAAAACCTTCAACATGCCTTCAGCCCAAAAAGCAATTCTTTGTCACTTGCAGTTGAATTGTAGCTGAATTTAAATCAGCTTCCTTATTTTGCGGTCTCTTGCTTGTAAGATGGATTACAAAAAGGATGTTGTTCCATAGAACAAGGGATACCCAGGGTCTTAGCATGGGGGGGGGGTGCCAAAGGGGCCCTGGCCACAGACACAGATTTCTCTGGAGGCACCAAGCAGGCACCCCCAGTGCAGCCCAGTCTGGTGCTCCTCTCTCAGCATCAGAGGAACCAATGCTTGCAGAGAAGAGCACCAGGACAGGCTGTGCTGGGGGCACTGGCATGGGAATGCCTGCTTTGCACCTGCTAAGGTCCACATCAGCTGGCCAGGCTCCCCCTTGCACAGGCGGGCTGGTTTGCTCTGGAGTGAGGTCACTCTGGTGGGGTTGGCATCAAGGGTTGGGATGCTGCAGCCACCTTCTTTACTCTTTGTGCCCCACCCACTGGCACACCTGTACACACTGGTGCATGCCCACCACCTGGCCATGTGCCTGTGCACCACTCTGGCACACGTGCACATGCAACGCCACTGGGGATACCACAAACGCGAACTTACAAATTGCATCAGCAAGGGCTTTGCTTCAAATTGGGAAGTATTTTTAGGCTTGTGTCATCAAAAAATCTATATTAACGCATCATATATACCACCAGGATGATATCTCGATAGTTTCAAAGCATCATTCCAGCTCTCCCATCTTGTTCCACACAATAGCTAAGCAGTTGTGGCCTAAGTTTGATACATGACTAGTTAGAATTTGCCAATGAGGAGTTGATGCAGAAAAATAATTATATCAAAAAGGATCAGGGAGGCGTAAAATGGCTAAACAAAGCTTTGGTTTAGTGGGTTGTGTGAACCAGGCCAATGTGTTGAATCTATGGCAAAAATATATATATATGCTACTCTGTCTACCAACCTAGCCCATTTTGGTACATCCCTTTAAACAGATGATGTTTTGGGAAGAGAACAAATCAGGCTGCGACAAATCAAAGCTTTTCCATCTTCCATGACAGCATTGATATGTCTTTAAACTATATTGCCTGAGCTATGTGCAAGGACATTGTAAAAATATATATAGTTTGTATTATAGAACCAATTTTTCTTTCTTTCCTTTTGAGATGCTGGCCCTAACAATCTTGGGGTGGGATTGGGGCGGAAAACCTTTTGCCATGAAATTTTGAAGGAACTAATTTAGTTATTTGCTTTGTCATACCAACTGTTGCAGTGGGATAAGGGCTGTTTGGGCAACAGTTCCTAAGATCTAGTCATAAATTACAGAGCAGCTAACCACTTGAAAATGTCATAGCAAGCTACGCTGGAGAAACAGTCACTATAGTAACAGGTTTGTGGGACAAAGGATGAATGTGTTGCTGAAAGAGAATGTTTAGCTTTTGGCTTTAAGCACCAGCAGTTCACAAACGATTGAGCTTTGTGACATGAGCTGGCTTGATCTTTATAAAATTGGAGGCTACATAAAACCTCAAATCACCACATTCCATTTGCAGGACACGTGAACTTGTCAGTAGGCTTTAGAAAACCCTGAGTCTACCCTGTAGATACCAATGAATTAGAGGGTTGGGCGCTTCATGCATGACAGAGAAGGTGGGTGAAATTTGAAGTATTATTTTGAAGTAAGTATCCCTTCATTTCCAGGAAGAACACCACAGTAAGGTGGGAACTAGCATGGACCCAGCTACTGTCCTGAGAACAAATGACCTTGCTTTGTCCTTCCTTACCAGAAATAACTATTTTTCAAATGATTGCAGGGGGTCTCTCTAGCCCCCATGTTGGAGGCCCAAAAGCCAATGTGCAGCTGCACCATCTCCGTTTTAGGAGGAATTCCATCAGAAGGGCTGCCCTTGTCATTATGCAGAGCAGCAGTTGCTCAGAGAGCAGCAACAAATGTTGGAGGACAGAGCTTTGTGTGTGATTCACCTGCTGCCTTCAGGTGTGCTATTCCATTACCAATGTCGAAGTGTAATGGAACCGCCTGCCTAGGTGACCACCCAGCCTCAACTGGATATGAATGCCTATTTATCTGATGCATCTGAGATGGCAATTCCCTTTGGAGAGCCAGTGTGGTGTAGTGGTTAAGAGCGGTAGTCTCGTAATCTGGGGAACCGGGTTCGTGTTTCCGCTCCTCCACATGCAGCTGCTGCGTGACCTTGGGCCACTCACACTTCTTTGAAGTCTCTCAGCCCCACTCACCTCACAGAGTGTTTGTTGTGGGGGAGGAAGGGAAAGGAGAATGTTAGCCGCTTTGAGACTCCTGAAGGGGAGTGAAAGGCGGGATATCAAATCCAAACTCTTCTTCTTCTTCTCTTCTGGTATGCCAGAAAAAACTACCATAATAAGAATAAATATTAGACAATACAGTGGTACCTTGAGTTACAGATGCTTCAGGTTACAGACGCTTCAGGTTACAGACTCCGCTAACCCAAAAATGGTACCTTGGGTTAAGAACTTTGCTGCAGAATGAGAACAGAAATCGCGCGACAGCAGCAGCAGGCCCCATTAGCTAAAGTGGTACCTCAGGTTAAGAACAGTTTCAGGTTAAGAAGGTACCACTGTAATAGCAATTATAATTATTTCATAATAGGGTAAGATTAGCTCTGGTAGTCATTAAGGCTAGCAGTATTCCAATATAGGAATGTAAGACTTTCATATCATTTACTTTGTGGTAGCCCAGCAAGTAAGGCTATCCAAGCTGTAGAACCAGAAGCCCAAGGCATGATGATCAAAATAAAATGTCCACATTAGGTCTCAATTTAAAAATAAATAAGTAATGCATTATAATGTGACTGTTACAACTACTGGGATATGACTGTATTTAAAATATGTGGCATTAAATTGTGATAAAAGCTTTCGGCCATCCTTGCATCTCCAAGTTTCCAACTGGTAACTAGATGGATATAAGCAGGACCAACATTCACAGTAGTATTTGCATGATCAAGATGGATTATGACAAATAGAGCTGGCCACCTGAAGCTAAGTGCTATTCCCAATACAACCACTCTCCCCTGTTATTGTTCTATGTCCTGAAAGGAATATTTTACCAAACGTTTTAGTAACATACTGGAAATAAATATGTAATTAACTCCCCCCCCCCCTTACGAACACTTGGTTAATTAGGTGTCTGGGCTCTTTGTAACAGTTTCTCTTTCCCATTGCCATTTTTTAGTCACCTTGTTGAAAATGTTGGCTCTCTTATTGCTTGTCATCTAGAAATCATTAAATGTGTCCTCCATCCCCAGATATTTAAATGCTTATTAGAATCTTCACCAAATATGTATGTCTGTTAAGGTGGGATGAGATCACACAGTACTGTGCTCTGTTAGGTCAATTGCCCACAGGGCTTCCTTGCAACAAATTATCTACCATTCTTTCTGAGGATATCTACCTAATCTCCCTTTTGTTACTTGTTATCTCTGCATAGAATAAATGCCTATAGATAGGGGTGGTCATGTACTGCAGATGTTGAAGCATATGAGTGTAGGTTGGGGTGCAGCCTGCTGCTGCAATGTCACCCTTACACATTAAATTTATCTATTAAGTGCATATGATAAGGATCTCCTTTAATTAAATAAATTTGTTCGCTGAAAGTATTGTTTATATTTTCTTTCATTATGTGGGTAACATTGGATCAGAGGCCTATTTCTGTGGGGAAAAAACAGTTTCTGAAGATATTAGAGACATTGTTGTTGACCTCTTACATGACAGGGTGTAATTCATAGTGTTCAATCTTTCCTTTAGTGTGTATGTGAATGAGAGGGTGTGTTGAACTATGGATGTGATACTATTTATGAGGTGCTTGCTATATGAGACTGTTTGTAGGATAATGGCAATTGTCAACATTTGGTGTGGGTGGCCATTTTTATGCTACTTTCTGAGCCCACCTTGTAGTCTTATCACACTATAAAATGTGCATTGTGAGGGATAGTATCGCATGGATAACATGATTCACTTTTCAACCAAGGGCCCGTAAAGGGACCCATAGAGGTTTTAGGAATTGCATTTCTGTTAGTGAGGAATTGCAGCTGTCACCAGCCTCCAGCATTACTTGAGCCAATGTACATTGAAACATTTGTCATTTTGTACATTTGTGTGGGTGCTGGGAAATGGAGCCCCCACGAGGAAAGGTCTTTGGCCATTTGACCTCATGAAACAGCCTACTTTCTGAAAGGCCTTTTCTTATATTTATCATACTTTCTTAGTCTCGGGCAGCTGCTTGCAAACACATGGATGGGTACACTTCTCGTCCAATATATATGTACAGAAAGACAAGGAATCATACACATCTAAACTTGTCATGTAACAATAGAGGCTTGCAACCAAATGGTTGTATCAGTATCTTGTATGTTGCTTCTGGTCCTCTCCATTCAACTCTCTGAGACTGTTCATCTCCATTCCCTCTCCCCCATTTTATTTCCCTTCTCCTTCTGGATATGCCATTTTTTTACCCTTCATTTCTGAGACATCCTTCACCCTCTCATAATCCTAATTCCCTTGTTTCCTTTTGGCCTGACTCCTGTCATCTCCTTTCCTCTATTCTGGTGTACTATACACAAAAGGCTTCTATGGGAATTACTATATAAGCACAAATTGAGTACTCTCATTCTTCTCCTCCTTCTTTACATTGTACCTATTTTAATATCATTCTAGCATGCTATTTTCAGTAACATTATGTATGCAATGCATGAGCCTTTGCAAGTGCAATCTCAGGACCCCTTGCACTGATCTTTGAGGCCTGTGGAGAGTTGGAGTTTGAAGGAGGAGGTTTGGAGGTAGCGATTGTGATGGAATTTGGCAGATTTCTCGCAGAGCTTTTGGAGGAGGATAAATGTCTGGTGAAGGTTTTTTGAGTTTGGGGGAGAAATCTTGGAGGGTTTCTTGAAATTGTTTAGCCTTTTTTTTAGATGGCACCTAAATGCACGGTACCATCATCTTCCTCTGGTGCTGACAGACCCAAGAAGCAGTAAGTGGTGCCCACTCTGGAAGGAAACTGGGAGTGCTGGACTGTTTATGAGATGGCATGACCATGTTTGTTGTAGCAGGGATGTATGACAGGAATGAGTCCAGAATATGTCATTAAGATATGGGAGAAGAAAATCCAGGCATCAGTGACAGCAGGTACAACTGTGAAGGTCACTATCCAGATGTGGGACGAGGCCTTGGTGAAGACAGTGCACTGAACCTAGAGGACATGAACCACCAGCACATTCCAATCGATGGCAGCACCTTATGCAAGAAAGCTCTCAAGCTGTTTGCAGCCTGCAAATGAGTTCCATGCCAGCTCCGGTTGGCTGGCCCACTTCAAGCGCAGCTTCAGCTTGAAGAACATTGGTTCCAGTGATGAAGCTGCATATGTGGACCAGGAAGCTGCCCAAGGATACCCTCACCAGCTGAAGAGACAAAAGTGCCAGCTGCCCATCACCATGTTCCCTCTGCAAGACACCATCAGCAGCAAGTGAATCTGACCTATGGCCAAGCTCTTCAAAGTACCGGTCTACCCACCTTGCTATTGTTTTCCACATTGTCCTTCAGTAATGAGGAAGAATGAGAGCCACCACTGTCACTATGCATGCCTGTCTAGTAAGGGTTGCTGGGGTTTTTTAAAGGGTTTTTCAAGGGCTTCCAGAGGTTTAGAGGATGTTTGCAGGCTGTTTTACAGTATGCACAATTTCACATAAACGTGTGGCGCCTTGGAACATAACCCCTATGCAAATGGGGAGTTGCCTGTATACGCTTGCCGTGAGAAAGTTATGGGCAACTTCTTAAAACCAAAATGTTGTTGAGTGCCAAGATGATTCTTTTAATCTAAATTATTTGGAGAACATTACAATTTAATGTTTTGACAGCTTACCTTTCTGAAAATGTATGTTTTCACTTACTCTTGGATTGTCTTCATTTGTTTGAGGGGGAGCTTTATTTTAATGGCAATTGTCTACACAATAAAAAAAAAAAAAACTGACAAAATGTTTAGCACAGTAGTGAATCTGGTTTTAAATACCTGTTTGGTTTTCCTAATAATCGCTTGTATTTTAGCTAGGTCAAGCAGAAAGCAATGGTGTTCTAGGAGACAGTTGAAAGCAAACAGTGAGGTTGTTTCTGTCAAGAATGAACAGCCGCTAGATGCCACTGTTGAGTTTCAGTTCTCCAAAGTGGGCAGAGGTTCTATGGCAGTGCAAAATTTGTAGCCATGAAGACATGTGTGTGTAGTAGTTATACAACAGAAATAAATTATTTCTGCAGTTTTAGGGTTTGAGAAATAGATCTACAAACAACATTTTCTTCTCAATGTTTCACTAGATGTTATCCTATATGGCACTTCATCATATTGACAGGTCTAACATGCCTCTCTTCCCCATATCCTTGGCTTAGCAGCACAGAGCAGAGACTATGTGAAATGCGGAAAAAAGGGTTGAATTCTTACTTGATTACTGCAAAGCTGTTTTATCTTCTATTGCAGAGGGTTTTTTGGCACATGCAGCCAAGTCAGCCTGCAAGCCATTTTGAAGTACCAGTGTTTGCACAGACCAATCGCTTGTTAGGCTTATATCCTGACACTTGATATGCCGTGTTTTGACTGGTAGACTATTTGTTCTGAGATAGTGTTGTATTGCAAGAATATTTAAACGACACCTGCATTTAAAAGATAACCACAGAAGCAGTATTGTTCAAAATAAGAGGTCAAACACCCTTTCCCCCAAATCTGTTTTGAACAGCCCCCATAATCAAGGAAGCTGGTCACCTATGGCCTTCAGTGGGAAGGAAATTTCATAAAAGCGGAGCATTGACAGAAAAGTCAACCCCCAATTTTCAGCATTTCTCAATACAGTCGTACCTTCGTTTTTAAGCAGCTTCTCAAACGTTTTGGCTCCTGAACGCCACAAACGCGGAAGTGACTGTTCCAGTTTGTGAACTATTGTGAACTTCCTGCAGCCAATCAGAAGCCGCACTTTGGTTTCCGAACATTTTGGAAGTCGAATGGACTTCCAGAACGGATTCCGTTCGACTTCCAAGGTACGACTGTATAATTAAGCACACAGCTGACCAGTTGTTCTGCTCTTTCAGCACCAGGGACTAAAGATCACCTCGGAAGAACCATGGAGGAGGGTCAGGGGCCCAACCTATGAAAAGCTGGTATGATTGCACTTCAGCAGCACATCTATGCATTAAATCAAGTTCCTTTAGGATGAGATCATGAGATGTGGAAACAGGGCCTGGAAGCTAAGGGGTGGTGCTTTATAGGTCATGGGGTAGAACTTGTTGAGATGATTGGGAGCTTGGTAGGGATGACACTTTGTGGGTCAGGAGACAGAGCCTGGCTATGCTTGGTGGCTTAGGGAGGCTGGTGAACATAGGGACTGTTGGAACTGGAAAAGGTCCCAAGATAAGCAGGTGATAGTCTGTTCCTTGGATTATTTGCCCATCTCCTGGAAACCTTGGAAAGATCATTAAAACTCTAGAATGAAAGAAGTTGTCATTCACAACAGACCATATTGGCTATCCCTGCTATATGAGATTGACTCACAGAAGCCCATTCACATTTTTAAAAATAAACAAATTGGGAGCAGCCCAATGTGCCTCATTCCTAATGTTTGTTGATGCTTCCAGCCATGGAATTTATGCATGTTAAAAAGGATTGCTACATTATTATCTCTCATAGCTGAACTGCATGATCAGACGAATTGTGGGTGGTTTCACTGCAGGTGATTGCCGGTGTGTATTGAATTCACCTCCATAGCAAAATTTTGTGTTTATGGAAAACTAGCTTATCAGGAATAACATTTCCAGCCTTGTTTTCTCCCTGGTATGCTAGTTTTCTATGTGCACTGAATCCTTTTTTAAAAGAGCAATTTATATTTTATTTTATTTATTTCAAAGAGCAATTTAAACATGCTGTTTCCTATCCACAGTCTGAAATGGCATAATCACTTTATACATGTGATTCTGCAGATCATCTACATTTAAGCATGCTCCAATTTTAAATCTGATTGATAAGGCCAGGCACACTAGATGTCTTCGCATTCTCTCCTGCAAATTGTTCCCTACTGATAACTATAGTATTTGAAGTAAAATGAATCTTCTCCCTCTGGTATATGAGCCATTTTCATATACTTTGATGCTGATGAGTATGTTTATGTATGACCTGACTAATACATTACATGAATTCAAGTACATGATGGTGGTTGCATGAAGAAGGCTCTCTCAAAGTTTTTCCATGTTTTTTGGTGCCAGCTATATTGCTGATCAGAAGGTTGGCGGTTCAAATCCCCACAACGGGGTGAGCTCCCGTTGCTTGGTCCCTGCTCCTGCCAACCTAGCAGCTCGAAAGCACACCAGTGCAAGTAGATAAATAGGTACCGCTCTGGCGGGAAGGTAAACGGCGTTTCTGTGCACTGCTCTGGTTCACCAGAAGTGGCTTAGTCATGCTGGCCACATGACCCGGAAGCTGTACGCTGGCTCCCTTGGCCAATAAAGCGAGATGAGCACCGCAACCCCATTTGGTCATGACTGGACCTAACGGTCAGGGGTCCCTTTACCTTTTTATACCGCCACCAGCAAACCTTGGGTGGCAAACTCTAGCCACTGCTTCTCCAGATGAGGAATTTGTAGTGGAGAAGTAGCAGGTGGGATTACTTAGCCTTTCAGATGCCATCTGCATTTCTCATGCATTTCTCCACTTGATGCAACAAGTACACATCTGGGAACCTCAGTTAGGCTGAACAAGCCAGGCAGGCAGAGTTTCTATGGGAGAATGGGGAGAGAACAGACCTGCATTTGCTGCTGACAGTATAGTTCCACTGCTGAAGTAACTTGTTAGCCCGGCTGATTCCTTCTTGAAAAGACTTAACCGTTCTACAGTAGTGGGTTATGCTCTTTCATGGCTCAGTGAATCCCATGGTATGAGCTTTGCAATGGGTTTCACAACCTGAATCACACTGCAGTTTGATTTGCAGGAACAGGAGGCAAAGAAGTCTCTGTAGATTCACTTAGAAGTTCAACTTTGATTAACTCCACCCTCAGAGGATTAACTCTCCAAATACAATTTCTCTCAGCTAAGTTTGCCAGTTCAATCCTCTGGTGTTTACTGACAAAATGGCTGTTTTGTTTTTTTCTACTCTTTTCCTTTGCTTTATTACTATCCCGACTTTTTAAATAGTGAAGTGTTTTAAGTGACATCTTCCTTCAGTAGATAAATTGGAAGGTAGCAAAGATAATTCTCAAACGCAGCACAGCTATGTCTAAGGTTAAATTGTTTGTTCCTGTGCCTGTCTTTCTGTTTCTGATTTTATTTCCTTTTAGAGCAGGAATGTCAGAGGCATGGTGTTTTGGTTAACCAGAATGGAGCTGCTACTCATTGTGATCCAATTATTTGAAAATAATAATAACAATAAAGATCAGATAGTTATAGGTTGCATTCAACTAAATTGCTGCACTCCTCCCTCAGTGTGGCCCTGAGCCTTCCCCAAATCTGTTCCAGAGGGTCAGGAAAATGCCCAGAACAAAGGGAGATTTTTCTGTTGTCAAACAGAAATGTTTGTATGTTTGAAACCATTTTCTTTGCACTACACTGCATACAACCCACTGTGTTGATTTCATATGACATCTTCAAGTGGGGAAAGCGATTCATTACTACGTATGGTAGATTTGAACGTGAACTGACTCATAGCTAAGAATGAGTGAGAAATTTGATTCAGTTCACACTAAAAGGCAAACCTACCTAATTTGCACTTTCGGAAACACAGCCATCTTTTTGAAATTCACACTATCCTGAATTTTGCAGTGCAGTTCTCTGGACTAGTAGTGGGTACAAAAATACATATACTTGGGCAATGTGTGCATAAAATGCATATAGTGCTGCAAATAAGACACAGAACACATTATCTTAGGCAATATTGCGTTGCAAAAGTGTGTATATTGTTATTGCATGGCTCCATGAGTCCCCCTGCATTAGCTGTGTTGTGTTTTTTGCATCTTGAATCACACTTCAGGGAGGAAAACAGGGATATAAATTTAACCTACTAGCTAATAAATAAATATGAAGAATGTGCATCCACCAGGTACACAGATAGGAAGGCACAGGTAACCCAGTGTCATTTTCTATTTTATGAAGAATATCTCTTGGATTCATTTATTTATTTATTTATTGCTTGTCGTTTTTTGTCATTTTAAACATAACAAACATTCCAAAGCAGACAGATTAAATTACCTCTAACTTAACTGAGCAGAAAAAAAATACAATGTCCTTTGTAGATAGACTAGCATTGTTTTCATTTTGCCCTCTTTCGGAGTTGTTCTGTTGTGCTCGCAGAACACTAGCTGTAAGATTTTTCATAACCTCAATTTTCTGTCCCACTTTTTAATGTAAGAAATATAATCAATATGGTTTACAAACAATAAAGCAGCCATCAACAACAATAATGCAACAACTAAAACAATTTACAATAAGGTTGACGCTGCAGTAGCAGTAAAATCCATAAGAGAAGCAATATCCTGGAAAACTAAAAGTGTCTACTGTTTATTTAAAAGCATGCAGTGATGGAGCCAAGCATACCATATTCTGGGCACCATAGCCCAAAGTGCCCTCTTGCTAGTGTCCACCCACAATACATTTCATGACAGGGGGACCCATACAAGAATCTCACTGTGGGTTCCATTGCAGCCCAACTCTATAACAGATACACTATAGTGGTAAGCCAAGAAAACCCTGGTTCAGATTTTGCCACTCCACTCTCGTAGTTCAACTGATCAAAACACATCAGGCTAAAACTTTGCATATAGCTACGTAAGAATTATGATGCTTACTAATATTGGTCACTACCCAAATGAATTAATTCTAGCTCTATAGACAACAAAATAACAATGTTCAGCATTTTACGGTGTGCCTTTCCTGGCAAGGTGCAGCAACTGTAACACAGACCTTTAGGATTTCACAAGCTTTGAAGCTTTGGACTAACAAACTATGAGAAAGTCAAACTCACAGGTGACATTGAAGGCTTCCTTTTGAGTGTGGAGGCCTCAAAGCATTACTGACAGAGCTCCTAGGAAAGTATGCATAATGTTTCAGTACAAGAGAATCCCAAAAGCATCCCCTTACAATCAATACATTAAAGCAGACTGATACCTTTAGCATTATTGAGCTGATCTATGTTGGACCTTTGATCGTCTGTCAAAACAATATGGAATATAGCTTTGTTTTGAAAAAAGCAACAAGCAAAATCCACTATTTAATACAATACAGTGGTACCTCGGGTTAAGAACTTAATTCGTTCCAGAGGTCCGTTCTTAACCTGAAGCACCACTTTAGCTAATGGGGCCTCCCACTGCTGCCGCACCGCCGGAGCACGATTTCTGTTCTCATCCTGAAGCAAAGTTCTTCACCTGAAGCACTATTTCTGGGTTAGCTGAGTCTGTAACCTGAAGTGTCTGTAACCTGAAGCGTATGTAACCCGGGGTACCACTGTACAGTATATTCTGAGGTGTACCTAGGGTCCCTTATGCTATTGGCAAGCTCCCCCCCCCCCATAAAACATTTTGCTGCAATAGCCACATTAGAAATTACTACATTTTACACAAACCAGGTACTTTAAGTGTCATACTGGGCAGTGCATTTTTATCGTCATTCTCTCCCCCCCCCCCAATGTATATACCACTTTTTCTTCAAGGAGTTCTCCAAATCCACATTATCTCTTCAAAACCACCCTGCAAAGTGAGTTTCCTGACGTAGTGAGGATTAAAAGTCTGGCCTCTTACACTCGTAACCACCAATTCACACTCCTTTCTTGCTCAACCAATGGTCACTGTTCCCACAGTGCTTTGTGAAAATTAGCCGCTGTGTTTTGAGCTCCGCAGAATTTTAAGCACAAGCAAAAAGGGAATTCTTTCCTTAATTGGAAACTCCCATATCATTATCATTAACAGCAGAAACCTCACAACTGTGCCATGCAATGCAGTACATGTAGCATGATTGTTAATCGGGACCATTAAAGTGATTTGTTGATCCCTAGGCAATATTAGAAAATATTGTGTGCTGCAATATTAGAAAATACATATAAAGCTGACCTAAACTGGCAGGGTGGAGGGAACCCCAAACAAACAGAACAAAACATGATACACTTTCAGATTTTAAAAATGTAACAAAAAGAGCCATGCGCCATGGAATTACTCAAGTATATGAGGCTCCCCCCTCCCTCCAATCACTCTTTGACCAATCTGATTAACTAATGGAACTTTCTAATTGAAATCAGTTCAACGTAAGGTAAGGTACAGAAGGAGATGGCTAACACAAGGTTTTATGGCTGCTAAATTGAATTTAGCCCACCCTTTCAATTACTTTTTAATCTGCCTCCAAACTCTAGAGCACCCTAGTAATTTGTAGTGATGTTATTACCAGGTGGCTGCTAGCAGGCAAATTCTGAGCCATTAAAAAGTGTTGCCATTGACAGAAACAGCCCCACAGAGACATATTCATCAAAAACTAGAAAGCACATCTAGAAGTTTGAAACATATGTTCTCCAGGTTTGCCTGAACCTTCTTGACAAAAGGGGCTTTTAAAATTACATAGTTACCCCTCCAAGAAGTCACACTGCCTCAGTGTATTAGGTTTATTTTTCATTTGTTCATTCAGATCAAAATTAGATGGCAATGATGTTTTGTAAAACTCTGTTCATGCCTACTTTCAAGTGTGTGGAGGGGCACTTCACTCCACTGTGCAGGGGTGCAGAGATGGTGGTTTTATTTCCCCCTCAAGGGCCAAAGTCATTGGCTTGTGTTTTTTATCTCTGTGATGTGAAAAGGGGAATTACATGGATGCACATTCACACGTCGCAAACTACAAACGTAATTCCCCAAAAAACCAGCATACCAGTGCAAAAGCTATGATTCCCACCAGATAGGGGCATATATGGAAGAGTTGCACACAGCAAGGACACCTGTGATCCCTTACATATGCACCTGACACTCCTTTGTGATACCTAGAAGTAAGGGTCATGTTAGGGACACAAGTCTTTGTCAGCCATAAAACTCCCATTGTCATGTCCCAAGCTGGGTTCTGTTGTCTTGGTGGATTGTGTTGGAATGCAAGGAAGTGGTTTGTAAGGAGGTAGGTACGTAGGTTGATAGTGCAACCATAAAGGTAAAAGTAAAGGAACCCTGACAGTTAAGTCCAGTCGCAGATGACTCTGGGGTTGCGGCACTCATCTCCCTTTACAGGCCGAGGGAGCCGGGGTTTGTCCGCAGACAGTTTTTCCAGGTCATGTGGCCAGCATGACTAAGCTGCTTCTGGTGCAATGGAACACTGAAACCAGAGCAGTGCACAGAAACACCGTTTACCTTCCCGCTGGAGCAGTACCTATTTATCTACTTGCACTTTTGGCGTGCTTTCAAACTGCTAGGTTGGCAGCAGCTGGGACCAAGCAACAGGAGCTCACCCTGTTGTGGGGATTCGAACTGCTGACCTTCTGATTGGCAAGCCCAAGAGGCTCAGTGGTTTAGACCACAGCACCACCTCTGTCCCAGTGCAACCATATTAGACTCCAGTAGAAACTCAAGTCATGGGGATAAAGTTGAACATTTCACTGAAGGGATCTCAGAAGTGTGTTGTTTTACTTCCCTCTCCCCTTCCCAGCAATCCCCACACCCACCTTACCTGTTGTGGCTGAGCTAGCTTCCTCACAGTCTCTGTGTGCCAATCACACGGTCCATCTCATAACAACTTTTCTTCTCTCTGTGTCTCGGAAGGGGTCACCACCTAAATAATTCCATTTGCTGTTTGAAGCAAAAACTACAAGTACCCACTAGGAATCCTTAATGGAATGTTATCCCTTTAGAAGAGAGCTTTATGCATTTTTAATACACAGTTCATTGAGATCATGTGGGAAAGACATCCTTATCTGAATAGCACCAGAAAATAATTCTCGGTGTGAATTCCTTTCTTGCTGTTCGTTAATATGTGTTGGTTCATTTCTCAAAACTTTTATTGTTATTGTTTTGGCTCCTCATTTGGCAGAACCTTTTTTGCAGATATGCAGCTGCTTTTCATCATGTTTGGATATGCTTTCCATGACGTTTATAATCAGCGGTAGTTGTCTTTTGGGGCAATAGCTTTTGTTTTCTTATAGATGGTTTCCTCTAGGTTGTTTGTGTGCTATTCGGCTTGCATGAATGCTTGCTGTTTCACAAGTTTTGACCCATTTTTGTTTTCTTTCTGGTTAATCTTTGGTGCTGCATTGGCTGATTATGAATGGTGTTTTTATAATTTTAGGCAGGAATCTTCTATGCATACTTACCTGGAAGTCATATAATGAGACTTGATTCTGAATAAACACCCCTACTGATTGTATTGTGCATATTTAAACTAACAGAAAAGCATTTTCTCAGGGTAGAACATCACATTTGGTGGTGGTGGGAAACATGGGTTTCCCAACCTTTTGTTTGCTGCTGACATGCAAAGTGAGAGTAGGACATTTGTTGATGAGCTTGTGGGTAGGGTGTTTAACCCATCTTCCAAGCACTTAGGATAGAGACAGGGTTCAGGCAGATGAGTTGGAGAGGGCCTAGCCTTCACTCTTCAGGTGTCGCAAGACTCCATTTTGGATGATGTGAGTTGCAGACCTGCAACATCTGGAGGGCCACAGGTTCCCCAATCCTGGGCTAAGGACAGGCCATAAATCTGATGCATAGGAGAAAACTTGTGGCCTCTCTTGGTGACAAGCTGCTGAAACTAAGGAAGTCAACAAACCTGACTTTATGCTTCCTAGTTGTGATACCAGACTGTCATGTCCACTCACGTGATCTCCCAGACTGGAAAAACTGTGTGAGTTTTGTGGCTGGATTTACCTATAGTAACCTCCCCTGGCCAGCAGCCTTGATAGCATAGTAGCAGGAAGGTAGTGTCTAATCCTCCAGGCTCTTGGTTTGAGACTAGCAGTGGCTTCCTCTTCCCCCTTGTTCATTGCTTTTCTGAGGCAACAATGCCTCTCAACTGCTTTTCTCCAGCCAATAATAAATGACAGCTGCATGATCTTTGCTGATAATTCTGATTATGTGAAATGATTCAATAAGAGAGAGAAGGAGCATCACACAATGCTTCTCATCTAAATGGACAGTGCAATATAAAGTTAGCTGAGGCTACAAAGAAAACCACAACAGAAACCAGGCTTGCACCAGAAATATACATCTCCTTTCTATTTTTTTTTTTAAAGCAATTTATTAAGTTTTACAATAAAAATAAACATAATAAACAATGTAACATTGATCTTAACATATTTTCACAATTTCTTTAGACTTCCTCACATCTCCCGCTCCCATTTTCATCGTTATAACGTTTTGTCAGCAATTTATCATCTTATTTAAAATTCTTATATCCCTTATATTTCATAATCTTATAATTCTCAAAAGGAGCTAAGTTTCACAATCTTACTTATTTTCTTAAAAACTTCTAAATTTAGTGGTGCTCAGTTATTTTGATCTAGCGTCTTGTTTAGCATTCACTCAAATTACAATACTTTTGTAAATAGTTCTTAAATTTCTTCCAGTCCTCCTCAATCCTCTCTTCTCCCAGGTCACGGATTCTGCCGGTCATTTCAGCCAGTTCCATGTAGTCTATCAGTTGTATCTGCCATTCTTCCAGTGTGGGTAGATCTTGAGTTTTCCAATATTTTGCGAGAAGTATCCTTGCTGCTGTTGTTGCATACATAAAAAATGTCTGGTCCTTCTTTGCCACCCCTTGGCCGACAATACCCAAAAGGAAGGCCTCTGGTTTCTTAGTGAAGGTATATTTAAATACCTTTTTCAGTTCATTATAAATCATTTCCCAGAACGCCTTCACTTTAGGGCAAGTCCACCAGAGGTGGAAGAACGTTCCCTCACACTCTTTGCATTTCCAACACTTATTATCAGACAGGTGGTAAATTTTGGCAAGTTTGACTGGGGTCATATACCATCTATAAATCATTTTCATTACATTTTCTTTCAGAGCGTTACATGCAGTAAATTTCAATCCATTGTTCCACAACCTCTCCCAGTCCTCAAACATGATATTATGCCCAATGTCCTGTGCCCACCTTATCATAGCCGATTTAACCGTTTCATCTTGTGTATTCCATTTTATACATCTCCTTTCTAGAGATAGAAAATGAATGACATGTTACTTCCACAATCCTGAGTTTTTCTGCCTTTCATCTGCTTCATTGACTGTGGCTTGATGTAGGGCCTCATCAAGTGATCTAAAATGTCAGCAAGGCTCATATGGGAAGACATGCTCTTGGAAATACACAGGAGATAGATTATTTAAGTCTTTAGCGATCAAAACAAACCCATTGAATTGGTCTCAAAGAAATTAGTCAGTAGTGTAGATGTTTCAACACAGGTGTGATGTGACTTGTTGAGCATGTGCCTATCATTACTAGAACAGTGGCAACCACTTGAAATTTCTGGATTTTCTTCATGGGAGTGCATGCCGTAGTGTGGTCCCAAGCCGCACTGCACTTTGTATCCAGTTAGATTTTTTTATGCAATGATGCCATTCAGGGCATATGAAAATTACATGGTGAGCACAGCTGAGAAAAGGCAGGAGGTGGCAGTGTAAATGAATACATAGACAGTTTTAAATGTGCTGAAAAAATCTTTGAAAAAGGAAGACATTTTCAACTGTGCTAGAAATACTGACAAGAAAACAATATAACCCATTTCAACACAGCCCTGATGCTTAAATCCTCCAAAACCACTGCCCTTGAATGAGGTGAGACAATGGTGCCTGGGAACAGGGTCTTCTTTGTGGTGATACCCCAGTTTGGAACTCACTACTCAAAAAGGGTTGCCTAGAACTAACTATTGTCTTTTCGCTGAGAGCCTTTATATTCTCCAAAGTCTTTTAGATAATTTGTTTTTGTTTTTCATTTGAATATGTTCCTGCTGTGTTGTGCTGTAACTGTTAATTTTTAATCTCAGGTATTGATCTTTTGTATTTTGATACTGGAAGTGCTTTGAAAACTCGTGTTGGAGAGATGCATATCAGATATCCAAAATAAATATCTAAATGTTCTAGTACACAATACAAATTCAGCACAACGCTACAATGACTACTAGTCCTCATTATAAAATCATTATTTTGCCTGTGAGAAAGGAACAAGTTAGAAGAGAATCCTCTTTATTCAGAATAGGTTTTCCTGGGTTTTATTTACATTTAAAGCTTTTGTTGCCTGACAATTTTGTAATTATGTTGCCCGGAGGCATATGAAGCATAAAAGGGTCTCAACGAAAATAAGAATTGCCCTATTATGTCATAGAATAAAGTGTAAGAAGAGCACTTTTAAGCCTTAGCATAGCCCATAAATTGGATCTTTCAACAAAGCTGACAACACCCCCCCCCCATTAATCCTTTATTTTTGGTCAGCTTAACCAGATATTGTTTCATATATTGAAATGAAGACACACACACCCATCTCAAATAAATACCAGCAAAGTTCACAATCCATTCCAAGCCCTATGGCAACATTTACAGGGATACACAGGTTACACCATTTTTGATCAGCAGCTACCCCCTTATTATATAGAGTGATAGCGAACATCAGCCATACTCGAGAGTTGACCCATATGTGGCTTGCAGTCCAGGTGTCTTCATGTTTGTTCCACTGTGTGGCGCTCCTCAATGAACATGGGGTTGGCTCAAGCTCCACAGTGTCAGAGAGGGCATTCAGGTGCACTTGTGTCAATAGCCCAGTGAATGAATGTCAGAAACATGGGAGGGAATAAAGATCTGCATCAGGATCTGCTGCCCCTGGGGATCCTGCCAACTGAGGTGGTTGGGACCTCTTGCTTCTTGGGTGGGCTGGCCCTGGGTTTGGCAGTTTTCCTCATGCATTTGTACAACACCTCCTGCCTGCCTCCTTGCCCTTCCTACTCTCCCTTCTGGTAAGCAGCACAAACTCAATACCTAAGCAGTCAGGTAGGTGCTGCCACACATTCCACTTTTTACTGCTGGCCACAGGCTCCCTATTCCTATTCCTGAGTTGTAGGAACAAGATAATTGCAGCAACAGTTGGAAAAATTACAAAGCGGCTCCATTGTGTATGTCATTCATTCATAATTTTATCAGTATCCCTCTTTTCCACAAGCGATATCGTACTCAACATGGCTTACAACAAAGAAAACAGGAGTATATATCGAGCGCAATCATCACAAGAACAATTGCATAAAAACACAATAAAACAACATCATAGCAATAATAACAACATGAAGAAAAACATTTCAGAATGATAAATATAACAATATTGCATTCACACCTCTTTAGTCTTCCCATTTTTGTCCTCAGAGAATCTTGCAAAATTGAGCAGGCCCCCAAACTGGGGTAACTACCCAGTGGCTTAGGAAGGGGGGCGGTGGGGGCTGTCTGCCCCGGGTGTCATCCCTGAGGGGGGCTGACAAAATCCTGGGCGGATCGTCCCACCCCGGTGCATGGCATGTGTGCCGTTCTGGGTGCCCGAGCAGCTAGCTCCGCCACTGACTACGGTAGATGAAAGTAACCTTTGTACAAGTTGGGAAAGGTCCACTGGAGGACTACTCAACAATGCAATAAAGGCAGCAAATAGGCCTTCTCCACAGCAAGGGAAGGATGGATTTGTAAGTTTCAGTTCTCTCGGTTTCTCATTTTTCCAATGTTTAATTCAGTTCTCCAAATTTTGCAGCAATTTGTATTTTGTTTTGTAAAAAACTTTCATTAAAATAATTCAGCATTTTAATGCAAATATATCCCAATAAACATATGCAGTTGTGACTAAAGGACACATTTTTGCAAGCAATTACCCCTAATATAAAGTATTTTTGTATAATATTTTCACTGATATCCTCATTTTTATGCACACTTTCCCTTAATACATGCATTTTTATAACGATTGTTTGGACCACTGAATCACAAAATTTGGATATGTATGAATTTTGAAGGGCAGCTATGTTTCCAATTTGCATATTGTTTCTGAAAGTACAAATTTTATATATGCAGCTTTAAATGTGTCCTGAATTGATTTCCTCCTCTATCGTTATTCACAGCCTTCGCCACCACATAGTAGGCAAGATTATGCGCTCTTATGCATGTTTATTGACCTCTCAACAAGACATATGTGACTTCTTCCCTGGTGGGGAAGGCACACCATTTTGTGGTTCACCTTGGGTGCTGAAATGTCTTGGGCCGGCCCTGATCCCTCCAGCAGTTGTTGGCCTCTGACTGCCATCATATCCCACCAGCATGGCCCATGGTCAGGAGGATGGGAGTTGCAAGCCAACAGCATTTGGGGGGGCCCACTGGCTCCCACCTCTTTTCTAGCTATTGACTAAGGAATTGGGGATGAACAATGACACCTGAAAGGTCAGGGTAATCTATGTTGGTTGTGTTTGGAATTTTTATTTTTTGAACACTCTTTCATTTAGTAAAAAGAAACAGTCATTCTGAGAGCAATGTTCTGTCAACCTCAATTTGGTAAAAACAACAAAAGTTAGGCTGAAATCCTATGCATGCTTAGCTAGGAGTAAACATCACTGAACACAACATGCATGCTTAGATTTTTTTTGTTCAAGTATGACCCATGGAGTTGGTAATTTGTGTGTGTGTGTGTATCCTACATTGTCTCACATCCATGTTGACTTATGTCCTGCTAGCTGATGAAGTGTTTTGCTAAAAACACCCTCTGGGGTAATATAATCATAAATAAGCAAGCTGTGAGGGTCTGTGAAATGTTCTCCTAGGTACATGGAGACAGCGAGAGTTCGTTGTTGTTTGCCAGCAAACATGAATAACCACTTCCTGTCAGGGAAATAGGAGAACATTCAATTTAACACACCTGCTGACAAACTGAAACATTTCATCTTCTCAGTAAGTAAGCCATGATCGACTCTCAATCAGTAGCTTTAGACCAATCAATATGTGTGGACCAGCACAGGAGTGTTTTTCTATCCTGTGGCACCATTATTAATAGCCTCCCTATTGTTGGGTGTTAGGATTTTTAATGGACTTTAAAGGAAACACCACTCCAACTTTACCAGATTTATTGTCTGCTGCTGCAACATCTCCCAGTGAGATGTTTTTGCAAAGGTGGATTCAGCTGGAAAAAGTTGTGGACCGTGTGGTTTCACTCATGAGCTTCAGCAGCTAAGGACAATGTGATGTTTGTGGAATACTTTGACACTGTGCCTGGGAATGGGACACATGAGGAAAATTCTGTACTCTTCATTTTGACAGATTCTTGGAAGCTAGCTAGATGATATTTTCACCCCAAAGGCAGACCTGATTAAATGTATATATATCCTTACTCTCTGGATCTATCCCCGTTTGTTAAGCTGGGGGGAGGGTTTTTGGGTTTTTGTCATCTGGTCAGCCCAGGACCTCCATATACACTTGGGTGCTACAGCACAGCAGTTTGATTAAACCCCCAGAGGTGCACTCCATTGTCTATTGAGACAGTTATTTACTAGTGTTGTGAGTCAATATTGCTGAAACAAAATCTGAGGTTATTTTGGAGGAGTCCGTTGACCACTGGAATCTTGGACTGAGGTATTATTTAGGGAGTTTTGTTGGGGGGAGTTGTTGCTGCTATTTATGTTATTGTTTCTTTATTTTAGATCTTATGATACATGCGGAAATGGTTCAATTTGGTTTGTACTTTTGGATGTTGTGTTTATTGTTTACGACCACTTTTGTTATGTTTGTAGGTATGTAATTTTTTTTGTATGTTGTAAGCCACCTTGAGTATGGTTTTAACTTTGGAAAGGTGGCAGACAAATAAAGTTATTGATTGATTGGAAGGAATGTGGGAGGTTGCCTTATACGAAATCAGACCATCAGTCTCTCTTGTGCAGTATTGTCAACTTCTACTGGCGTGGTTTTCAGGCAGGAATCTTTCCCAGATCTACCTGGACATGTTAGAGACTGAAACTGAGACCTTTTGCAAGCAAAGCATGTGTTCCACTATTAAGCTACAGCCCCCGCCGCCTTGCTGAGCTAAGCTAGGCTAAGCTAGGGGTAGGCAAATTGTGGCTGTTTTCTGCCTTTGTGACTTTTGCATATTTTGTATAATTCAGGTCTGTTTGTACATTAAACTGCATTTATGTAAACAAAAAGTCTCTCAAACATATATATTTAAATATGCATTTAGCTCTTTTAACTAGGTCAAACTTCTTTAAAATGGTTTGAGTCCTATAGTTTAGAATACAAGGCTTGCATCTATTGTTAACCCTACACAGAGTATAGTCACTGAAATTAATGGGCATGACTGAAGTACATACAGTGGTACCTCGGGTTACAGACGCTTCAGGTTACGGATGCTTCAGGTTACAGACTCCGCTAACCCAGAAATAGAACTTTGCTTCAAGATGAGAACAGAAATTGTGCTGTGGCGGCAGGGTGGCAGCGGGAGGCCCCATTAGCTAAAGTGGTGCTTCAGGTTAAGAACAGTTTCAGGTTAAGAACAGACCTCCGGAACGAATTAAGTTTTTAACCCGAGGTACCACTGTATATTAGGGACGCGGGTGGCACTGTGGGTAAAACCTCAGTGCCTAGGACTTGCCGATCGTATGGTCGGCAGTTTGAATCCCCGCGGCGGGGTGAGCTCCCGTCGTTCGGTCCCAGCTCCTGCCTACCTAGCAGTTTGAAAGCACCCTTAAGTGCAAGTAGATAAATAGGTACCGTTTTATAGCAGGAAGGTAAATGGCGTTTCCGTGTGCTGCGCTGGTGCTGGCTCGCCAGAGCAGCTTCGTCACGCTGGCCACGTGACCTGGAAGTGTCTCCGGACAGCGCTGGCCCCCGGCCTCTTAAGCGAGATAGGCGCACAACCCCAGAGTCGGACACGACTGGCCCGTACGGGCAGGGGTACCTTTACATTTACCTTTACCACTGTATATTCTTTGTATCTTGTCTAATTTAAATATAATTTAGTTGGGCATAACCCTAAATATGTATTTTGACACTTACTTCCTTGGAATATAAATGTATATTTTCTCTCAAAATTACTGAAATGCATATATTGAACTGCCTAGCACTGCATTGCAACATATGGAAGGGTGCAAAATTCAGTGGACAGGCGTTAATCTGAGAGGTGCCAATCAGGTCATTCCTTTTGTATAAGACTTTGCAAAATTCTCAGTCATCCCTAGAGGATAAAAAGAAGAGTACTTCCAATAGTCAAGAGTATGTAAGAAGCAAAACGCAACTAAAATTTCAATCGGAAAATCACAGCACCAAATTACAGCAGTTAGCTAACATTCCATAAATACCTGGGCAGTGTTTGACCTGACGTGGAAATGCAAAATATGTCCAGCACCAGTCGTGGTTTTAGCAGAAGGGAATTCTACAAATTTGTCACTGTTCTCTGCCGAAGGACAAATTTCAAAGCCCTTCCTTTTATCCCTGATTTTTTTAGCATGACTTGCAACTTTTCAACATTTGCAGTCAGATGAAGTGGGGAACACCTGCTCAGAGTTCTAAAACTGAAGAGACAGCTGGACTCTTCTGCAAGAGCACCCACAAGTGCAGTAAAACATTACAAGGGTTATGTTTACAGAAAACCTGCCTTTCTGTATTCTATTCTCATAGGAAGAAGCTGGTCACAGCGCCAGCTAAGAAGCCCTTTTGGTTGCTGTTACTGGCTGCACATATTAGCTTTTTAGTGATATTTGCTGCGGCTGCCACTGAAATTTGTCAGGATTTTACACAATGCAGTGTGATTCCTGCATAGGGGATTGTTTTCAGTTCTCTAACAGACATTTTATTAATCATATTGGCTGTGTTTGTTTGTTTTTAAACCACATTTTCACAATTTTGCTGACCCTTATAGCTACAATAGCAGCAGGGCTGATTATCCAAGCCTGTGTGAGGGTTGCTTGAGGAATTTGATCTTTGTCAATTCCAATATGAACTGACCTGATCTGACCTCCCAGACTAATGGATGGATCGGTTAGCCACCAAATAGTTATCCACCATTTTTCTCATTTTCCAAATGTTCTTACACTTCTTGGCTTAAAATTCCTTTTAAAATATGTGTTTTGAGAAGCATGTTGAGAATTGTGTATTTGAGAGACAACACATTTAAAGTACGTTTTGAAATTACAATAATGTGAAGTAGTCTGCGTTTTTTAAAAAAATGTGGAAATGGGATGAAATAGATTAATGTTTGAACATACACAAAGCCACACAGACCGAAAAACAGTCTCATTTTCCCCATCCTAACAGTAGGTTTACCAATTTTAAAAATGGAGGGGCAGGGCTGTGGGGCTGTGGGTATCTTAGGAGTGATTCCTAGTGGATGCTGAAAACAATCTAAGGAAACTTTGAGTGGATCACTATGAAAATGCTTTTTAAAAAAACTTTCTAAAGCCTATATGGAATTTGCCATTAGCTCACCAGCACTATCTAGTGTCACATTTGTGTAATGCACTTAAAACACACTTAAAACGTTATATTTGCAGCTGTATAGCTGAATCCTTTGTTAACACAAACCGGGACAAATTATGTTGGTGCTTTCCTCTTGCACATATCTTTACAGTATTTACAGTTTATCCATGGCTGCTGCACATGAAAAGTGATGTGCCTGAACCACCTCAGCCTATTGAGACTCATGGTTTGGTCTGCAACAGGTTGTATGGTAGGGAGGGCCCTGAGTCAATATAGCAAAGGAGAATGAACAATCCTACAGATAGACAGACAGACATAAATTAAGCACATATAGCGTACAGTCATACCTGTCAGCATCGCCCTTGAGCCAGTGCCACCGACTGGGCTCAACCACTTCAGCCCTGACTGGGCCAGGCGAGCTGGGGTAGCACTTCCAGAGACCCTCTTCTGCAGGAACAGGTCTAAGTGCTGTGGACTCACAACTCAGAGCTGTGAGCACCGAACTCACTTCCAGAAGACAGCACAGCAGAGTATAGCAGAGCATAAATCACTCGGACGACAGCGCTGAAGAATATCTTCTTTTATTCACTACAGCTACTGTACTATACAAACTATATACAAATGGAGACGCTGGACTGCACTGAGTGTTACAGCTCCTTTCTGCAGCGACCTTATCTACACAGAGATAACACTCAGTCTCCCCCTTTGAAGTGAGGCTGGAGCGGAATAAGTAGCAAGCACAATCCGCCCCCTCCTCTCTGGAAAATCAGCAGATTCTTGCAATGGGAGGGGTGAAATCTCCTCAATACCTCAGGTTGCGAACGTGATCCGTGCGGGAGGCACATTCGCAACCTGCAGTGCTGCGTCTGCACATGCGCGTGACACGATTTGGCACTTCTGTGCTTGTGCGTGACGTCATTTTGTGCTTCTGCGCATGTGTGAGCTCTGAAACCTGGAAGTAACCTGTTCCGGTACTTCCGGGTTTGGAGCGGTCCATAACTCGAAAACGCGCAACCTGCAGCGTTTGCAACCCGAGATATGACTGTATTGTAAGCCATTGCTGAGGAGGATGTGTTTCCTGGAATCACACCATTCCTGGAAACTGTTTTGGAATTACCCATGGAAATTGATCATCATTAAAACTGGAACAAATTAATCCTTAATAGTGCTGTTCAAAACACCCATTTGAATTTATTCATTGAGTGTTCCCTGGATATTCAAACAGGTGCCAGATATTACTGAATATTTCACAGTGTGAGTACCCAACATTTGTTGTATTATATTTGTTAGTATTTAGTGTTCTACAGAATTAAGAGTTTATATTCAATGGTGTACAGTAATTAGTAGAAGATATCTGAGAGTAATTGGCAGCTTAGGAGATTTCACCTGCCTGAATGAAAACAATGTCTAAACAATGTCTAATTTTGAAATTTGAGGCAGAAATCTGCAGTAGAAATTGGACTGGTGACATTGAAAATGTTACCATGTTTTAAGAATATATTGTTTATCCTCTATAATAGGAATATATTGCTTGTTCTCTATAATATGGCACATTCAGCCATTGAATACTGAGGTGAAGGAATAAAAATGGGAAACAAAACGATTTTGGACACAACAGGCTGTTTGTGTGTCCCTTTTTCTTTTAACTGCAGTTTGGGAGCAGTAGTCTTATCTGACAAATTAAATGTTTGAATTTCATTGATGGGTCTCTTAAAAATCCACAATTGTTCTTAACTGGGTTTATCTTTATAAAACTGGGAGCCTGATTTGTGTGTTGAAATGACTGAGGCACCATGGTGTATTCACTGATTTTAATTTCATCAGTAGACTCTCATTACCTTTAAGGCTCTATTCAAAGAGCAATACCTTAGACTCATTTGAATTCAGCCTCCACAATATCTTTTTGTTTCAGCTCTTTAGCAACTGAACTCAGTGTTGGATCATTGGCTAGCAATGTTCCAAGAGTGCATAGCTTGTTTCATTTAAGATGCCTCCCCCTATCAAGAACAAGCAGCTCATTTGTGCATATATTTGCTGTGACTGAAGAAAGCAATTTAACAAAATATCTTAACAGATGGCTTAAGAATCTCAAAATCTTGATTTAATTAACAAATATCCTGCCCACAGATGGCAGTTTTTTTGTGAAATGTAAAGCAGCGATCTAGTACTTGGTCATGGGGTGACAACGCTGTCCATTTTAAATGAAATTTATTCAGATTCATTTAGTTGCTCTGAAAATAAACCATACAGCCCCTAATTTGTAAGGGGTGTTTGGTGTGTGTGCACACACCTTTGAAAGATTTACTTGATTTGTAAACATATGAAGTAGCGGAACCAGAGCTCTTTATACGTACCTGCACAGGTATGGGAGCAACCATGTTGAGAAAAGCACAAGTAAATGAAGCCTTGAATATATAAGCAATCAAGTTGCAAGCACAAGGCAATGCAAGTATCAGAAGTTTGTGGCTTCTCCCACCGCTAAATGCATTTTATCAATTGTTGTTGCTTCTGTAAACTTTATGACATATGAGCCTGCAAAGATGTAATTTTAATACCTGGCACCATGACTAGGCTTCAGGAGTGCACACAATCAGCATCTAGTAAATTCCATCTTCTGTGAGCCAGGCAAATAATGGTCATGACATTATGCAAGATCCTTCCTCTTCCCCAAAAGGTTTGTAAAATCATACCAAAAAACTGTAAGCACATTTCACATCTGATTTCCTGGTTCACACAAGAAACTATTAGTATGCCAGACATAGATGATACAGAGGCCATTTCCCAGTCCAGCTGGAGATCACCTCAGGCCTCAGTTCCTGAAATGGACCTTAGATTTCTATTTTACACCCACCCCCCCACACCACAGCCTTTACAACTAGGGAATATGGAAAGAAATAAAACTGTACAACCTCTCCTCCCAAAAAACCAACACCCCATGTCCTCACATGAATTATTATTGTTTTGCGCTAAGCTCTGACAGAGGTTGATGGAAAGTAGATGTGACATGATGTTTTACAAATGTTAGTATTATAATGAAATCATTTTCTGTAGGTGCCTTCTGATAGCCTAATTAGTATAACATCACCCATGTTTGAGAACCGTTTCCTCACTCCCCTCTTATTTTGCAGCCATCTGTTTTGTCATAAAGGACTGTTTCCAAGCCATATGCATGCTATTGCTTACTCTTTGTCTTCTGATTTCCCATTTGTATCCTCTGGCTTCAGAATCAGACTAGGAAAAAGGGGTCAAAAGCCCCACATACTTTCATAGAGAGGCAAGGGGGGGGGGGAAAGGAAATTTCAGCAAAATAATTGAGGAGTAGAAAGCTTTCTTTGACTTGCGGAAGCAATTGGTTTGATTTGTTTCTTTGATGACTGCACTTCAAGCATGATATGTATATTGGAACTCCCACACAGGTCTGCATCCGTGGAAGAATTATAGCTGATTGAGGAACCACGTATATAAGGTGGTACTCTACATGTTATTCTTCCCAAGCAAGTGGCCCAGGGACGCACACGGGAAGTAATCTTCAAAAATTTGGGTTTGGGAGGTACATTGGACAGAGGTACGTGTAGCGTGGATATCAACACATTTTTTCCTCACATTTTTATAAAGTGGTACCTCAGGTTACAAACACCTCGGGTTACAAACACTTCGGGTTACAGACTCCGCTAACCCGGAAGTAGTACCTTGGGTTAAGAACTTTACCTCAGGATGAGAACAGAAATCGTGCGGCGGCAGCAGGAGGGCCCATTAGCTAAAGTGGTACCTCATGTTAAGAACAGTTTCAGGTTAAGAACGGACCTCCAGAACGAATTAAGTTCATAACCAGAGGTACCACTGTATACTAGAACTCAGGGTCGCCCAATGAAATTGTTTGCCAGTAGATTCAGAGCAAAGAAAGTGCTTCCTCACACATGATGTAATTGGTTTATGGCATCTGCTGTCATAAGATGTGGCTGGTGCCATCATGAACCCACATGAAAATGGCAAGTTTTGGAGGAAGCCAGGCTTTATACTGTGTGTGAAGAGCCTGCTGTGACTTGTCTTTTTAATGTTGTGTCCGCCTTTGCCTTAGTTATTCTGCCTTGTTTCAAAAGGGAGGGGTGAAAAATGACAATGTTTTCATATTTCAGAGTTTTGGAGAATCTGCAATCACACAGTTCTGCCAGGAAGGAAGGAAGGGCACAAATAGAAAGTTCCCATATGTATTTGACCTAGGGAAAAAACTTTCTGGGATAAACCATTCAGCCCCTTATTTGCAAGGGGTATTGTGGGGCGGGGGGTTGTGTATGCGCCTTTGAGAGACAAAGCTGTAAGACATTTGTGGAACTTTAATTACCTTTAACTTTCTCTGTGGGATGAGATAGTTTTGAAAAGAGTTTTGAAAAGAAATTACTTATCGCTATCAACGCTCTTTAATTTTTCCTGATATGGCTCATGAGACCATTCCGTAGATTAAGCTTTAAATCTCTTAAGAACGAGCTCTTTAAAATAAGAATGTAATTTTACATTAAAAAAATTAAAACAATCAGCTGTGATATTTTGGCCTCTTTACAATGTCACAATATCTGTGTGTTTAACCCAGGCATGTCCAAAGTCCATTTGGGGGGCCTAATTTGGCCCTCCGGTCGGTTTAATCTGGCCCCTGTGGCAGTTTATTTCCTGGGGTTAAATTCCTAAAAAACCTCAACAACTTCAATCCTAAAAAAAGGTTAACAACTTTGGTTGGCACTTTGGTAGGCCCTCACGGCCCTTAACTTCATCAAATCTGGCCCTTTTTGAAAAAAGTTTGGACACCACTGGTTTAACCCCATGGATGCTGGGTGGTTATGAACAACAATTTCACCAGTGTCTTCCCCTCCCTCCATTTCAGGCTGTCCATCATGCCAGAAGTGACTAACACAGGGAGGTGAAGGCAGACAGCCTAATAAAAACTTATTCAGGGCTAGTAACCTGTAGATAGTGTTGCTTAGGTATCCCCCTGCTCTTCTTGATTTGGAATTGGCTGATCATGCCAACCTTTTCCCAATGATTTGGGAAATGCTTTCTGTCAGGCCTGATGTGGCCCAATTGACTCCCTCCGAGCCTGGATAAATGAATTAAACCAGTACATAGCAGAGGATTGAAAGTCTCCTTGGTTGCAGTCCTCTGTGGACTTTCCTACCTACTCTCCATCACAATATAAGTAAGGGAAGGGGGGAAATAAATGCTGGCCTGGCTGTGGCCAAGTCCTGAGGGAAGCCAAGCCGCACTTTGGAAGGGAGCAGGGTGCAACTATTTCCAATTGGAGGAGTTGGGAAATAAAATCAGTATTGGCAAGCTGGTGAAAAAAAATAATGTTGAAGGTACATTCTTTCACCTTTGGTGGACATGCCCAAAGATGAAGGCATTCTGGGAGATGATCTATAATGAAATGAAACAGGTATTTAAATATACCTTCCTGAAGAAACCAGAGGCCTTTCTCCTGGGCATGGTCGGCCAATTGGTGCCAAAGAAGGATAGAACTTTCTTTATGTACGCTACAACAGCAGCAAGAATACTTATTGCAAAGCATTGGAAGACACAAGATCTACCCACCAGGGAAGAATGGCAGATGAAGCTGATGGACTACATGGAACTGGCGGAAATGACTGGCAGAATCCGAGACCAGGGAGAAGAGTCGGTGGAAGAAGATTGGAAAAAAATTAAAGTATATTTACAGAAACATTGTAAAATTAATGAGTGTTAGAAGGATGCTGGAATGAAGCTATATGGTTTTAGTAGAAATGTAACAAAGAATTAAGTAAAAGCTGATTCATAATGGGCCAAAATGAAAAACTTTAAGGTTAGACCGTTAAGATAAATTATAGAACAAAAATTGAGAAAGATGGAAAGAATTTGCTGAAATAGTGAATTGAACTAGAATACAAAAAAGGGAGGTGTGAGGAGGTTGATGAAACAAGTAAAGGAAAGGTAAAGCTATGGAATATTGGATGTGTGTTTTAGTTTTTTTGTTTCTTTTTGCTGTATTGTTGTATTGCTTTTCTATGTTTTTCTTTGTATGTATTGTAAGGTATGTTCTGTAAAAAAAAAAATCTTTTTTTTATTTATTGTTGTCTTCTTTTCTTTTTTCTGTAATCTTTAAACTTCTAATAAATAGCATTTAAATAATAATAATAATAATGTGTCGACTCGAAACCTCATAACTACAGCCAGAGCTATTTTTCTAAGAAAAGAGGTGCCAGAACTCACCAGGAACACTTCCCTTGCTCTCTTACAGTGGCAATGGCACCCACCTGAGAGGTGCTAGAACAGAGTTCCAGCTGGGGGGAAAAGCCCTGACTTCAGCTAGAATTTTCACTATGTTGAACTTAGAACATCATGTGAAATGGAATATGTCTGCGGATTTCTGTTCTCCCTTTGAGTGTGGTGGTACTTTCTGTGTATGAAAAGCTTTGCCATTTTGCTGAGAAATTGTTGGTGAATGAAGATGCATAACCAAATCACTGCATCAGAGATGGAAATGACACATCTCTAAACACAAATCATAATGGCTTTTCTCTCTGAGAAAACAGATTATATTTCCTACTGCATTAATTTTCTCCTTCTTTTCCCCTTTAATAAACGGAAAAGCAAGAGTTTCATTTTACCCTCTTTGCTTTACCAATTAAGTAAATTGATACTGTGACATGTTGTGGTTGCAGGAATATGCAAGTTACACCCCTGCAGTGGTGATGCCTAGTTTTTATTTGGACTTGGAGCCTGATCCTATGCACATTTACTTGGAAGCAAGCCCTTCAGGGTTTGATGAGGCTTTTTGTTGTTGTTTAGTCGTGTCCGACTCTTCGTGACCCCATGGACCAGAGCACGCCAGGCACTTCTGTCTTCCACTGCCTCCCACAGTTTGGTCAAACTCATGCTGGTAGCTTCGAGAACACTGTCCAACCATCTCGTCCTCTGTTGTCCCCTTCTCCTTGTGCCCTCCATCTTTCCCAACATCAGGGTCTTTTCCAGGGAGTCTTCTCTTCTCATGAGGTGGTCAAAGTATTGGAGCCTCAGCTTCACGATCTGTCCTTAGTTTCCTGATCTGGCTTCGTTTCCTGTAAATATTAACAGAAAGGTGTTACTCTGAGATCCTTTGTAAGTTATTGGGAATCAAATGTTTTGCACAAATTAATGATACAGAATTCCTATCCTAAAACAATATTTGTTTATAGAGGTAGGGAATCATAGGACTGGCTCATTTTATGTGGCATTTATTAGACCACAGTTGAGTGGTGGTGAATTATAAACTCCTCTTCTGCATAGTTAAGATAGTAACTATGCTATTATATATTTGGAGGGGGTGTTGAGTCCATTCACAAGAGTCCTTACTTAAAAATCCAGGATTCAATTAATTTAATTTAATTAAATAAATAAACTTGAATTAATTCAATCATTGAATCTATAAAAACAAATATATTTGACTTTTTTGTCTCGTTTCCTGACAGAGAATCCATGTCTCTAAGGCCTGCATAATAGGTAGAAATTCAACTGGTGCAGCTACCCTCAGCTTCAGTTTGGTAAAGCTTCCTGATCACCTGGAAGCTCTTATTTCTTGTCACAAGCAAGTAGCTATGTATAGTTCTTTGCACAGAACTATAAAAGAAAAAGGTGGCAGTCACTGAAGCAGACCCAACTGTCTTCTGTCACTATTGGAAGGAAACCCAATGTGTTTCCCTAGCCCTACAGAGGGATAGCACTGCTGGATGACATTTTGCAATGCTCATAACAACCACAATTGTGGGACTTCCGGGTCAGCGCCATCGGTGAATGGCGGAGTTCCTCCGACCGGAGGAACGGACTCCATGGTAACTGGGTCTTCCCGCCGTGGCAAAGGTGGGGACCCGCTAGAAATCCCAGGCGGAGGAAGCCTGGGAATGTGGGGTTTGGCAGGGCACCAGAAGTGCCCCCCTACTCAACGGGAACCCCTTTTTGGGGCGCTGGATTGAAGCGGGGTGAGCAGCGCGGTGCTGCGAACTGACTGCTACTTTCACGGAGTGAAGCCACACAGCCATTGCCGGAGAGCGCTGACTTTTTCCTGTGGACAATTGGATTTAAAACAAGTACCCGTGAGTAGAAACGGAAAATTGGATCAAGAAATATCTTAATTTGGCATCGAAGCGGGAAGGTTCAAAACAGGAAGTCTGCCTTCCGCTTTTTGTATATAGACTAAAGCAAAACCTTCATATGCTAACACCTGGAAAGCTGTCAAAAAAGTCTAAATTTCCTTCATTCAGAATTACTGAAACCCCCTTGGAAGCAGGAGAAAAGGGGGGGGGTTGTTTAACCCCTGCAGGAGAGGGAGTGAGAAGGATAAGTTTCCACCGTCTCTAACCTGGGAACGGGGTGTCAGAGACAGAAATTGTAGGTTCATTGACTGTGAATGGAATATTTTGACAGATAGTTAAAGAAGAGAAACAAGCTGATTCCAATGTTGCCTTTTGCATCTTAAAGAAACAAAATATCTGAAAAATATCTGAAAAATGAAAGTAATTTTCCTTTGTTGGACTTGCCTTAAAAAAAAAAAATGGATACAAATAGAAATTGTCTCCTCTAGAGGGAGCTTGTTAAATTGTTTTTTTTTTTTTAAAGCAATTTATTGGGTTTTACAATAAAAGTAAACATAATAAACAATAAAACATTTGTCTTAACATAGTTTCACATTTTCTTTGGACTTCCTCACATCTCCCGCTCCCACTTTCATCGTTGTAACATTTTGTCAGCAATTTATCATCTTATTTAAATTCTTATATCCCTTCTATATTTCATAATCTTATAATTCTCGAAAGGAGCTAAATTTTCACAATCTTACTTATTTTCTTAAAAACTTCTAAATTTAGTGGTGCTCAGTTATTTTAATCTAGCATCTTATTTAGCATTCACTCAAATTACAATGCTTTTGTAAATAGTTCTTAAATTTCTTCCAATCCTCCTCAATCCTCTCTTCTCCCAGGTCACGGATTCTGCCGGTCATTTCAGCCAGTTCCATGTAGTCTATCAGTTGTATCTGCCATTCTTCCAGTGTGGGTAGATCTTGAGTTTTCCAATGTTTTGCGAGAAGTATCCTTGCTGCTGTTGTTGCATACATAAAAAATGTCTGGTCCTTCTTTGCCACCCCTTGGCCGACAATACCCAAAAGGAAAGCCTCTGGTTTCTTAGTGAAGGTATATTTAAATACCTTTTTCAATTCATTATAAATCATTTCCCAGAACGCCTTCACTTTAGGGCAAGTCCACCAGAGGTGGAAGAACGTTCCCTCACACTCTTTACATTTCCAACACTTATTATCAGACAGGTGGTAAATTTTGGCAAGTTTGACTGGGGTCATATACCATCTATAAATCATTTTCATTACATTTTCTTTCAGAGCGTTACATGCAGTAAATTTCAATCCATTACTCCACAACCTCTCCCAGTCCTCAAACATGATATTATGCCCAATGTCCTGTGCCCACCTTATCATAGCCGATTTAACCGTTTCATCTTGTGTATTCCATTTCAACAGCAAGTTATACATCCTTGAAAGTACCTTAATCTTTGGTTCTAACAATTCTGTTTCTAATTTCGATTTCTCCACCTGGAACCCTAGTTTCTTATCATTTTTAAAAACTTCTTTAATCTGAGCGTAATGTAACCAATCTCGCACTTTGTCTTTCATTTTCTCCAAACTCTGCAATTTCCAATTGTCTCCATCCTTTTCTAGTATTTCCCAATATTTTGGCCATTTAGCCTCCATATTGGGTCTTTTTCGGGCCTTGGCTTCCAGAGGTGAAAGCCACCTTGGTGTTTTATTTTCCAGCAAGTCTTTATATTTTGTCCAGGACTTTAAAATTGTGTCAGCTTTCAGACTTGGAAGATTCATAAAGAAGGAGAGGCCCAGAGACTGTTTGATAACATTGAGATCAAAGGAGGAAAGGGATAAGATTTTGGGCCTACATTACGTAAAGTCACTGGAGGTTTTGGATAGAAGAATTGAAATCTATAAAGATATCCCAAGACAACTGCTGGATCTTAGAGCCGCCTATTCTGAACTTGCTAAACTACTAAGGAGCAACGCAATTCCATTCAGGTGGGAATTTCCCCAAGGAATATCTTTTACCTTTAGAGGGAGAAAGGTCAAAGTAAGAACACTGGAAGAGAGAGACAAATTTTTGGCTACATACGGAGAGGATCTTCAAAAAGGAATTGAACTACCTTCTGGGCCTGGGGCAACGCCAGTATCAACACCAGCACCTGGGGAACCTGAAGATTCAGAGAAGATACCACCCCTGGAGAAATAACCAGATTGATCCAGGATGTCTCTGCAACTGCTGAGTTGGAATATTAATGGTTGTAACATTCCGGAAAAAAGGAAGAAAATATTTCATATATTAAAAAAAGAACAATTGGACATTATCTGTTTACAAGAAACACATGTGACGAGGCTCCACAGAAAAGTGTTAATAAATAAAAGATTGGGCCAGGAATTTGTATCGTCGGACAAAGTTAAGAAGAGAGGCGTGGTGATATATGCAAAAGAGAGCCTGTCACCTAAATTCCTATTTAAAGATGAACATGGAAGAATTTTGGCTATTGAGATACAATATCAAGGAGAGAAACTGTTGATATTAGGAATCTATGCACCTAATGAAGGGAAATCGGAATTTTACAAGAAGCTGCAGGAGACAATGCTGGACTATCTGGACTACAACAACATCATAATGATGGGAGATATGAATGGGGTCGTATCAACTAACATGGACAAGTCACAAAGTCAAAATGTTACAAAAGACGGCAGACTACCTAAAACTTTCTTTGAAATGACTGACAATATGGATTTGATTGACATTTGGAGGACAAAGAACCCACTAGGAAGAGAGGGAACATTCTTTTCTGAAGCCCAACTGACCTGGACAAGAATCGACCAAATATGGATTTCTAGAGGCCTGGCACCTAAGGTCAGAAAAGTGGAAATCTGCCCAAAGACCTGTTCCGACCATAATGCAGTAAAGATGGATATGACACTATTACCAACTGGATCCTTTAGATGGAAGATGAATGACAATTTGTTTAGAGATCAGGAAATTACCAAGAAGGCCCAAAAAGTTTTGAAGGACTACTTTGAGATAAATATGAATAATATGGTGGAAAAAAGAATAATCTGGGACGCAAGCAAAGCTGTAATGAGGGGATTCTTGATACAACAGAATGCAGTAAAGAAAAGAACACAAAATGAGAAAAAAGATAAGATCTTGGATAAAATAAAAGAATTAGAGAAGAAATTAAGAGTGAATCCGAAGTCACAGCCAACTCTGAGAGAAATTAAACTTTATCAAACACAATATTCTAAATTGATAAATCAGGAAATTGAATGGAAGGTTAAATTAATGAAACAAAAAACGTTTGAGTCGGCGAATAAATGTGGAAAACTGCTAGCTTGGCAGTTGAAGAGAAGACAAAGATTAAATACTGTTACAAACTTAGAGGTTGATGGAAAAATCATCCAGAATCCAGTGGATATCAGAAAGTGTTTCCAGAGATACTTCAAAAAATTATACACCCAAGGGCCGCAAGACGATGTTGAGATTAAACAATTTTTGGCAAAAAACGGACTATCTAAATTGTCACAAGAAAATAGGACAATCCTGAATTCTAAAATAACACGACAGGAGATCGAACAAGCCATCCAGAACATGCAACTCGGCAAATCTCCAGGACCAGATGGGCTGACCTCCAAGTACTATAAGACATTAAAAGACTATTTGATACAACCTTTGATGGAGGTCAGCAATGAAATTATGGAGGGGAAGAGGGCACCGGAGTCGTGGAAGGAAGCGTTCATCACATTAATACCAAAGTCGGAAGCTGAAAAGACACAACTTAAGAACTACCGTCCCATCTCTCTTTTAAATGTGGATTACAAAATATTTGCAGACATTTTGGCAAATAGATTTAAAAAAGTTTTAAATGAAGTAATTCATAAGGACCAGGCCGGCTTTCTCCCAGGTAGACATCTGTTTGCTAATACAAGGAACATTATTGACATTTTGGAACTTTTGCAAACAGATATAAATACAAAAGCAGTTTTAATTTTTATAGACGCGGAGAAGGCCTTTGACAATATCTCCTGGAAATTTATGATGGGAAATTTAAAAGAGATGGGAGTGGGACGGGGTTTTGAGAATGGGATTGAGGCGATATATTCAGAACAGAAAGCTAAACTGATAGTTAATAATGTGGTTACAGAAGAGTTCAAAATTGAAAAAGGGACACGACAAGGTTGCCCTATTTCCCCTTTGTTATTCATTTCGGTTCTGGAAGTGCTATTGAACATGATTAGAGGGGATCGGTTGGTGGAAGGAATTCAGGTCGGTCAGAAACAATATAAATTAAAAGCTTTCGCAGATGACCTGGTTTTGACCTTGCAGAAGCCAGAGCCCAGTACGAAAAGAGTATTACAACTGATTAATGACTTTGGTCGGGTGGCTGGATTTAAACTAAATAAACAGAAAACTAAGGTTTTGGGGAAAAATTTGACTGATACAGAGTCAGAACGGTTTCAGAATGAGACGGAACTTAATGTGGTTAAAAAAGTAAAATACCTAGGGGTAAACATAACAGTAAAAAATCTAAGTCTATTTAAGGACAATTATGAAAAATGCTGGACAGAAATTAAGAGAGACTTAGATAGTTGGTCAAAATTGAAACTTTCTTTGTTAGGCCGAATTGCTGCTATCAAGATGAATGTATTGCCAAGGATGTTGTTTTTATTTCAAACACTTCAGGTTTTGGACAAAACGGAGTGCTTTCAGAAGTGGCAGAGAGACATTTCTAAGTTTGTCTGGCAGGGCAAAAAGCCCAGAATTAAGTTTAAGATATTAACCGATGCAAAACAAAGAGGGGGCTTTGCCCTGCCAGACTTAAAGTTGTATTATGAAGCCGCAGCGTTCTGCTGGCTAAAAGACTGGCTACTTCTTGAAGACACTGATGTGTTAGATTTGGAAGGGTTTAACAATGCCTTTGGATGGCATGCATATTTATGGTATGACAAGGTTAAAGCAAATAAGGCCTTTAAGAACCATATTGTCAGAAAATCATTGTTTAATGTCGGGAGCTTGTTAAATTGTTGCAGCAGTATACTTGAGGACTCAACAGCTGTGAGATTAAGACCGTGGGAACAGTCTTTTCTGACCTTGCCTAAAGATGTGCTGGGAGGAAGCTTGGGTGCTTGCCTTATGCAAGACAAGTGCCCTGTTGGAACAGATGCATGAGAAGATGGACTTGATGAATGAAAAAATGGATTTGACTGTTGTGGTTAATAACTGTGGACAAACAGGGAATATTGATATAGAAACTATTCAGGGACCAACTCATGAATCTGTACTGACTGGACAAGAACAGAAGATAATGGAGGAGGGTGCGGTTGCACCTCAAATAATACAAATGGAGAGACCCGAGGCCCTACAGGAGCATAAGCCACTGTCATTGAAGATTGAAGTTGGAATGGGCCAGGGGGAGTCTGGTGCTGAGGAGGTTCCTAACTTTGGAGAGACCTTGAAATATGTTTTTAAATACTTTTTGGATTTTATCGAGGACTGTGGGGAGTGGGACTTTGGGGAATGGATGGGTTTGATGAAGAGAGATGGAGACAATTCTGGGTTGGAATCCCCCAGAGAACTACTCCTCAATGAGAAAGGAAAGGAATTAAGAAAGAGACCAACAAAAGACAAGGAAAAGGGCAAGTATAAACAAGAAGAAGAAGAAATGCAGAAGGGACATGGAAGAGACTTAAGGGCCTCGGACATAAGGCTTCCAGGCTGATGGACTAGATGGATTGGACAGTAAGGACTGACACGATCCGAGACCAGGAAGATGAGACGTTGGATGAAGATTGGAAGAAAATTTATAAAGAAAACTTTATTTAGGGAATTAGCTTAAAATTAATGAATATTAGGGAAAATGTTGGAATGAAACTATATGACTCTAGCAGAAATGATATCAGGAGTTATGTATATTTGAAAACTAAGATTCAAGCTTTAAGGTATTTTAGGGTAAGATAAGGTTAAATAAATTAAGGTAATTTGAATAACAGAATATGGGGAAATATGGTAAGGATTTGCTCAGCTAATTATTGTTAAACTGTCAAGATAAATTTTTAAACAAAAATTGAGAAAGATGGAAAGAATTTGCTGAAATAACTAATTAAACTAGAATACAAAAAGGGAGGTGTGAGGAGGTCAATGAAACAAGCAAATGGAAGTTATAGATATGTAATTTGGGATCTATGTTGTTTTCTTTTTTCTTTTGTTTTCCTTTTTCCTTTTTATCTTTTTGTTGTATTGTTGTATTGGTTTTTGTGTTTTTTCTTTCTTTTTTTCTATGTATTATAGTGTTGTTTTTTAATTTTTCTTTTTTCTTTACAACTTTGAAACTACTAATAAATATTATTATTTTTTAAAAAAATAACAACCACAATTGTGCTTTAGTGCTTGAAAGGTACTAATGCATGTCTTTTAGAAGAGGGCAGCATCTCCTTTTATTATTTTATATAGGACAGGTCAGTAAGATTAGGACAATTTCTAAATGCGTATGTTATCCAAAATAGCTGGCGGTTAAAGATTTAGAAACGTAATAATATTTTTACTGTTTGCTGTTGTTAAAAAAAAAGTCATTCCATTCAGCGTTCATGGTGATAAAGAGTTTGTATGCAAGGTCTAATCAACTCAAGAACGGGGGAGAATAACCCTCATATGAATGCTACTGTTGTTATATAAAGCTTGGCAATGACAAACATCATTAATATCCAAAAGTATATACCAGCAAATACGTTTTACTCACACTGGAGGGCAAATAACATACTATAGGTAAATATATGCCATGAAGCTCCTTGGTGCTGTCTTTTTTTAAAAAAAGGGAAAAACAGGTTTCAGGGTTATTTTGAGCAAAGGCCCTGTGAGAGATGGTTGTGTAAATTAACCATATTGTCGCCGCCAATATTTGTATGTGCTCCTGAAGCTCTTTTCAGCTGCTTTTTTCTGCAACCCTACAGGAGTCTAGATGTATGTCTGTGAACTGTCCAGGGTTCAAATGCTTGTCTGAAGCGGAGTCAGATGTTGCAAGTTAGTGCCTCAGACACGAGCTGCATTCACGCATATACTTTTAAGTACCGTATTTTTTGCTCTATAGGACTCACTTTTTCCCTCCTAAAAAGTAAGGGGAAATGTGTGTGCGTCTTATGGAGCGAATGCAGGCTGCGCAGCTATCACAGAAGCCAGAACAGCAAGCGCAGCGATCCCTCTTGCTGTTCTGGCTTCTGAGATTCAGAATATTTTTTTTCTTGTTTTCCTCCTCCAAAAACTAGGTGCGTCTTGTGGTCTGGTGCGTCTTATAGGGCGAAAAATACGGTATATTTGTGGGTCCCTCCTCACTCACCCAAAGCAGCTGAGGAAACTAAAAGAGTTTTAGATAGGTGTCGTGAAATTTCTCATGAGATGCTGAGGCATCACGTCTCTTAAGTAGCTGTTGAATGGCATATTTTCGTATGGGTCCATTTTAGTCACTTACTTGTCAGATATAGGATATAGCAAGCGTGCATCTTTTGCTGCAGTCTACAAATAGTGTGGTGTTTCTGTAGCTGAGTTTCAGAAACAGAGTGCCAGGCATGCTCTTTGTAGTGCAGACTGGATTGCAAATACAGGTCAGGTGAAACTGTGTTTCTCAGGGGGTTTGCTACTAAACGGCCGATTTATCCTACGTGTAAGACCTGATTACCCCTCTTGCTCCCCATTATTTCACAAATGGTGTCAGTCAAGCCTGCACCTGTATGAGTGGCATTTCGGCAACACACTTGAGCCTAATCAGTGCTGGCTGCCACAATTAACCTTACTAGTATTGCTAAGTATTTCTTACAGTTCCTTCCTTAACGGGTCAATTTTGATGAATTGCAGCCTGAAACTGCTGCACTCTGTGTAAAAACAGGGCCTTCAAGGCACAGTCTGTCACCTGCCAACCAAAGGGAGACCGTTCAAGTACACCTGTCATTTCTTTCACGTTGTACTTTCTCCTGGGCAGTTAGGGAAGGGGTTTTCTTTTCTTTTTTAAAAAAATAAATTTTATTGAAGTTATTTACAACACAAATCCACTACAACAACGAAAACAAATAAATCTACCACCATAACATCTAAAATGAAACAAACTTAACAACAATACACTTACAACAAAGAAAAAACATAACAAAGAAATGAAAGACTTCCTTTATCCTGTACACGGCTTCCTTATTTACTTCTTATAAACTGTTTCCGGTATAGATAATTATTACTGGCTATTTTAAATTGTAACTTAAGAACCATAAATCCTCCTGCAGGAACTAATCGAAACAAGTCCAGGTGGTTATTTGGGGGCACTGCTTGATAAAATATTCTCTACATTATCCCCGTTTTTGAAATTCTTGTCTGGGGTGGCCCCTGATTGCCTCTGTTAGTCTGGCCAATTCAATATAATCTAATAGTTTATCCTGCCATTCCTTTTTTGTTGGCGTGATTTCTTTCTTCCAATTTCTGACAATTAAGTTCCTTGCCACACCTGTGGCATAGAGAAATACTTTTTGATTTTCTTTTGCTATATGTATATCTTTATCTGTTATCCCTAGTAGGAAAGCTTCTGTATTTTTCACAAAGTTGTATTTAATTTTTTTTTAAAAAATTCATCATACACTATATCCCAGAAACTTTCGATTTTATCACAGGTCCACCAAATATGTATGAGTGTCCCCTCTGCATTCTTACACCTCCAACACAAATTTGTTTTCGTTTTATACATTTTAGCTATTTCGGCCGGTGTTAAATACTATCTATAAAAGATACTGATTAGATTTTCTCTTAATGTTTCACAGCCTGTAAATTTCCAATTCTTTTCCCATAATTCCTCCCATGCTGATAAATTAATAATTTCCCCTATATCCAAAGCCCACCTAATCATCACCTCCTTGACTTGCTCGAGCAGCGAAGGGGATTTCATCCCTGTGTGTTTGTGGCTCCAGTGTAAGCACAGAGCCTTGTATTTATCTCTTTCAGATGTTCACAGGAGCTTCTTCTCATGGCTGCACGATACACATAAATGTATGTCAGAATTGGAAGGGAGCACTGGGACACATCCCATAGAAAGGCCTGGGAACATAGGACTTTAGGAAGCATGGTCCCATAAGTGCAGAATAGGGGTGATGGATCAGTCTGTGGAGGCAGAGTCAATCAAAGGCCAGTATCCAAACCAAGAGGTCCATCTAAAGAAGAATTGAACAAGAATTTAAAAGGGAGGCAGATAGATGGACAAGGAAGTCAGAATCATGGTTGTGAGGCAGAAACTAGAAGATAAAAAGGCAGGCAGGCAGGATGACAAAAAGACACATCCAGAAAGAGACTTTAGGAACCACACAAGGCTGTAGCATCTTTTACCTGAACTAGAATTATTCATACCCAGGTAAGGAGGAGATTAAATCAGCTTCTTCCAGAGGCAGACTGAGAGCAGGGTGGAGAACCACACAGTGGCCTATTTGGACAATAATGTTCTCACCTGCTCCGTAGACATTTGACTCATCATGAAGTGTAGCAGTACACAGACCAGGAGACTCCTGGCTTGAGTCCCAAGTGATACTGACAGAGTGAAAACTGTTTTCAACCTCAGTTGAGGAGGTAGACCGGAAGAGCACCAATTTCTCCAAGGGAGGAAGGAATTGTTCAACAGTTTCATCCCACAGTTTCTTGTGGGTGGGGCTCACCATTAGTGGTCACAATCAGACAACTTCTTCCTTTTTCCATAAGCAGCATCAGAGCTGGTAGTCTGACCAACATTTTCCAGGCTCCAGATGTTGGAATCCAGGCACTGTAGGGAGGTGGGGTGGGGAATGGTGGAGAATATTTGGAGTAAACTCTGCAAAAGATCTCAGGGGCAAAATCCCTCTAAAAATAACAGAGGGTCAGCAGCTTGGGCCATTATTAGTTGAATGCTAGGGGTTTTCTTGTTTAGACGCTATTTACCAAGGACTATATTTGGTCCCATCTATCGTTCTTCACTATGGTGGCCAGGTGCAAAAAAAAAAAAAAAAAAAAAAAGGTCAAGCTTCCTGCACCTCTAATAATTTCTCTAATAATTTCATTAGAATTCCATCCAGGGTCTGAAATTCCATCTTCTACACAACTATTGGAGGTGCAGGAGCACTTTGTGTCGTTATTTGTTTGTTGCTGTCTTTGCAACTGGCAACTATATTCACAGTCCTGTCCTGATCTAAAATGAATTTTGACTTCTTTTCAGCTTTTGTTGTTGTTGTTGTTTAGTCGTTTAGTCGTGTCCGACTCTTCATGACCCCATGGACCAGAGCACACCAGGCACTTCTGTCTTCCACTGCCTCCCGCAGTTTGGTCAAACTCATGCTGGTAGCTTCGAGAACACTGTCCAACCATCTCGTCCTCTGTCGTCCCCTTCTTCTTGTGTCCTCCATCTTTCCCAACATCAGGGTCTTTTCCAGGGAGTCTTCTCTTCTCATGAGGTGGCCAAAGTATTGGAGCCTCAGCTTCACGATCTGTCCTTCCAGTGAGCACTCAGGGCTGATTCCCTTAAGAATGGAGAGGTTTGATCTTCTTGCAGTCCATGGGACTCTCAAGAGTCTCTTCCAGCACCATAATTCAAAAGCATCAATTCTTTGGCGATTAGCCTTCTTTATGGTCCAGCTCTCACTTCCATACATCACTACTGGGAAAACCATTAGTGATGCATAAAATACATTTTCTCTTTAAATAAAAGAGACTTTGAAGTGGGGTGGGGAGGAAACATTGCATTTGCCTGTTATTCATTTTTGTGTTTGTTTGTTTATTTATTTATTTATTTTTTAATACCACCCTCCATTCATAGATCTCAGGGTGGTTTTTATGCTTGATTTCCCTGCTTCAAAATCTTGCAGAACTCAGTGCACTTCTAGCACCACTGGTCATCCTTAGTGTCTATCTCTATTCTTTCCTTTCTTTCTTTCATGATGACTCACTAGAGCCTGAATCTGTCTCTAGCAGTCTTAGCTTTCATAGATCTCACCATGCATTTGGAACTGATAAATGCAGTTCCTTCTGTTTGGAGTTGTTCCCCTCCCCCCAACTTTGGCAGCACAATATATTCAATCTCTCTAATTGTTTGAATCTTTCTTCTTTCATTCTAACTCACCACCACCAATTACTGTACATCCTCCCAGCTGATCAATGTCAGGTCTTTCTTCTAATCATTTTAATTTGCTCTGCTTTATGCATTGATAATTCTTGAGTGCAGTCTTCCAGAAACAACCCTGGCAGCAAGGAGACAGTTGTCAAAAGAGCTTATACGTATAGTTTCCTCCGTACTCAAAATCCCCCTGTTAACACAGTCAAACTGTGCAAGAACAGGGAGATATGAGCAATAGTGTATGGGAAATGTCAGAGACTATTATCGGGAAGGGGGAAAAAAATCTAGATAAATATTCCCATTATTGAAATTATGGTTCTTGGGAAATCATTCTGTGGAGTTGGGCAGTTTATAACTGATACACCTTAAGACTGCTTCACATATTTAGCTGGGCAGAAATTATTTTTGCAAGACTGGAGCAAGTGCCCCATGCTTATGTAAGATCATATTGTATGGCAGCTGGTGAATGCATAGTCCATAGTGTGTAGGCTTGATTACTGTGATATTTTCCAAGTTGGAAAAAATGTGTTTGTAGGTATTTACATATATGTGCTGCATGCATCCTGAATACACTGGTTTATAGCCACACCTGTCTATTAGATGAGTATCACAACTGACCATATGAACTACAACTACTACAACTTTGTTCACTTATTCTAGAAATCTGTGGCCTGGGCTCATGTTCAGCATTCTCCCCTATTTTCCCAATCAGGTGCTTTCAATAGTCAACTCCTCTGCTTTGCTACTGCTCTAAGGTTAGTTCCATTGCTGACAGTCCCAAACACAAAATCACAAAAAAATCCCACTTGAAAACCTTGAGGATTGCTATTTTATGTATTTCTCTAAATTCCAGCACCGATCTTTCAGATGGCATATTTCCTTGACATTCATCAAATTTGCAGCTGCACATATAATGAACAGGAAGCGGCATTTCAGAATGATGCTGTCTTAATTACATGTTTCAGCTTTCCAAATTTGAAAGTAATAACATTAAAAAATTAGCCTGAACTGTAAATAAAAAAATAAAAAAATGCCACAGTGTAAAAAGAGTTGAGAACAGATAATAACATTGGTCCAGATGATAGCAATGAAAGATATGGGGTTTTTTGGCAGACAGGAATAAATGTTAGAAGAACTTTTCATTTTTCAGAGGCCAATAGGTCACTGACCTGAATGAAACTGTTTCACAGAGCTGTAAATACGCAGATCTGCCAAATGTGCTGATTGGATTGAGTTCCTGCCTGGAAATGTGCCAAATCCCCTGGTAACCTTGTGGATTCCATATGGGGTAGTCCAAGGGATGCCCGTCTCCTCTTGCTTTTTTTTCCATTTTAAAATAATTGCAGCTGCCTACAACTGGCCAAGTAACTGAAGGGGCTCCTGCCACCATTATGATGAAAACAATGAAACTATGGCAACAGACTCCCTGGGAGTGATGCAACTTCATGACACGTGATCACTCTTGGAGGAAATGGGGAGGTGGGTGCCTCTGTACAGCAAGAGAAGAAAAGGGGAAATGACCATTTTGTGTTGTCTTAACTATATATAAAAAGTTCTGTGTCGGTTATGGGAATGGTGCTGATTCCTCCTAAAACATCCACATGGAACCAGCATGGGCTGGGCCTTTCTCCAAGCTTGTGCAGAATCTGCAGCACTTAGAATCTGGTGTTGGGCCCACTCCTATTTCCTGCTCCCCTTCCCTCCACTGCCTGTTTATTCCACCTCCCTTAGAATAAGGATTTTACACCTTGGGAAATGGAGAAAATGGCAGGGTAGGGACAGAAGAATCAAGGAAGGAACTGTGTGGCGTGGTTTGGGGGGCAGTTAAGGAGGGTGGTTGCAAGCTCACCTTTACACTTGTCACATGCGTTGCAGGCTTTGAAGCTGAAGTAACAGGAAAAAGGAGGCCTTTCCTCCATCAAAGGAACTAGGGGTGTTTGTTTTGTTGTGCTCTCTCCCTTGACATTACTTCAGTCTGGTCTGGCTTGAGCTTTTTGTGGCTTGAATGAGAGCCAGCTGGATAATCTCTTTTAGATGGTGACAGGGGAAGCCAGCCAACCACACCATCTGAATAAGAATAAAGAGAAGCACAGAGCACCATGTTGCTTTTGGACCACATAAATCACATCTGAAACAGTTCAGTGTTTCTTGCAAGAAGGGCTCTGAAATAAATCCTGTGGTGTGTGGTTTTCAGAAAGAATCTTAATGCCAGAAGCTGATGAATTAATCAGTTAATGCCCATTTTAAATCATCTACTTGGGATGAGTGGCCTTTCTTACTTTTTGGTATTGTTCTGTGGGTTGGCCAGCAGGCTGCTCCTTCCTTCCTAATTTAGCATGGAGAGTTTCCAAAATTGATTCCACTACTGGTGCCTGTGCAGCTTTCCATGGCTTTCAATGCCTTCTGCCCATTGGCATGTCCTCTGCTTCTTTTGTCCTGATGGGCAGAAGCGATTGTGTGTATTGAGGCAAAAAGTGCTGGGTGCACCAAAGAATCTCGATGTCCTTGTGGAAACAGTTAACATAAAGGTTCCTTTTTGTGCTGCCGTTCATCATTGTGCACAAGCACTTGTGCACTTCAGCAACCTGGAAAAGTAAAATAAAAAAGTCTAGCAATGAACAGACAGAAATCTACATGAGTTTTCCACACATGCAGTCATCAATGTAGACGCTAGAAATCACAACCAAATTAGCAAGATGCTAATTCACCAGGGACACTCTGCAAAAAGAGCAGGTACTGTTAATTCTGAGCAGAATCAGCACAGACCATAGCTGTCAACTTTTCCCTTTTCTTGCGAGGAATCCTATTCGGAATAAGGGAATTTCCCTTAAAAAAAGGGATACGTTGACAGCTATGGCACAGACATGGCCTACTGCCCAAATCCTCTACTATGATTACCTCTGCCACTTAATATCCTGTCACCCTCTTCCACATGGGGGGGGGGAGTCATATTGGGGAAGGGGTTCAGTGTAGCATCTCTCTGCATTACTGGCTAGCAGTATATGGTGCTACTGTTGTAATGACACTGGTTGCATCTTTTCCCACAAGGGAAATGTGGGTTGAACTGTGTGGTCTCAGGGGGCAGGTGTATCAGAGCCTTTGAACATGCTCCAGAGGCCCTGTTGAGGGCTTTTTGTTGTGTGTGCTTTTAATTGATCATTATTCACGTTGTGCATTGTGACATCATCCCACTTGGCACACCAGGTATGTTCAGCCCTCCTGATATGAACTATAACTCCATATGTATGGAAACATTTTTGCTTCATCTAAATTGCCCCTTTTGAATACTTTCAGGCCACTTTATTTCAAAAAATAAAAATAAAAATCTATAAGGCAGCACTTATTTATTTATTTTTAAAAGAAAAATCCAGCTATCAAAACTGGTGAATAATGTCTGTACACTTACATAGGCATGCGTAGGCAGGCAGGCTACTATTTTCTTGTCTGGCAGAATTGTGAATTTATGGATGTCACTGCAAATGTAATTCATTCCTAAAATCAATTATGTATGCCAGATCTAATAAAATGATCAACCAGCAAATATCCTACGTCTGTTGCTTAGGAATTGTCTTCAAAGTTTCTGTTTGTCTATTGGATGCCACTCCCCCTCATCCTCCCATTATTTGCATGTTTAGTAGGACACCCCCCCCCCCTTATTTGAGCTCAGACAGTACACCTGTTACCTCAATAATGGGAGGATAAAGAATATACCTTTCTTCACATCTAAAATTCACGTTTAGAGAAGTAAGAATAAATATAGAAAAATGCAGAAAACCAAATTCATTTAAATTGAATAGATTATAGGGAAAATATAAAAATTACATGGAAGGTTTAATATTGACCTACTTCCAACTCCTATTTAATTCAGTAAGGAAAGAAAAAGGAATGAAAATTGAGTAAATAAACATTGATATAGATGCAGATACTGGTAACATTTCTTCACTTTTAGCGTTTCACTTGCAAGTTATGTCAAGTACATCTTTAAAGGGGGAAATTTTAATAGTTTTTTGTCAACTTGTTTGAAAATTGCAGTCTCATTTCTGCCGCCGCATGAGGGGGGAAAACTCTGTTTACTCTTCTTGACATAAGTTATGTCAGCAAACACCTATAATTTCTGGTAAGACAACCCTAATAATTACCTGTTTTAGAGTTTTTAAACAGTATATTTATGTGGTACAAATTTGCAAGTGGGCTGGTGGGTGTGAACGCTCTTTCAGTAGAAGTGAGAAATTTCTCAGCCAAATCACTCAGAGGATACAGAGCTATCATCTTTGATGAGACCACCCACAGCCAGACATAATGTCATGTTCATATTCTGCGTGAGTCAAATCCCTTAAACATGGGGTTTTTTTGCTGTTTCGAATACTTACTTTCCCATATGCTTCAATGGGCCGCAGATAAAAATGGGAATGCTTTTGAAAATGTCACAGGCCCTGAACTGGCATTGCAGGGGGTTGGACTAGATGATCCTCAGGGTCCCTTCCAACTCTACAGTTCTATGATTCTATTTGAACCCAGGTATCGCATGCTTTGTGCCATAACAGTTACTTGCCAGAAGAAGGTTTTTCCTGGACCACGCTGTAGTTTTTTTGGAGCCAAATTGTGAGCACCCAGAGGGATGGGTTACAACTGCCAGCTCAGCAAAGAGCAGGTGACACACAAAAGCAATAAAATTTTACTTGGTCCTACAAAGCTACAGACACTGGCCTTGCTCTGAGCAATTTGGCACTCTGGCATAGACTGAGCTTTCAGACTGAGCACCTGTTTTCCTGCTTCTTTTAAGCTTGTCTCCAGACAAGGAGCCCTGAAACGTATGTAGCAATGGCCAAGCGCATCTGTTCTGTTCTGAACTGGGTCACCAAACCAAGCAAACAACCAAAAAGCAGAGTTGATTCCAAGTCAATCCTGGCATTAGGAGATGATGGGTCCCTCCCTCCAGTTCCTCTGTGAGACCTGAAACCCCTTATTTATGGTGATTTGGGGGGGATTTCCTTCCCCTCCCTCTCTGAAATTTGAAATGCTACCACAGCACTGCTGCAGGTAGCAGGGATACTAGGAAATGTAATTTCAAATGCTAGGGACCAAGAGTTATTTAACTACTTCCCTACCTGACTCTGTTGTCACCACAGCCAGATAAATAAATGGGGGAAACATCTTGCTCAGATTTCAGTCTCAGCTGCAGAACATGACAGGGTCAGGGTTGCCTGGTTCAGAATACTGGCATATTTTATGAGCATGCTGAATTCATTTCACCCCCCAAATCTGTAGCCCCATGTCCATCTTCCATTACACATTGCTGAAAGTTCTTTTCTATCTTTTGGGTTTATGTGTTGGCTTCTTCAGCACAGACTATAGGAGTGTTTCTTTTCTTAGGGTCATACGAATCAAGAAAGGGGAGCTCTTATATTTTCGCACCTTGAAAACACTACTTGTGTGTTATGCTCAAGAGTATTGCAGTATGCAGTCCTGCAGTCCTGCCATTCAAGCACAGACATTTATGTGACTGGGTTGAATCAGAATTGTATATCCTGAGAAACTCAATTTTCATTGGCAGTATGCATGTGGGGCAAAGTTTTATTAGATCTCAAGACTGAGAGGGTGGGATTGAAGCGGATATCCAATAATTTGGTGAAATTCTAGAAGCCAGAACGTGGAGTGATTGTGCCTAAATTCCTGTGGACAAAGGTTACATAACCCTTTGCCCTTTCTCATAACTAGCAAACGCGGAAAAAAATATGAAAATTCTCTCAATTTTCACTATTCATACATGTCACAGAATTTTGAATTCCTTGGTGCATAGTCTGTAAACAGTCTTGGTTTTATGCTTGTGTTCCGGCAATTAAGTTTAGAAGCACTACAAAAAAATGGAGTGAATATCAGCAGCCTGATAACTTTGTTAATACAAATTGTTGCAGATCATCACCAACAATAATTAGTGCAGAACTCTGAAACTTGTCTTCTAACAGGGACAACATAGGAAAGATATCTCTTCAATTACTGATTTTTTTCTTAGTGTAATTCAAGTTCTTGATGGTTATCTTTAAAACCCTAAATGGCTGTGTGTGACGGAAAAGTTGGTTAAAAGAAGGGTTAATGCACGGCAGCCTCTGACTGGCTGAGGTTCCAGGAGGGAAGATATAAAAGGAATGGATTCTGGAGACACAGTAGGTTGGTCGTGAAGGAGGGTTGGTTGTTGGTTGGATTTGGGAAGTTGGTTGGTGTGAGGAGCGAAAAGGAGTGAGGTTGGTTGGTTCGGAGGTGGGTTTTGGGAACTGAGTTAGTTAGGTAGGGAGATACTGGAGATTTTGGGACTGTCAGGAGAGAGAGTTGGTTCAAGATAAACATCCACTCTGAGTGTAATACGGAAGGTACCTTAGGAACAGGACTGTTTAACAGGGTGTGTGTCTGAAGTAAAGTACAACCCTGGAAAGGAGCCAAACTCTAAAGCAGTACCTAAGTTTTATCCCTCTACGTTGTCATGTTACCTTGGATTTTAAGTAAAGTGTTCTTGTTTATTTCAAAAGAAAACCCAACAGAAACTCCAATTCTTAGTTTTCCCCTCACGAAGGTCCCCCAACATTATACTCTGGGAACGTTTGTATGCCTGCGGGTTAATGGTTGTTCTGAGAGGTGGGGGCAACATAACCAAATGAGAGCGGGTCCAACGGCGATAGGGAAGAAAATAATTAAGTGCCGTTGTGCTCACTGGTGTCCTGTCCCACTGTGTCCATATATTCATCCCCATTTGCTGAAATCAGGTTCTGGTTCTGGTCTGTATTCCATAACTTTCCCAAATAAAGCCATCAAGCACTAGGAGCAGGGACTTCCATATGATGAAAATTCTGCTGTTCAAGGAAAGCATTATCCCTCCCCCAGGAATTAGATGGGTTAATTTCTGAATTATTTTCAAGAGACATACCTAGCGATGCTAGCAGTTTTGTATTCCATAGTTGTCAATTGCCGTCTGGACAGTCTAGATACTGAGAGACTGTTGGGGATGGCTAGGTAGTAGATACTTAAGCAATATAGGCGACCACTGTGTGTCTGAAGATTGTGTGGATGAGTCTTGATGCAGCCCCAAACATAACAGCTTCTTGTCATTCTCCCAGGCCCTTTCAGTCCTGACCCACAAAATTCTGTTCTGCCTCTCTCTTACTATTGACACAAGTGGGTGAGTTTATACAGAGATGTGAAATTCCATATCATTGTTCCGGTGACACCCAAATATCTCTCTTTTTCCTCCAGCCCAAGTTTTCTCTTACTAAGTGTCAAACTGTGTTTAGAAACTGTCTGTGGATAAGTCAATTGAAGCTAAATCCAGACAAGAATCGGGCAATCATGGCTAGAAATCCTTATGGCTGTCAGAGTAGGATTTCCCATATTGACTGGGTTTTACTTCCGAATATTTGTAGCCTCAGTATGCTTCTGCCTCCATGGGCAGAAACAGATTGAACAGATTGCTAGGGGGTCATTTCACCAGTGAAAGATCAGTCTTACTATGAAACATCAAAATAGTCAAAGTAAAAAAACTCAGAGAAATGAAGAAATCCAGGACTGCAGTGATCTTGGGGCTGGTTCATTCATGAATTGCACATCTCTTGTTTTCCCCATTACTGATAACTTGCATCATCAAGTACTTGGACCCCTGAGACCTGGGTTCAAACCCCTGCACATTTAAAAGAAAGGGTAATTTATGATTTGATGATAATTTTTTAAACAAAAAGGGTTTCATGGCAACTTATGAAATTCTTGTAATAGTACGCTTATTCTTTAAAAGAGCAAAACCAGTTTTTTTTTTACCATTTTCTTGTTATGATATCAAGTAATGATCTTAGGGGGGGAGGGGACTCAGGTGGTGCTGTGGTCTAAACCACTGAGCCTCTTGGGCTTGCCAAACAGAAGGTCGGGAGTTCGAATCCCCATGATGGGGTGAGCTCCCATTGCCCAGTCCCAGCTCCTGCCAACCTAGCAGTTCGAAAGCATGTCAAAGTGCAAGCAGATAAATGGGTACTGCTCCAGCGGGAAGGTAAATGGCATTTCTGTGTGTTGCTCTGGTTTTGCCAGAAGCGGCTTAGTCATGCTGGCCACGTGACCCGGAAAAACTGTCTGTGGACAAACGCTTTCTCCCTCGGCCTATAGAGCAAGATGAGTGCCACAACCCCAGAGTCGTCCGCGACTGGACTTAACGGTCAGGGTTCCCTTTACCTTTAATGGTCTTAGGGAACATATTTTAATATCCAGAAAGCTTAACCTTTCAGTGCCATAGAATAGTGGTGTTGATGCCATAACAAAGACCCAAGAGGGAATCCTGCCACACTGAAGCAGCTTCTATGGCTGCTGGTCATATTTGTGAAGGAGATGTAGCCTTAGGTACCCTGTGGCTAGGCAGAGTGAGGTGGCCACTTCAAGCAGCTGATTTGAGTTGTCATGAAAGAGCAGAAAATTGTGAGTTAGTTAATTTAGATTTATTAGTACTTTATTTACAACTATTGTTCTTTTTCCTGCCATGGATGGGGAAGGGTGCTTGTGGCATCTCTCTAAGTGGCAAAATAACATGACTGGCCTTGGGTACTATGGGTATTATATTATGCACCTTGGATATTATTATTTGGGGGGGGGGAGCCACCATTTGCTGCTCTGCCCTAAGCAGCAAAATGTAGTAACCTTTCAGTTGAAGTGGGTCAAAGGTGAGGCCCCACATATTTGGCCAAGTGTATGGACCAAGTGTGCATCCTAGGCAGTGGTTCAGGATCCTTTGCAACATACCAGGTCCTGTGGCAGACATATAGGGTTCCTCAGCAGGGGAGGGGATGCTGAAAGGTTTTCTTGGAGGCAGAATGTTTGGGAACCACTCGCACTGCTGCTCCAGGTGGTTGAAAACGTTTTAGCTCTGTCTTAGCCTTCTGAGCAATGTTTGCAGTTGACTGATGCCTTGCAATTAGCCTGTCACTACCGCATGCGTATGTTTGTCATTTTTCCCCTTTTTCCCAGGTGCAAAGAGGGCTACCAAGGAGTCCGCTGTGACCAATTTTTGCCGAAAACCGACTCAATCTTGTCAGATCCAAGTATGTCAAATGTTTCTTTTTTCTTCTTTCTTCTTCTGTCTTTATTACATGCCGGAGGTAACCTTTGCCATATGATGTGACCTTTTGTTCATTGTCAAAATTACATCAAAACCCATTTCAGGAGCTTGTAAAGTATTTTGTATAATGAAATAGTCTTGAGTCTTCCTCATCATGTTATATTTTCTGGGGGAAAGCTATACAGAATAACATATTCCTTTAGCCGCTGTCTCTCCAACAGGGCATGTGGTGCCCTCCAGATTTTGCTATACTACAGTTCCCATTAGCCCCAGCTAGAATTTCCTATGGTTGGGTTGATGTGAGTTGAAAACAAAACACCAGCTTTTAAAAATATATACAAGCAAAATGCTTGTCATTATAGCTGGTAGGACATGCTTGTAGTCCGGGATGATGTGTTGGAAGAGGTCCTCACTTTACCCCACTGAAAACTGAGATAGCCACTGTCTTTCCTCAGTATAACCCTGTCTTGGTTTCAAATTCTTGGTCATGGGGGGGTCCCCATGGTCGTGGGGATTTGTTTTTCTATACCTGTATACTATCTATATGTTAATGGTGTGTAGTTGGAAATATATCACTGTTTGGTTTTATTGTATGCATATTATGTTCAGACATTACAGTAAGTCATGAGTTATCATTATGGGAACAAGCCAAAATCAGGCTCACATATTCTTCCTCCTCCTCTTCTGATGTGGCTGGGAGGAGTTCAAAATTTTTCCTTTTGTCTTAGACTAACTGCAACCAAGTATTATGTCTGAACCTGGACAAACTGTAGTTAGTTCTCCTAACTATGGTTGGTTGAAACCAGCCCATTTTAAACCATTGTTTAGTATTGCATCTGAACTGGGCCTGTTTGTTCATTACTGAGTTTCTGCTGATGCTACATTTGTTGGAGGGGACTTGAATAGTATTTTGTAGGGGATTTTTAAATATATATATATATATATATTATGATTGTCAGCTGTCCTGAGAATGAGAAAACTGGGAAGAAACAACTAAATAAATTTTGAACACATGCATCTCACTGGGGGTGGGGGTGGGGGGTGGTGAGAGAGATGCAACCTAGCATATTACACCAGAAGCTCAAAAAGAGGATGTACTCATCAAAGTCTTTCAGTTAGCAGTTTTACTCTTTCTTTTTTAAAATATAAAATGAAGTCCAATGTTGATTCTTCACTGTTTTTTGAGTCTACAAAACAGGAGGTTCGTGTTTGAAAGTTGGGGCTTCTTCCCTTATGAAGGCTGGGATTTGTTTCTTCCTCTTTGTGGGTCCCCCCCTCCTTCTTGCTGCTGCTCTTTGTCATTTTGCCAAAGTTTCTTGACTTGCTCTTCTGTATTGTATGTCCTGTGCCTTGCATGGTGGCCTTTTCTTTATTCCTTCGCCATTAACTCTTGTAGTAAGATGACCTGGGACAAATCAGCCTGTGTTTCCCTCCATTTAAAAAACTTCATGCATCTATAAGATTGGAAGCTGTTAGGTAGGCTGGATTCACTGAATGTACCTCCCTATTGGTAAAATAGGAACAGTAAGCAACATTGACTGGAGTTCCACACATCATAGGGATCCAACTTAAAACCTGGACTTCTATTTTTGCTTGATCTTGACATAGTACAGCCTTGAAACTATTTATCAGAAGGGTACACACTGATATTTTGGTTCAGTTGTGGAAATTAAGTCATGGAGTACTATAGGGGGAAATGTAAGGCTAATGTAGGTACAAAGAGACATGGATGTATGGAGTTCAACTATGAAACTTTGAACCTGATAGTTTTTGAAGGTATTTGCAATGCCATTCCTCTCCATTGTCAGTTTTGGTTGCCTGTCCAGTCTTTCCATTGCAGCCTTATTCAGAAAAACTCTCTGTGTATTCAGCAAATACAGAGAAGTGGAATTAGCGATGTGGTCATTGTCCCATGCCCAACGACAACTTGCCCACTGGCTTTGCTCTCCAGCCCCAGGTGTTCGGTGGAAGTTCTGAACAGGGAACCAGTGCATGTAGACTCCTTGCAATTACTAATCTTCTGCAATGGGGGAATCACCATCACTTGGAGAAGCTTCTGCACACACACACCTGTACATGCATAGGCTCCCCATTCAGATCTTCTGCTGACCTCATGAGTGTTGGAAGCAGGGCAAAGTCATTGGGCACATGGATATTAGGAGCACACCCATGGAGTATGGCCCTCTGTTTGTTCTGAGAACACTGGAGTGCTCTTCTGAATGGGTATTTCTGTCTTTTTGTAACAGTAACTGCTGTACGGAAGAGGAGCTAGCACAAAACCTGTCCAAGAAAGCACAGGAGGTGAAGTAAAAATTGCTGGTGTCCCCATGCACACACAAAAACACATGCATAAAGCACTGTGGATCCTGACCCAAATGTTGATCTCAAATATCATGAGATATCACATACTAATATCAAAGTCCTGGAAATATAAACAGAATATTCATCTGCTTAGAGTTACCTAGTGGATATTCATCACAAAACTCCACAGAGAATAACTGGGGGAAACAAATGTGTTTCGGTTATGGTTGCAAGAAGACTTTGACTCAAAATTTGACATGAGATTTTAGTGTGAACTAATCTTTTACAGGAAATCTTATTTAAGGTCAGTGGGGAGGTAACTGTTCAGCAACAATCACATTTTGAAGGGGAGGTGGTAGTCAGTGCAGAGTTTAATACTTCTCATGCACCATTGACTTCCACTCTTCACTTGTGTCTGACATTATGTCAGCAAAATGAGCTTCTTTCTTCCAGTGAGTACTCCAGTTGGCTCTGACCCTTTGGAGGGGTACTCCGTTAACAGCCGTCATGCAGACAAAACTTGTATGTCTGCCAGTAAGGTTTGCAGGATAGACAGTAGACAATAGATATGTATCCCCACAAGCATTTCCCAATATATCGAAATACCTACTCTGCTTCAGACAAATTATCACAGGTAAAATTCAGAAGCCTGCAAGCTGAAGGGAGGGAACTAGGTCTAAAATGAAACCACCTAGTATAACTGCTCCCATTCACTAAAATTTGTGACATTGGCAAAAATAATAATTTCTTATTTGCTTTCTTTGCTGTTAGTGATGTCATTCTACAGGCAAGCCAGGTTAGCAACATAGTATTTTGACACAATCCCATTTACCATGTGACTCCTAATTAGGTGGGATCATATATGTGTGTGTGTGTGTGTGTGTGTGTATATATATATATATATATATATAGTCATTCACACACACACACACACACACACACACACATATACTCACAGAATGATCACTCCAATCCTCAGTCCCTCATCACTGTCATGTATATATATGTACATCAGTGATGAGGGATTGAGGATTGGAGTGATCATTCTGTAATATTACGGCAGTGGACAAAGCTGTAGGGTAACTTTTGAATAAATGTGTTTTAATTTAAATATATGTGTGTGTGACTAATCCAAAGAGGAGGGGGATTGGGAGGATGACCCCAAAGAAGCAAAAAAATCAAGGGGAACAATGTTGCTGAAGAGAATCATAAATATGGTGAATGCTCATATGCTCAAAGTATTTTTTGTGGGTGTGAAATTTCCACATGGAGTCAGGCATTTAGGCATGCAGATTCACCACTCTTCCATAAGTTATGTACACAATCAGCTGCGTGAAACAGGCTTCCAACAAATAGCCTCTTTGGACTTCTGTCAACATTGGCATATAATCTTCATGAATCAAGGGGAAGTGCAGTGTAGCATATGCATCCTGCTGCAGAACCCTTGTGGTTCTGGGTTCACATTTTGCCCAACTAGTCCTACTGGTTTCATTAAGAACACATGCCGCAGCACTTGCCAAGATAACGAAGGCACCATCTGCACTGGCAACCTGTGTTCCTCAAAGGAATTGGGTTTGCCGTGTAAATGTATAGCCTTTTTCCAATGTATTAGCAATTTCTGGGCTGTTTCCCCACCATCAACACCACCTAGCAATTAGATTAAAACAAAACAAGAGAGCACTATCAACCTCTGGTGTATCTAGCATGGTTTTTGTCCAGGTTTTGCCTCATTTAGAAGTGTCTTGAATCCACAGCTCAGCAATGAAGTTTGGTACCTCAACTTTGGAAGGTTTTTTTAAAAATAATAATTATTCAGCTTTTTAAACTGGCCTGTTTTCCATTCGTAGCCAGACTGTTTCTGAGCATACACGCATCTTTACCATGGTGCCTTACTTTTGACCCTGCTGTTCTTAATACGCTTTTCTCCACTTCTGCATTGATAGGAAGGTGAAATTGTTCCAGTAACTTGTCAGATCACATTTACTGGCCTCAAAGCAGGGAAGTTCAGCATTTCAGCAGTCATAATTCTTGATGCCCAAGGAAATGAATATAAGCAGGAGAGGTCACCTGGAGATGGCATTTGGGGATAACCATGAAAGCACTCTATATATAGGCAATTAAGTTGAAGAGAGTTTTCAAAAGATATGCCACATCTATCTTAACTGCTATGATCATGGTGTCCCCCTCCCTGCCCCCAGTATTCAAGTTCCAAGTTTAAAAAATTGAAGGAGCTGGTTCTTCATGGGTGCTTTAATGTCGTCTCTCTCCCATCAAACACACACTTAAAAATGGATGTTTGACACACATGCATTATATTGGCAACTAAGAAACATCATGCAATGAACTTATAAACATCATTTCTATGCAGCGTCACTGAGACCATGGGCAGTTTTCAAAGGCTTCCACACTCTTGTGCTCTCCTCCTCCACTCCCACCCTCTTTGGTCATTCACACTTTTTTTTTTTTAACAAGAACACACAGGATTACATGGTTCAGCAAAGTCAACTTGATAGCAGGTAAAAAAGTCAAATGAGCTTGAGTACTGATGCTTGAGGTACTTACGTCATATGTAAAATTTTGGTGGGTACATAATATCTACATAGAGTATATCTATGTAGTTGTGGTTCGAGGACCTGATCCCCCCAAAGAGGAATGAATACACAAGGACACGTGATATAAGGTTAATGGGCAAGAAAAGGCCACAACTTTATTGATTACAGCAAGTGAAAAGGTTTTGGCTTAGGCATTGGATTACGTCAGCTGACTCCACCCCCTCAGAGAGGGGTGAGTCTGAAACGAAGGGGGTTTATTCACCAGTAGGTGGAGCCTGTTGATGCTAATCCAACTATAGGCTCTCCCCTGATGTCACCGAGGGTCGTGCCATGGCCTCCCGCCAAGCAGGCATCGGACAGAATACACGACCGCCAGATTCCTTTAACGGAATACCCCAAAATTAAAGGCATAGGTGATGGCCACACCCAGCCCTTCGACACCACAACACATTATTCCAATGCCTAACCTACCCACCAATACCACAAAAGTTGTGACGATTGCTACGAGGTAGGCGAAAAAACCAAAAAGCCTAATGCCAAATGGAAAAATTCCTACCAGGCCCCCCGGACAACCAGGGCGACCAACCTAAGGTCCATAGCAAGGCCAAGGAAAACTAAGACCCTGAGCTTAAAGGGAGTGGAGGGTGGGTGAATCGCGATGAGACGATGAAGAGTGCGGCAGAGGAGGGGCTGGCGCCGCAGCATTTAGGCTGCTGAACATGCCCCCTCGGAGGCACCTGGTTGGGTGCCTGCCGATGGGCGTGGGCGCCAGCCAGGTGAGTGGGAGGCAGGGGGCTAACGCCCCCTGCTAGAGGCGGAGTCCGGATCCCGACCACAACCACTCCCCTCTCTTGCAGGAGGAGAGTCTGTATCGCTAGATGCTCTAGTTATCTCCCACTTGGACTACTGCAATGCGATCTATGTGGGGCTACCTTTGAAGTTGACCTGGAAACTGCAATTAATCCAGAATGCGGCAGCTAGACTGGTGACTGGGAGTGGCCGCCGGGACCACATAACACCGGTCCTGAGAGATCTGCATTGGCTCCCAGTACGTTTCCGAGCACAATTCAAAGTGTTGGTGGTGACCTTTAAAGCCCTAAACGGCCTCAGTCATGTATACCTGAAGGAGCATCTCCACCCCCATCGTTCAGCCAGAGATCCAGTGCCGAGGGCCTTCTGGCGGTTCCCTCATTGCGAGAAGTGAGGTTACAGGGAACCAGGCAGAGGGCCTTCTCTGTAGTGGCGCCCACCCTGTGGAACACCCTCCCATCAGATGTGAAGGAAATAAGCAGCTATATTATCTTTAAAAGACATCTGAAGGCAGCCCTGTTTAGGGAGGTTTTTAATATTTAATGCTGTATTGTTTTTAACACTTAATTGGGAGCCGCCCAGAATGGCTGGGGAAACTCAGCCATATGGGCGGGGTATGAATGATAAAATTATTATTATTATTATTATTATTATTATTATTATTATTATTATCATCATCTACGTAGAATAATAGAGTCCAACCCCTTGCAATGCAGGAATATGCAGCTGTCCCATATGGGGGATTGAACCTGCAACATTGGCATTATCAACACCATGCTCTCACCAATGGAGCTATCCAAGCTCACAAGTCATTTAATGTGGACACTGGTGTGCTGTTTCGTCACCTCATGAGAATTTTACTAGACTGTCAGAATCAATTCAATATTAACAGAGAGAGATGAGCTGAAATAAAAAGAACAGGAAAGACACTAAAGAACAGAAAAGACACAAGCCGAACTCTCATAATGAGCTTATACCAGTGAATGTTGTGTCTTGTGTTTTTATATGTTGTTTGTACTTGTGGAGGCTTATGAGCTTTCTTTCTGGCTCTGAACTCAGTCTGGGAGCAGAGATTAGGCCCTTCCTCCTTGGTGGCATTCTTCCTAAAGGACCTTACCTGTTAACCAATAGGAGGCTCTTCCTTTTTAAATAATAATAATAATAATAATAAATTAATTGCAAATTTTATTAGTATTTTCCACACAACAGCAACAACAACAACACGAAAAATATTGAAAAATAACAATACACAAAACACAAAAACCGACATTCAAAAAAAACCCAAGTTAATAATCTAAACATTAAAAAGAAAACAAACATTGACTTCCACCAATCCCACAGCACCTCCTTTACCTCTCATTGTGTCTTCCTGTTTTCCTGTTTTCCTTATCATCTCTATCCTAGCATCCAGATATAAATCCCTCTTTCTTATCCTTTCACTTCACAAGATTATTCCAGACTCAGGCAGATTTCTGTCCTCGAACCTAGGCTTTTAAGGTATTCATTTAGACACTCCCATTCCTTTTTCACTTCACTTTTTGGTTTTTGTCTTATTATATCTGTCAATTTGGCTAATTCTAAATATTCTGAAAGCTTACATAACCACTCTCCCCTAGTGGGTAGGCTAAACTAAACTTTGCTCTACCAGGTACATATGCTATAGTGGGTTCAAATTTCATTCCTCAGCACCATGGACCACATTGATTCTGTTCTCCAGAGAAATTGGTGCTTATTCACCTGGTGCTTATTCGCCTGGTTGCTGTTAGCAGGCAAAACCCATCCAATTTACCTTAACCTTGGTAAAGTTCAGAGGACCAGAGTAAAGAAAATCTAAAGTTTCAGCATGCAATGTTGCAGCTGGGGCCTGCGAACAATGGTTCTGGCAAGGCCTGCCCTGGGATACTTTCCAGATTTGTTTTATTTAGTGTCTAGATTGAGCATGATTGGTGCTGGAAAGTTTGAAGTGTTAGCATTTCTCAATTGAAATAGTAATGAGTTGACTATTTATAAAATAATGCACCAGTATTACTACGATAGCATTCCCAGTCTCAAAGTACAGAAAACTGACCTTTCATTACAGAAAGGGTTGAAATTACCTGTGGTGATCAATATGGGGTATTATTGGAAGTTGGAAAGATACCTTGTAAATGAAGCATGTCTCCCCCACCTTTAGCAATTGCTTTAAAAGTCAAAGTCATTCAGTTGACAGATAATTGGACTTCTACAAATGAGACCTGGGTTCAAAATACAACCAGTTTATAGATTCCCTGGGTAGTCTTGGGCAGATGATTCAGAATGGGAGCAATTATCTTTTGTTTGTAAGGACAAACCCTGTAAAATGTTCAGTTAAATCAGGGACATGAAATTGGTGGTCCTATCTGTTGGTTGCGTTGTATAGCCTTTAGGCTTGAGCACACGCAATTCATGGCAACTCATTTGGCATTGTGACATAGACCATAAGGAACTCGGTTCATGTCTCAGAGTTCTAACACCTGGGAAGCAACATGGAATGTTCCGTTGTTATCATGGAACTAGATGATAATAGAGAATAGAGAGCTTGGCTGTCCTCTCTCTCTCTCCCCCCCCCCCAACTTTCCCCTGCATTTTACCAACTTGCACACTGAATCCTACAACTTGCCATTCTGGGCCTGATCCTAGCAGCCTGCCTAGTTATCCCGATGAGGACTCAGGTTGAGTCACAGTTTATACTCTGGTGGGCCTCATCACTCCTCCTACATCATCCAAGCCAGAAAAACATGGTTCTTCCTCATACTCTGGGGGTGACTCCCCTGTAGCATCTCCTGATCCACAGCCATGCTGGAGTCAGCTGCAGGCCCTTTAGGGATTGCATACAGCTCAACTACTGGAAGAGGGGTCCTGCTAGCCTTCTTAATTCTTCAGATGACTCTGGTCCTTTGCTGAGACAACATCTCCTGCAGCTCAGCCAGTAAAGCTCACTCAGAGCTGTCCAGGTCCTGATGTGCTTTGCTTTGTTGGATCTGATTTGATTCTGAGCCAACTTGATGGACCTGCCTTAAAGAGGCTCTCCTTCAAGCTCCAGCTGAACAAAATAGCACATGCTGTTTTGTGAATATAGTGAGGTTGTGAGGAGTCATGCCCCAGAAAATTACTAGTTTTGCCAACATATGAACCACCCCAGTTAAACAGTGTGATGAACTTCTAACCGTTTCTGCTGTAAAGAACTATTATATGAGTGGCTCTGAACAAATAAGGACAATGGGAAAAGCACATTCTCCATTTCATTGCTTTCAGACCATTTCCCCTCACAACAGTGAAGTAAGTTAGGGTGACACAGAGTCACTTGAGCATTGAAGGTATGAAAATATGACCCACTATTCAGTCTAGTTTAACTTAAAGTGAAAGAGGTGGATTTGCAGGCTCCTGCATAGTCAAGGAATCTGAAGAATTTTGAAGGAAGCACAAAAATGCCCCATCCCTTAACTGGGACCCTCAAATTAATAATAATAAATTGAAAATGGCAGGGTTTTAGTCAAATTGTGTGTGCCCTTGGTGTCTTCTCTTCCCCTGCCTCCCACATACATTTTTTATTTTGAAATATAATTCAAAATATAAGCAAGGGAAACACATATATATCACACACCAGTACGAAAAGCTCACCTAAGGAATAAAGAAAGCCGCCTATTGCAGTCTTTAATATATTATGCTTCTGGGACAACTAGCTCCCTAACTATAGTATATATAAGTTATATATCATATATACATCCTAGTCAGAAAAAAATACAGGCATCTGTAACTGGAATTTGATCAGCATCTTAAAGGCAGGAAAACAAACAGAGAATCTTGGTGCCATATTTATTTTGTAAAACAATTTGATTTCATTGTTTGCTTAAGTTTGCACATAAAGCAGAGTGTCCCAAACTTTATTAACCCCTGCTATCTGTATTGTTGCTTTGGAAACTTCCAATTACATGCTGTATGCATCACCACCACTTTATACCATTTCTTACAAGTGCCTTTTTGCAGGAATCCAAGGTCATTAGGCTCAAAGTATAACTTTGGGAGTTATCTGTGTCTAGCATACAGAATATCCTGGTGGTAATTGGCAATGATGTTTCACCACCACCCACATTGTTACACATTCCTATGAAATAGGAAGTTCAACCCAGACCTTCCAGCAGTATTGATGATAGTTTGGACATAGTAGATGAAACTTTGATCAGCAGTGGATGTTCTGTTGTCACTCGGGGACTGGGGGGGGGGGGCTTTCTATGTAGAAAGCAAGTTCAATGTAAATTTGGCTTTCCTCTTCGGAATGAAGCATCCAGATTATTCTGAGAAAAGCAAAAAAGAGATAACAATGAGATTTCACGAAGGCATTCTGGATATCTCTCACACCAAGCTAGCAAAGAGAAAGTTCAACACTGGTCCTTGGAAGCATTGATCCAGCCACCATTAATGTGCAATCTGAAGCAATCACCACTACTAAATCACTGTGTGATTAGACTTTACGAATGAGTATCATCCAACTTTTATTTTTATTTTTTTGCTTGTGTAGTCAGGGCCTACTTGGAGTGCACATGCTTTGGGTCACATTAAAAGTTTAGCACATGGTAGCAGGAGACACAGAAACCTGCACCTCACCACTTGGGATGGGGGAAAAATTAGATATTGTTCACATTTAAAGGTGAATCTAATTAACTTGCACTTTTTGAAACACAGCCATCCTTCAGATTTGCTCTTCTTTGAATTTTGCAGTGCAGTTCTCCAGTCAAATAATGTGTGTCTGTTTCCAAGCACCACAATCGTCTAACGGGATTCCCAAATGGCAGGTTAATGCTGCCAGCCTTCATGTCATGTTTGCAGGCACATTTGTAATGCAGATTTAGTCTGCCAATAGGCTTAGTGCCTGAAACCAGCTCCCCATAAAGCAGGCATAGGCAAACTCGGCCCTCCAGATGTTTTTGGACTACAACTCCCATCATCCCTAGCTAATAGGACCAGTGGTCAGGGATGATGGGCGCTATAGTCCCAAAACATCTGGAGAGCCGAGTTTGCCTATGCCTGCCATAGAGCATGTCCTTGGGGACCCTGCCACCTTCCATTCTGTGTATATGACCAAGCCAGTGTAGATGTCGCTGAGACAGAAGTGAAAGCATGCTGGGAATGTGAGCTTGGGAGAGCACATCTTTGTTTGAGACTCTGTCCTGTTATGTGACGCCCAAAATCTTCCACACACAGCACATACGTAAGGCATTGAGATGTTACTCCTGGAGGGTGCAAGTTGTCCACGACTCCCTTCCACAAAGCAGCGTGCTCAACACACAAGCCTGGTAGATCTTCATCTTGGTATTGAACATTAAGGTAAAGGGACCCCTGACCATTAGGTCCAGTCGTGACCGACTCTGGGGTTGTGGCGCTCATCTCGCTTTATTGGCCGAGGTAGCCGGCATACAGCTTCCGGGTCATGTGGCCAGCATGACTAAGCGGCTTCTGGCGAACCAGAGCAGCACACAGAAACGCTGTTTACCTTCCCACCAGAGCGGTACCTATTTATCTACTTGCACTTTGATGTGCTTTCGAACTGCTAGGTTGGCAGGAGCAGGGACCGAGCAACAGGAGCTCACCCCGTCACGGGGATTCAAACCGCCGACCTTCTGATCGGCAAGTCCTAGGCTCTGTGGTTTAACCCACAGCTCCACCCGTGTCCCATATTGAACATTAGTATCACATTATTCCATACCCTTTTGGAGAGGCAAGCCATTGCTGTAGTTGCCTTGCCAAGAAGCTAGTTCAGCTCAGCATTGATGGAGAGGAAGACAAAGTTGTCTATTACTTCAAACATGTGGTCACCAGTGCTGACGCATGGAGTGCCGATGACGTCTAGACCCAGGATGCTGGTCTTTGTGAGACTGGTGGTGAGGCCAAACTCCATTCAAGCTTGGGCAAAGATTGATGTGTCTCTGTAGAGATTCCTCGGAGTATGCTATTGGCAATGCTTCATCTGCAAACAGCATCTCTTGGATAAGAATCCCACACACTTCTGTCTTGGTGTAGAAACATGTCCCAACAGACCCCATCACTCCTTGAATGGAAGTACATACCAAAATAAATTTACCCCCAAAACCAAACTCTACATTCAAAATACTCAAATATAAAAACAGTAATAAACTAACCTAAAGTGCTCATTCAAGTATATACATATGTAAAAGGCACAAGTCCTACCCACTTTACTTAAAAGTATGATCCGCTGGATTTCCTCTTTTCTTTAAAACTTAAAGTTGGTTGTAATAGTCACCCATCTTTTTTGTTGGCTACTGAAACACCAAAATATTGAACAAAACAGTTACTGGATTGAAGTGTCTAGAGAGAAGGCTATCATATTAAAATAAAATTTTCTGACTACTTCTGAACTGCTGCATAAATATATGCAATGTTCTGTTTTGCAAAAATGTATGACCTGGTTTGCACATTCTATATTTAAAGCTGACATAGGATTCCATGAAGCCAACACAATGTGTGTTTCTTTACGTAAAAGGGCTTCATTTCTCGGCAGCTGTTATTGTGGATTGCCCTTCAAATAAGTTCATTATTGTAATGGTCTTACTCACATTGAGGATGCTGCACTTGAATTTTCTTTGATATCTTCAAAAACACTTTGCAGATTTCAATAACACTTGAATCCCTCCAGGTTCTGTGAGGATTAATTGGCTAATCACCAATTTAAAGCTGTAATTGAATGAAACAGTGAGCACTTACAGTCAACTCTCAGCAAAGTGGCCACAGAAACAGGAGTCAAGGTCAATGAAAAGAATCATTGGTATGTTGAGCAGAATACCAGCTACTAGGGGGTACTAGTTGTATTCTGTACCAGATATTCAGCGTAGCCACTTGAAAGGTTGTAAGGAATTGCTTTGTCCCATAATTCTTTCCCGAGATGCCTGTAAAGATTTTTATAGTTTTTTATAATAATAATAATAATAATAATAATAATAATCAGACTTCTTTTCCATTGATTAATTTATTGTGCCATCATTCGGCATTAAGAACAGAATTTCCCCCTTGTCTCCTCTCTCCAGACTCAAAATCTGCTCTAGAGGAGGACACTTCAGAGCAGATCTGGCAGGGGGGTGGATCCATCAAACTCCACACATTCAGCATTGGATAAAATATTTTACTTTTCAATGCTTTTTAATAAAAGGTCCAAAACTGGCTTTCAGTCATAGTAAAACAATACATATGAAGGAATGGGTTTGGGTAACCCCAATGCTATTAAGATTATTGGTGTACTTTACTATAATCTAATGAATGCAATAAAATAGGGAAATCTAAAGGCCACAGTAGACTAATCAGCTCCCCCCCCAAAAAAAAATGGGGGGAAGTCTTCACTATGTGGCAGAAAGTCAACATCATTGTGGTTGGACATGCCTCTAGGAGGAGATCCAGAGTATCCTAACATGGTGAGCAACCATGTTACCATGGTTTTCACCAGCAGGCCTGCATATGAAGCCCCCTCACCTGAGCTCAGGGTTGAACTTTACCATAAAATACCCAAATCCTAAGTTATTTAGGGCTTTACACACTAACAGTAGCACCTTAAATTGGGCCCAATGCAACCAGTGCAGACAGAATTAGGGCAATATGGAAAAAGTCTGCATTCAAATCAATAGGACAATCACTCTGGGTAAGTTCATGCTTTATATTTCATTTAGAATGCCCATACTTTCTCAACTGACTGCACTTCTACTTAGATCAGTGGTTCTCAACCTGTGGGTCCCCAGATGTTGTTGGACTACAACTCCCATCATCTCTGAGCTCTGGTCTTGCTAGCTAGGGGTGATGGGAGTTGTAGTTCAACAACATCTGGGGACCCACAGGTTGAGAAAGGCTGACTTAGATCATCAGAATGTGATTGGCTGCATACTGTAATAACACCTTCCTGAATGTTTATTTCCCAGGATATATTTTTTTTAAAAAAAATTTACAATATGGAGTTCAGTTTGCAGAGCATAAGGTTTTCCCACACAATCCATTCTGAATTTGTGTTTTCAGTTCCCCATTCATTTCAGGCAGTAGTGTCCAAACTTTTTTCAAAGAGGGCCAGATTTGATGAAGTGAAGGGCTGTGAGAGGCGACCAAAGTTGTTGACCTTTTTTTAGGATTGAAATTGTTGAGGGGTTTTTTTTTACGATTTTACTACAGGAAATCAACTGCCACAGGGGCTGGATGAAACCAACCGGCGGGCCAGATTAGGCCCCCAAAACGGACTTTGGACACCCCTGAGAAATTTTCAGGTGTCTCACATAAATGGCAACATGGGCCATACAACAGAGAGTAGTGTCTCCCCAAATGACTAATATTCCATTATCAAACTTGCATTCATCTGCATGAAAGGAACTCTGAGGCTTACTGACTCAGAGCCCAGCTCTCATTTAAATCTGAGTGAACATCTCTTATCTTCATCCTTCACATTGAACCTTTTTGCTGCTTTGACAATGCTTATTAAGGCAATTTGTATGGTTATGCCAGTTCTTTCACATGGGGACTCTGGTCAGGCATAGATTCAAGTTCACTGAAATAAACTTGGGGTTCATTAGAGAAATTGTGGACTCGGTACATCATGGGATTCTGGTATGTATTTTTCCTTGAATTTACATGATCCTTCTATATTTGCACTGCCTTGGCTTTTGAGGATTATCTGAATCTTGCAGAAAACAGCATTATAATGAATTGTGATTCTTTATTGAAATAATTAGCTGTTATCCTGCAGGGATTGGGGAATACCTTTAAAGTTCTAAGATAAAAATGAAGGGAGGATATAGAAACTCTGCTGAATGGAAAGTCAGCCAAACCTACAACATTTCACAATTCGAGGTTCTGCCTTGGTCTTTGATACTAGGGCTAAACTGAAATTTTGAGCAGTAAAATGTTGAGCCTAAATAAGGTTAAGTGGGCAGCTGTTCTAACCTGGCTGATGGGCTCAGTTGATACTGAGTGAGCACTTGTCTGACACTGTCCCTCCACTGTAACACCATTGCAAGGTGTTCTTATAAAACCACCAAAATCAAGAGCAAGAAGCCAAGGCTTCTGCTGCCTTTCCTCCATTGTCTGTTGTGTACATTAGCAGCTGCCACTTTTCCTGGTGCCTGAAATACAGAAGTGCACTTAAAGCAAAGCACCATTTACTGCTTGTGCAGTAAATCCCAACTAAGGGGAAGGCACGCTTGGCAAATCCACACTGCGATCAACTCCCACCCAGAAACCAATGTCCCCACTGTGGAAGGACGTGTGGCTCCAGAATTGGCCTCCACAGTCGCTTACAGACACATTGTTAAAACTGTGTTTATGGAAGATGATCTTGCTCGGCTACGAGTGATCGCCAAGGAAGAAGAAGAAAAAATCCCAGCCAGTAGGACAGTGGTTCTCAAAGGATGTGGTGTGCCTCGCTGGTGTGGCAGGAGAGGATGGCAAGAGAGGCAGGAAGATTTGAGGACAATCAAAGAAACATTTAAACATTTCCATGTCTATCTATCTATCTATCTATCTATCTATCTATCTATCTATCTAATCTCTATCTCTGTCTTTAAAGAATATGGATAGATATATTTTCAAAATGAGAGCAATAACATCATATGATACTAAGGACAATCCTAGCTGAGATATTTTTGTTTCCGATGTATTTCTAATTAACAAACATTCAGCACACCACAAGCAAATTTTTATTCTGAAAGTGTGGCCCAGAGTAAAAGTTTGAGACCACTGCGGGAGAAGACAGTGTCACCAGACCATGAGCTGTCATGGCACAAACCACCATAATAATAAGGATTGGATGTTGGGGCAGTGATTTACCAAGGACATATATCAGAAAATGAGACTGTTGCAAGGATGATTATTTCGCTATTCCCCCCCCCCAGGCGGTAATTGCTAGCCAGACCCTCCCTTAGTAAAGCCAGGCAGTGATTGCTAGCCAGACCCTCCCTTAGGCATTCTGGGTGATGTGGTTGCGGAGAGTCCCTCCACTACTGCCGTTGCGCTGAGGCAAGAACAGCAGTGGCATCATCACTCTCCTGGGTCAACTCACCCAGAATTCCCTGTTCTACAATGGGGACTCCTCCATTCCTCAGACTGCAGGGGAGAGTGCCCATGCTAATGTCATATCAACAGCTACAGCAGCAACAAAATTTCAAATTTAGCAAGGGAATGAGGAAGGAGGAGTGGTGGGGGATGACAGTGAAGCAGCCCTCAACCACCTCATATTTAAGGCACCTGCCCCGTGGCCTCCAATCTGGCAGTGATTCCAACTCAATTAAACACAAACACTGGTGTTAGGAGATGGGATCCACTGCAACGTTTTGTTGCTGGCCTCATGTGTCACGGCTAATGGTTTATTAATAGACCTATGTTCTCCAGAGATTTATCTAATCCTTTTTAAAAAGCAGGCTTAACTAGTGACCACCACTATCCTGTAGAAATTAATTCAATAAGACAGCGATGCTTTGTTTGAGCAACTTTTGGTCCAGCTTGAATCTACTGCTATTCAGTGACTCAGTTTCTAGTGCCTTTTGATACCAAGCCTTTGATTATGTAGCCTTGAAAACCTTGATTACTCTTAAGCTTTAAATCAGCCAGGAGGTAATCAAACTGTGTTTTCTGAAGGCCATAGACCAATTAAGAAAAAAAACACTTTATTATCTAAATAGCTACTCAACCAAATCTAAGAGTTTACAGGGTCGGGCTTATTCTCAGCTGGGTCTGATGCTAGCCTACTTTCTCTTCTACTGCTATTGCAATGGATTATATTATTCTTATTTTGAGTAATATCACGATTTCCATTGTACCGCTGTAGGACTGAGGATGGTTTTTTGCTAAGCAATAAAGCAATTTGGATTTGGCCTTTTCACTGTGTCTGTCCAGAACAGGCTCCAATCAGGCCCATAGGAAATAAGTCACTACGGAACTCTGTGGTGCAAAATTCACTGTGAATCAGGATAATTTTCAACAGCCGAATCAAATAGCATAGAGAGGGGAGCTCATGTATAAAAAGATGAATATCTTTAAAGATGGAAGGGAGTAAATAAACTATGCTTGCTGCTAAAATGCTGTATCTTGCATTTGCAGAACAGATGGATATTTCAAATAGGAAAATATGAATCCCTTCACTAAAATAGCTATTTCTCCTCTCAAAGATATCAATCTTAATGCTGGTGGTTCAATGTACACTTCAAAAAAAGCACCCCACCTTCTTGAAGAGATCTTTTGGCTATTGGGATTGACATTTCTATTAAGGAAACAATCTGAATTTATTTTACAGACATATTAAAAATTAAGGATCTCCTCCCCATTGCACAGGGTAATAGAAATTCCCACTTGAGTAAGCAACATGGTAGAAAGCAATTTTTCTCTGAATGAGTATACCCCATTCTTCCTCCACACAGAATCAAAAGTGTCATGGTAAGTGGGGGAAATGAAATCACCTTGAGCAAAACATGCTTTGAGTATGCTCTCAATGATGGAGCTGTAAGTTGTTTTAAGGCGAGAATATATTCCAACAGGTTTTGAAATCTTGTTTGTAGGAATTAACTCTAAATAAGGTGCACCAAGTCAGGAGAAGGAAGAACACCCCTCCCCAAAATAACTGAAGGTTGTATTGAGACATAAATCATTGCCTCTTGTACACAACTTTATCCCACTATCACCAGTGGAAACAAAGGTTTGCCAGTTTCAAAATTTATTTGATGAGAGACAAGAGTGAGCTAAGAAAAAGCCTGTATGTCCTAAGGGTAACAGAGCATCTGTCATATTGCCTTCAACTCTCTCAAAATCTTTTGTCTGTTTCCAGCCATCTTTCCCATTCTTTAAAGTCTGATTCACATGACAGTTTTCTCTTCATGAAATGACAGCCGACAGTCACCTCTTATTAAATAAAGATCTTTCTGGACTCATGAACAAGGGTTCACTGCAGGTCTGTCTGTTGAGCCACCGTGTTCTCTATTCGGTATGATAGCTGATTCTCTTCCTCCTCACCCATAACTATAACTTGGGATCAGTCAGTAGAGCTAAGCAGCGGGCAGTAGGTTCAAGACTGATAAAAGAAAATCCTGCTTTCTATTTTCTTACTTATTTAACATTATTTATATTTTATCCTGAAGCTTTATGGAAGAGCAATATGTAAAAATTTCAATAATAAATGAGTCTGAGAGACTAAATACCCCTTTGCCTGATGCCAAAAAACACACAATAATGTTGGCACCAGGGGAGAATTCCACAGGCAAGGAACACCACTGAGATGGCTCTTTCTGGTCACCAACTCCAAATATGACTTCAGTAAGTGGAACTGAGAATGTATAACTTCATTTTCCTGGGCGCTAAGCCATATTGAGCTTTAAATGTGAGCATAAGCACCTTGAATTGTTCTCAAAAGACATACCAGAAGCCGTTGGAGGTTTCTCCCCCTTGCCCCAATACTTCTTCTTTTCATCATTGGGCATTCTGAGCTTGTGAGTTTCATCTTCGCTCCATTTTCCTACTGTCTCACTGTATTTGCCACTGGGAGTCACAAGACCATGACCCCTACACAAAGATAAGGCAGAGCTACAGAGGTAGATAATGCTTTATCTTCAGCATGGCTGTGACTTCATTCACACATGACTTCACAATGGACTTGTGACAGAAGAGCTGGCATAGCTCTTGTTCTCACTGGGGCTGCTGACAGTGTCCAGGAGGATCACCTCTGCTGTGGGTAGAGGTTTCATTTGTTTAACTGGTATAGATGGCTAGGAATTAGACAGATTAATGATGGGTTGCTGTGGCAAGTAGCTGTCCAGTGTTGGTGTTCAAACATTGGAGTGGTATTTGAAAACACTGATATCTAGGCTCATTGTGCTGGCCGAAATCCACTGAGCCCATAGCACAGAATGATGTAATTCCTTTCTTGTGGCCTTTAAAACCAGTGATATTGATCTGTTCCACAACTTGCCTAATATTTAATTTCAGATAATAGGCTGCAATCTGGATCTTTGTATGTGGATAGCATGCAGAGGGTCCTGATCATTCTGTCCTATAGAGGGATATGGTCTAATTTAGATCCTGAGCTACATTGCACAGCTACTCAGGTTGAAAACTGATGGCTGGAGATCCTGAAGGCCTCATTCCACAACACATCCAACAGGTCAGGTAAGCACACGCAGCTTGTGGAACAGTCTCAGTCCTTCACCTTCCCTGCCTTCCCAGGATGGAGAAAGCTCCCTCCCTGCCCCCTTTGTGGGTCCTATTGTTAATCCTCTCCTCCTGCATCTTTTATAATAATCCAGATCTTTTACCTCTCCATTGTGTCCAAAATTCACCATTAAACTACAAGTGTTATTTCAATCCTACTAACAATTTTAACTGTTTACAATGGTTTTTAAGATCAATTATAAATTTCCCCCATTTGTTATTAAAATTTTGGTCTTCCTGATTTCTGATTCTTCCAGTCATTTTAGCCATTTCGGCATAATCCATCAACTTGATCTGCCATTCTTCTCTGGTAGGGACTTTATCTTCTTTTCCATCTCTGGGCCAATGACATCTGTGCAGCCGTGGTTGCATACATAAACAGTCTTTTCTGCTCCCTTTGGATTTTGGCACCTAGAATTCCTAAAAGGAAGGCTTCTGTTTTTGTTTTTGTTTTTAAAAAGAAAAGGTTATTTTAAACATCCCCCCCCAACTCTTTGTTTCATATGGGTTTGGGTCTGCTTGTTGATAAGTCTTCTGGTGTTTATCAGGAGCAAATAAAACTCATTACATTTTTGTTGTTGTTGTTCCTCGCCAATAAGTAATATTAGCAACATTTCTCAAAGGGGGTGGGCAGGCTACATCTTTCTAACTGTATGGCAATGGGAAGTTTTGTTGACTATGGTCTAAAGTAGTCTGGCCCCTTGTTCATTCATAGAACAGTTAACCATCACTATACAAACCCCCACCCCACCCCCAAATAAAATACCTGTGGAACCATTTTTTTTTAAACAGGGGGAAGATGAGCCTTTTTTGAAATTGGATGGCAGTGTAAGGGTTAACGTCTTCTCATTCATTTCTGGCACACAGTCTCCTGTTCTTTCCATGTTTCACTGCACAACCTTGTCAGACATTCTGAATGAATGAGACTTCAAAGGTGGGTAAAGTGTGGGGAGCTACCAGTGAGTGACATTTAGAATGTTTAATTGAAATGATGTATCACCAAGCCTTCTTTACTGCAAGAATAAGACACTCAAAGAAAAGGGACAGGAATTCCTACCTTGCCTGGCCATGCATTTCAGGTGTGTCTCTTTTGGTCTGGATGTATAAAGCTTAAAGTTATTTCATGGCCAACAATCTCAGACTTTTTGCTTTGTTTTCATCACACGCTTCCAACCAAAAAATGCAAAACTTACCGAGATTGAAATAATCTTATAAAATTGATTGGATACTAATTCACATAGAACAAACTAAAGTTGTAATGATAAATTCTAATACTGTATACATATATCAATCCACACTGGGAAGTCTTTATAGCATATATAATCACTGGCAGACGGCAGTGGGGGTGGGGGTGGCAGGCCGCCCCAGGTGCCATCGGGGTGGTGCCACCACGCCCACCCCAGGACACTTGGTGCTTGCCATGCACCCCTGGGATGTGCGCCACGTGCTGCACACACCCAGGGACATGCACCACTTGCCGCACACCTCTGCAATGCGCGATGCGCCCCCCACGGGCAGTGCGTCACGCCCTCTGGGTCACTCACCAGCCACGCCCCCGGATGTACACCGCTCCCAGTGCCAGAGCAAGTAGCTTCGCCACTGTATAGAAAGGGGGAAGTCAGCAATATCAAAAGCAACACGATGGCCAGAAACAATTACAATGTGAAAAACTTGGACTAATTCAAAACATCAAAACTAACAAACTGAAGTCTCTGAAAGTCCTTAAATGAATCATGGTGCCAGACTTTACCCAGCAGAGAGCAAGCTGTGAAGCTTTGTATAGCAAATGTCCAATTCTGATGTCCAACTCTGAACTCTGCTGAACAGTGTTTCTGGATAACAACTACTGTTTCATTGAATTCTTCATCAGCCAATTAGTTCAACACTAGTAGAAAGATATATAATTTCTTCATTAACCAATCTTTTTTCAAATGCACGAGAATGAAAAATACTCGGGAACAGTGCTCATGCTTCGCCACTGTGTAGAATGGGGGGAGGGCAGAGAGGTGACCCAATCCAGTTATGTAGCCCAGGATCATAATCACTTTATACAGGCCATTAAGGCTCCAGTTCTCCAACATATCAGTCCTTGGAGACACTCAGCTAAAACTGCTTTGCACAGTGAGCCTAGAAAAAAATAATTTAACTGCTCCTTCAGTTGTCACTTTCAACACCTAATTTCTCAAGCCTCAAATTCTTTCCTCAGAATTCCTTTGATATCTTCATCACCACTTCCTCCTAATAATTGCAAGCTCAGATGGCTGACTGCTGGCAGATTTGAAATCAAAATAGTGAGCTGTGGAGCTTGTTTGGAGGTTGTAGCAGGGGAATGCAGCTGTCATACACCATTGACCAAAGAACGGTACACTCCTTCTATCTGGGATGGTCGTAGTCTTCCACTGAGTGCGCAGCTTCGGGAGGAACGCACATGGAGCGGTGAGGGGGGAAGGGGACACCCGCCTAGCCAGCTAGATCAGCCAAATCAACCCTGGCAATCAATGGGGTGGCAGATGTCGCAGTCAGATCACCCTCACATCCAATGAGCTATGCAGAAGTTCAGATCAGTAAACAGACAAACACAAAACAAAGAGCCCCAAAGCCCCTCAAAAGAGCCTAATGAAGACTGATGAAAATGGAGATAATAATAATAATAATAATAATAATAATAATAATAATAATTTATACCCCGCCCTCCCCAGCCAAGGCTGGGCTCAGAGTGGCTTACAAGCAATAATAAAAACAAGTTGAATGATTACAACTTAAAAACAAAATTAAAATACAACATTAAAATATTGAAACATTAAAATATTAAAATGTAGCCTCATCGCAGGAGGAGAAGGAAAGGAAAAAAGAAAGAGAGGGAGGAAATCAAATTGGCTCCAAGCCAAAGGCCAGGTGGAACAACTCTGTCTTACAGGCCCTGCGGAAAGAAATCAGATCCTGCAGGGTCCTGGTCTCATGAGGGCCGAGTCGGTGTGGCCATCCATCAGCAGATAGAGCTGAGTGTCATCAGCATATTGGTGACAGCCCAGCCCAAAGCTCCGGATAATCTGGGCAAGGGGGCGCATAAAGATGTTAAAAAGCATCGGGGAGAGAATTGTGCCCTGCAGCACTCCACACACCAAGGAATGGTGCGACGACATTTCCCTCCCTAGTGCCACCCTCTGTCCCCAACCAGAGATAAAAGAGCACAGCCAGTTACGGGCTATGCCCTGTATCCCCACGTCTGCGAGGCGGTGGTCCAGAAGATCATGATCGACCATGTCAAAGGCTGCTGACAAATCTAAAAGGATCAGCAGTCCTGACCCGCCTCGATCCAGTTGTCAACGGAGATCATCTGTTAGGGCAACCAGAGCCATCTCGGTCCCAAAACCAGGATGGAAACCGGACTGAAATGGATCTACAGCCGATGTTTCCTCCAGAAACCTACCAAGCTGTTCAGCAACCGCTCTCTCAATTACCTTACCCAGATATGGAAGATTTGAAACTGGGCAGTAATTGGATAGGTCTAAGGGATCTAATGAAGTTTTCTTTAAGAGTGGACACACTACTGCTTCCTTCAGTTACCCTGGGAATGTCCCCGTGTCAAGGGACAAATTGATAATTTCAACCAGGGGGGTCCGCGCAACATCTGGACACTCCCTAATCAGCCAAGATGGGCACAGATCAAGGAGGCAGGTGGTGGGCCTACCAACTTGGAGGAATATATCCACATCAGCAGGGAGTATCCGATTGAAGATGTGAGGCATTCTTTATTAAGAATATCACACCAGTGAAAAGCCTATAGAATAATGGCGAAGCATGCAGCATGGTAGTCAACTAAGCTGTATACAGCGTAAACCCATTGAAATGGACAATTGTGGCTAAGCTAGACCCATTAACTTCAATGGGTCTTCTCTGAATAAAGCTTAGTTAAATAAAACCCACAATGTTGTATTTGCATTGCATGTTTAATTTAGCTTCATATGGCATAATGCCTCATTTTCCTGTAGTGATAACAAGGCATTTAGTTCACAAAATGGCCATATGTTCTGCTAAGAAAATGAACTGATGACTCTTATTATCTTAAGTACAGAAACAATTATTGAAATGTTTTCTTTTGCTTAAAATTATTATTGGAGTAAGATTACCGTGATTAACAAAGCAACTGGGCTCTGAATAATATTGGATTGATTTCCTATGGATTACTGTGCTGTACCACAGCTGAAATATTTTGAGCTGATGTTCTTAGAGGAGTGAGAATCAACAGTGCTGCAATTATTTTATTTGGGAGGGGGAACCTTATTTTCCATCCCATCACCTTCATTATGGTAACTCCATAATCTTCAGTTGTAATTCCCCAGCTCCAAGGGGAGGATGTGCTCCCAACACGGACAATGGTTTTTTTGTTTATTTCTTTTTTCTTTTTTTTTTAAGACAGAATAAAATCTCATTTTTGCATCCTGATCAATGTATCACTTCAAGGATATTAAGCATTACTCATAGCTCCAAGAGACGTTCTGTCTGCTTTTGTAAACATTACAAAGATGTCTAAATCTGTGCTATTAATACAAAGTAAATGCCCTGCTCCTGCGTTTCCATCTGCTAAGTTTCTCGGTATGCCTGTGAAATGTTCCCCATGTTGCTGCGAAAAAGGACCGAGCATAATCCCTCTTCCTTACTTTCCCTTCACTTCCTTATATGAAGCTGCTTTTCCAGTGACTCAGACCATTGGTCCATCTGCCTCAGAACCACCTACTTTGACTGTTAGCAGATTTTTCAATGATCAGTCATGTGGTGGTCTTTATCAGCTATGCTATCTTTAACTAGAGGTATCGGGGACTGGAACCCAGTACAAAACAACAAAATGTCAAATAGGGAAGAAGCACAAAATTGAGCAGTTCGCATTACCCTCAGCGATGGATCTGGGTATTTCTGCATTGTCACAATATATAATAAGGGGAACGAAGTCTTTTCTATAAGGCATTTGTTAATCAGAGTCTATATTAAGATTCACAACTTATTGGAAGATTATTAAAATATGGAATGTAATATTAAATTGCTACCCCCCCAAATATTATTAGCATGCAATGTACTTCTGATCTGACTGTGTAAGATAACGGCTGACCTTGATATATAACCATGATTCTATTTGGCGAGAATCGTGAAAAGCCTAAATAGTTGGGAGGAAGCTTGTCTAAAGGACCATCTTCACCCATCTTCACCCATATTTATTTGTCCTATTTGATTATTAAAATATTTATAGGCTGCTCCCTTATATAAAATATCTAGGCAATGTACGGGTACAATGAAACATAAGGTAAAGTAAAGGGACCCCTGACCATTAGGTCCAGTCGTGGCCGACTCTGGGGTTGCGGCGCTCATCTCGCTTTATTGGCCGAGGGAGCCAGCGTACAGCTTCCGGGTCATGTGGCCAGCATGACTAAGCCGCTTCTGGTGAACTAGAGCAGTGCATGGAAACACCGTTTACCTTCCCGCCAGAGTGGTACCTATTTATCTACTTGCACTTTGACTTGCTTTCGAACTGCTAGGTTGGCAGGAGCAGGGACCGAGCAACGGGAGCTTACCCCGTCACGGGGATTCAAACCGCTGACCTTCTGATCGGCAAGTCCTAGACTCTGGTTTAACCCACAGCGCCACCCGCATCCCCAATGAAACATAAAGTATCACAAAAAAAACCCAATATGAAGCAGTTATCTTTCCATTTTATTAAGATAAACTAGAGAAGCTGGCAGGCACTTTTTCTTTTTCTATTTTTTTTACATAGGTTCAGCTGTTTCTCAAGGTCTAATCACAAAACCTGGGACAAGGGTTCCCAAGGTGGGGCCAGCGGACTTTGTCACTGAATACTGGGTGCCAGTTTAAATCAAGTTGGTGGACTTAAATATGACTTTGATGTGACTTACTTGGAATAGATTTGGACACCTCTTGAGATATCGCCACCAAACTCAACATGAGGGCTGCTTAAAGTGCAGGCAGCAGTCTTCACTGACTTTTGGGTGCTGGGCACCATTTTGATTCAAGATGGTGGGCTGAAATTTGACTGTGGTGTGACCGCCCATTTTTTGGGTGTGATGAGCCCAAACTCACAGATTGCATTGTGCGTTTAAATAACACGGTACTTGTGGGTTTTTACAAATCCCCAATCTGGGCACTCCCCACTAATTTTAAAGAAATAAATAGTATTAATGCTGAGGTAAATAGTGGTTGTTTTTGGTGATTGATCCTTGGGTGACCTTCTGTCATACACATGCATATTTAAGATAAATTTATTGTCATTGTCCGTATATACACAGTATACACAACAACGAAAATCAAACACCCACCCAAAGACCGGGTTCACATACACATTTGCACGTATCTCCAACACTCTCATCCTATTCAGACATAATCTATAAAAACATATCATACTCCAGAATGTAACATAACCTATTAAAGGCATAACATAACCTAAAAACCTGTCTCATTCCTTCCTACTCCCTGCTTGCTATTTCTTGCAACTGGCCCTGAGATCATTATTTAGTGCAATCAGAGCTCTTGGATAGAAACTATTCAGAAGGCGTGTGGTTCGTGTTTTCATTGTCCTATATCTTCTGCCCGAAGGCAACAGTTCAAAGAAGTTGTGAGCAGGATGGGTGGGATCTCTCAGGATATTGTGTGACTTCTTCAAAGTGCGAGACGTGAAGATCTCATCCAGGGTTGGTAGTTGGAGCCCAATAACATTCTGGGCAATTTTAATTATTCTCTGTAAAGCTTTTTTATCCGTTTCAGAGCTGCTCCCATACCACGATAATATACTATAGGTTAAGACACTCTCGATGGTACTGTGATAATAGGACAGAAGTAGGTGCTGAGATAGATTCAGTCCCCTGAGCATTCTCAGGAAATACAACCTCCCCTGCACCTTCCTCACAACCATATTAATATTTGCAGTCCATGAGAGGTCCTCAGAGATGTAAATGCCCAGGTATTTAAAACTACCAACCCTCTCCACCTCCTCGCCATTTATGTGCAATGGTAAAAATACACTTTTCTTTCTCCTAAAGTCAATTATGAGTTCTTTGGTTTTTTTGGTGTTAAGCATAAGATTGTTTTCTTTACACCATTGAATTAACCCCTGTACTTCTTTCCTATAAGCAGTCTCATCGTTCTCACTAATGAGCCCCACCACTGCTGTATCATCCGCAAATTTGATGATTGTGTTGGACTTATACAGTGGGGTGCAATCAAATGTGTACAGGGAATAGAGAAAGGGACTTAGCACACATCCCTGAGGGGCTCCTGTGCTTAATACTAGAGTAGAAGAATAGTAAGGGCCCATTCTCACTGTCTGCGGCCTATCAGTCAGGAAATTCCTTACCCACAGACAGATCTTCTGATGTATACCCAAATTGGTCATTTTAAGAAATAACCTGTCTGGCAGAATTGTATTGAAGGCAGAACTGTAGTCCACAAACAACAGCCTTGCGTAGGTTCTGTGCACAGTGATGCAAATATTCTTTGACTGAGGTTGGCATTAAAGAATAACCTTTTTTCATTATGCACTGGCTTTGTGGTAGTCTTTGGCTGCTGAAATGAACAGTCTTGATGTAAATACAGGGGTTTTCTTTTTAAAAAATGTACAGAGTCATTCTGTGAACCAGCTGTCTGCCTGGAGGCTGCTTTTTATTTTTCATTTTTTTACATTTATTAGTAAATTTGGATCAGCTGTCCACAGTCGGATTGAAGGAGGCAGATTGCATTTGAAAAGCAGTCAAAATCATTTGTTTGTATCGTAATTTTCCCCACTTCCCATTAATTTCCCAGGCTGTAGGCACTGGCAGTTGCAGTACAGTCTGGCTATGTATAGTAGATATAATACTATAATGCCAAAAGGATTTCCTGTACAAAAATAAAAGTGCAAAGGTTCCTCCCCCCTTTTCTAGTTTATGAATGATTTCCGTGAGTGGATATGCAGTGTTCAAAATTGGTGCCTTAAAATGCATTCATACATCTGAAACTCCTAAAAGGGCAATAAAGGTCAAAAGCAGTTGAGGAAGGGAGTTAAATTTCACATATTCATTTATATGAATCATCAAGTTTGGGGGTGGCAGCCTTCTGTTTTAAGTATAAGGTGCGAACTTTTCTTATACCATCTGCAATTAGTAGCTAATTGTTAAAAAAAAAAACCTTGGAAGGTGATAAGGGGTTTATTAGGATGACAGAGGACAGGGGCTGGAGTATTTTTTTTTCAGTGAGGGAGGTGGTTTTGTGCAAGCACACACACACAAAAACACATCTACTGGAAGAAAGAAAACTTCCTTTGTTGTTTCTACATTCTTTTCAGAAGTTAGTGAAAGTTACTTATCGCCATAGTGCCGTGGTATGTTTTATTCACACTAAATGTTTATTTTTTCATGAAGCAGAGCAGAAAAATATTCCTCAACACATGAGCAAAGAGACTGCAAAACAATACTGTGTTCTTGGAAATGCAGTTTAGAATAGCCTATTGTTAACCCTCCTTTCCCCTCTCCTTAACTGTTACCTTCATCCTGAGAGTGGCTGGGGAAGCCCAGCCAGATGGGCGGGGTATAAATAATAAATTCTTCTTCTTCTTCTACTTCTTCTTCTTCTTCTTCTTCTTCTTCTTCTTCTTCTTCTTCTTCTTCTTCTTCTTCGAATTGTAGGACTTCTTTCTCTCTGCCATCCTCCTCCCAAAATACTCGCGTCAGAATTGACCAACTGTAGAGACTAGTTTTTATTCAAGGAGATTTCTATTAATGTGTTTTTGAATGTGTGTCAATTTTGTATCAACATTGCACAGGAGATGTGGAAATAAAAGCATGTGAATTTGACCCTCATCTGACTATTCTCCAGGGGCATTCTGGATTTATATACATATTCACACCTGAAACAGCCCTTATAGCACCAGTGAGTAAGCATGGTCAAATTCTGGACAACCTGCAATATTCTCTTTAAAAAAGAAAGGGGGGGGGGGAGCAGGCATATCTCAACTTGAAGTGTGCTTGTCTCATTGAAGGATACATTTAGCAAAAGTGTCAACATCTCGAAGAAAGCTGTGTGCTAAACAGAAGGAAATACAAGACGGTGCTTAGCAGACAATCCCAACGTGCTTGGAGCTATATTGAGTGGGGATTTTGGAGGAGACTGATACATCTGTTATGTCAGAAACATTTTTAAGATATAACCTCCTCAAAGGACACCAGACTCTGAAAAAAGGAGGAAATATCCATAATTCTGATGGTGTCTTTTGGAAAAAAAGGGAAAAAAACTCAGCATGAATACTTTCAAGGACAAGAACTTCCTGAAAAATACAACAAATAGCATCACATACATTGGCTAGGTGTCAATGAGACTCTCTGTTTTGCACACATTGGGGTGCAGAGCATACAACGTCGGCTTTCTGAGGTGGGGAAAAGGAGTATCACCAATATATGTGCTTTGCTCCTTCTGAAAAATGAAAGCTGCATGCTTATTGTTACCAGCATGTTTCAGAATATAATCACTAAATAGAGAACTGGATACAGAAGCTGATGCTTAATTGAGCCGATGGCAAATAATAATTCACATGTGATTTTCAAGAATGATTCAGCTCTGCATGGGGGGGAAAAATCAAATCCATTTTTGTGGATAAACAGCCTGAACATGAAATGCTAACGCTGGACAGATTTTGTTCAAACGTAGTGGGGAATCACAAGAAAAATACTATGGAAACAGACAATCCCTTGCTGTGTGTTGGCATTTAAAAAACTTCCTGTGTGGCAGTGGCTCTAACAGCTTGAAGACCCAATCATGAATACACTGCACCCATGTTGCCATGGTCTTGCAATTTTAGAAATTCAGAGGAGAATTTGTGAGCAGGTAACATTCATCATAATACTTGACTCACTGGGCAGTTGAGACTTACAGAATGCTGGCCGTCACAGAGTTGTTTATTTATTGCTTATATGCCACCTTTTAATTCAAGATTTTCAATGGTGGAAGACTCTCAAAGATATCTTTGATTGCCACCACAGGAACATGATGTCTGTGGCCAGTGCAGGGAGGAGTGAGAAAATGAGCACAGGAGATTGGTATTGGGTTGAATTAGGCAACAACTTTATTGATTACAGGTAAGAGGTAGCTTTCGCTAAGGCACTGGGCATCTATTCAGCCTCAGGCAGCCCACATACTGGTGATAGGAACCCAGTGGGATTGACCCTGTGCTGGGGAGTCACCCCCAACACGGATCAAGTGCCATGACTCCAAGGCCAAAACTGGGGTGCAAAAGAGACCAAACAAGGGATGCGGCTTGGGGAGAGTTCCATAAGCCAGATTTTCTTGAGGCGCAGGTCAATTTGTGTCCAGGACAGCTGTCTACCAGCTCCATCTAATACGCCAGCTGAGACCCAGCTACCTGCTGCGCACTGTCTTGCCAGAAAGGTACATGCTTTGGTTATCTCCTGCTCGGACTATTGCAACATGCTGTTTGAAGGTGACTCGGAAATTAAAACTGATTCAGAATGTGGCAGCTAGACTGGTGAATGGGAGTGGCTGCCAGGACCATATAACAATGGTCCTAAAGGATCTTCACTAGCTCCCAGTACATTTCTGAGCACATTTCTAAGTGTTGGTCCTGACCTTTAAAGCCATAATTGGCCTCAGCCCAGTATACCTGAAGGAGTGTCTCTACCTCCATCATTCAGCCCGGACACTGAGGTCCACCTCCAAGGGCCTTCTGGTGGTTCCCTCATTGCTGGATGTGAAGTTACAGGAAAGCAGGCAGAGGGCCTTCTCAGCAGTGGTGCCCACCCTGTGGAATGCCTCCCATCAGATGTCAAGGAGATGAGCAACCACACAACTTTTAGAACACATCTGAAGGCAGCACTGTATCATGAAGTTTTTAATGTTTGACATCTTACTATGTTTTTATATGTTTTGGAAGCTGCCCAGAGTGGCTGGGGAAACCCAGCCAGATGGATGGGGTATAAATAATAAAATTATTATTATTATTATTATTATTATTATTATTATTATTAGGAAACTAAGCACCCCACCTGCCTTATGTGCTACCCTTTATGACCTACATCTGAGACCACTGAGCTGAGCCTACACATTTTGATTTTAAAGATGAAGACAATGATTCTCCCATATTATTTGCTCTCTGTGTCTGGTCATCGGCAGTATGTTGCCTCCAAACACAAAGTTGCCATTTAGTTATCATGGCTGGATTCCACAAACTTGTCTCTTGTGGCCAGAGAATTCCAATTATGTGCAGCTTGAAAAAGAATGTTCCCTCTCTATCTCATTCCCTTCCTTGCGGGGCAGGCAGAGGGCTGAATTATGGCTCCTGCCTTCTTTCCAAAGCATTTTTATGCACTTGATGTAAATTTTACCTGTTTTGCATGGAATCCGAGCCGCGTAAAATGACTAGCTCGACATTATTTGTTTCTTAGGGACTCTGAGCTGCACATGGATAATCATAATAATACCCAAGCTCCCTGCCGTTTGCCACTGTGGCAGCTCATCTTCTTTGCAGTCATAAAAGGCAATAAGTAGGTTTTAACTTTAATGACAACATAAGTCAGATCACTTGGTGATGCAGCCTTCCCTATGGCTGTGGATGCCTTCTGCTGCTTTTGTCGGGTGCTTCTGTTGGCTAAAGTGGAATCAAAGTTTCTCTGGAGACAAAATCCTGAGAAATTTTCTGAGATTTGGCTTTTGTTCACCCCTCCCCTTCAGAAGCTGTGCTCTTCCCACTACTAAAGGTGAGCCCCATCCCTGAAACAGCTGGAGGATTTCTTCTACCCCTGGAGAAACTCTGTGAAATGGTCATCCAGCAGGGGGCTGCTTCCCTCCTTTGAGTCAGGAGAAGGAGCTGCTCACTGAAGCTGAGCTGTGCTTGACTCTGTGCTTGGCCTTCTCCCACCCCCTGATTTTTTTGGACACTGGGGAAGCCTGCCTCCTCCCAAAAATATGGGGGGGGGGGAGAAACTGGCATATTTTTATTTTATTTTTTTGTAAAATCTCCTGGAGCCTCATGTGGTACAGTCCACATAGGATGCAGGTGGCGTTGTGGTCTAAACCACTGAGCCTCTTGGACGGTTCAAATCTCCATGACGGGGTGAGCTCCCATTGCTCTGTCCCAGCTCCTGCCAGCCTAGCAGTTTGAAAGCATGCCAGTGCAAGTAGATAAATAGGTACAGCTATGGTGGGAAGGTAAACGGCATTTCCATGCGCTCTAGTTTCCTTCACGGTGTCCCACTGTGCCAGAAGCGGTTTAGTCCTGCTGGCCACATGACCCGGAAAGCTGTGGACAAACGCTGGCTCCCTCAGCCTGAAAGTGAGATGAGCGCCACAACCCCACAGTTGACTTTAACTGGATTTAACCATCCAGGGATCCTTTACCTTTTACAGTCTAGGAACAATTTCCCCATCTCATTTTTGGCTTGGGCCATTAATACATTCACATGACTGTTTAAAAACAGGCAGGCAGTTCACAATAAATAAATTACTGTAGGTGTACCACTTACCATTGTTATCTTACTTTTATGTCTTTTAAAGTGAAGTTTATACCAGAAAGTTTCTTAAGAAAATTGCCTTGGTGCAAGAGTTTATATTTACCGGTATTTCTGAAGGAATGGATTTGGCTGAAAGAAATTATGTCGTTGGTTTGCAAAGTCATCAGATGGAAATGATATGGAGGCATGTGTGCATTTGAGAGTGCTTTACTTAAACAGTAAATTGGGACCCTGGGGAATCCCTGGAAGTGCTAATGTGCCATTAGAGAAATCTTAAAATAACTCAAGTTACTTTATCTGAAAGGGAATATGAACAAAGGAAGGATCGTGTTTGGGTGCTACCACCCGGGAAATCACTCTTCTGTCAGATACCCTGGAGTATATTTACTAGAGAAACTATTCAGCGACAAAAGGAATTTGGCATTTAATCAGAATATATACTCGGGAAGATTTTATACATAGTAAAATAGTAATGTTGGTGCTCAGAAGTACTGATAAACATATGCAATATTGCTGTGAATGTGCTCCTGTAGCCTAGTTGGTTATCAGACTTTCCAGCTTGAGGGAACGCTTTGCATGTTGATTTGTTTGCTGAGGAACCTCTATAGATATGCCAAAGAATCGTCCACATGTTATAGGACCTATAAAGCCTTCTATGGCTTAGGTCCAAGCTATCTTAAAGACTGTAGTACCTCATTGAACCTGCCTGGATTTTGAGATCTTCAGGGGAGGCTCTTCTCTCAGCCCTGCCACCCTCAAAGGCACATTTGGTAGGGATGAGGCAGAGGGCCTTCTCAGCGGCGTAGCGTGGGTTGTTAGCACCCAGGGCAAGGCAAGTAATTTGCGCCCCCTAACCCCTAACCTGCCACCGCCGCCAGCTTCTTCTTGCTGCTGCCTGGTCTGGTCTGGTGTGGTTCTCTCCCGTGCTCAGTGCTGCGCTGGGCGGCCGCTGCACTGTCCCTCCCCCAGATAGTCCCTCGCTCTCTCTCCGCACCGCACGCCTGGCACCCACCCCCTCCACAGTGGGCAGCGACCCAGCAGCTCAGATCGGATTCGCACAGCCAGCACTGCAGTGAGAGAGAGTGAGTGAGCCAGGTAGGGGCAGAGAGCTGTGAGTGCGAGCGCGCCACCCCTCCAGATGTTGCGCCCAGTGCGGACGGCCCCCCCTGCACCCCCCACGCTACGCCACTGGGCCTTCTTAGTGGCTGCCGCCAGATTTGGAACATCCTCCCTAGAGAAGCTGGTTCCCTCCTTGTTGTCCTTCCACCAGTCTTGCTCCAACAGGCTTTTGGGAAATGACAGCTTTTGATGAAAAGGCTTGTGCCATAATGTTGTTGTTTTTTAAATTATTTGTATGGTTTAAATGGATTTTTTAAAAAGTGTGTGTGTGTGTGTGGTTTTGCTTCTATCTATGTTTAATTTTCTTTAATGGTTTTTTTATGTTCTTATTTTTATCTGTAAGCCTTCTTGAATCCCAGGCAAAAGTAAAACTTCCAACTAACTCTACTAGATTTTTTAACACTTCTGCTCTTTAAGAGGCAAAACTAGCAAAGAACAAGAAGCAATGAAGAACAAAACTAGTTCCTACCTTCAACATCCTTCTCTCAGAGCACCAGGATTGGAGAGCCCTGATAAAATCCATCTGATTACAGGCTAGTCCTATCAATCACAAAGGTGCAGAAATATCATTTAAAGCTCAGTTTCCCAGGAAGCTGTGCCCATTATCACAGTCAGTACTTATTTTGCTTTGATGGAGCTACATCCTTACAGACTAGAGATGTGCATTTAATTTTAGTTAATACAATGATGAAAATGAAATTAGTCAATTTGATTTTGGCTATTGCATTAACTAAAACTAAATAGAAAGCAAGCAAGATTTAATTTCCATTTAACTATTATGTCACAGCTGCCTGCCCTTGGAAGGTCTGGGGTGTAAAGTCTTCAGCAATTTTAAGTCAGAGGGTAGGGGCAGGAGGGGGTAAAGCAGGAATTACAAGGATTAGCATCCCTGCTGGGCAACTTGTATTGCAAGCACACAAAAGAAATCCTGCCACAGAGCCATAGCTGTCAACTTTTCCCTTTTCTTGTGAGGAATCCTATTCGGAATAAGGGAATTTCCCTTAAAAAAAGGAAAAAGTAGACAGCTATGCACAGAGCTGGGGCCACAGTTTGGCAATACACAGGTGGGGCACTGTAGAATCTTTACCACAAATGACTGTTGCTTTGTGCTCCAGTGTGCTAATTTGGATACAAAATACTTTGCTGATTTTCCCCTCTGGGGTCTGCTTCCCAAATCATACTGCCATTGTAAGCACTCTCATTTTGCCTGCGTGGTTCATTCCTATCACTCTTTCTGACCGCCAGTGATAGCATCTCTCTCTATTGTGTCAGCCTGCTTTCTGACCTGACAGTGATTTTCCTACTGAGGAATTAGCAGGTGTTAATTATTGGGGATGGGAAAGGATCAGAGAGGCAGCTTGAGAAGGGTTGGGATTGTTTTCCTAGACAAATAGTGGGGAACTGGATTGGGCCACTGGGCCACTGGGCCAGACCTTCCTAACATCACCATGATGCCAGGTGAAGTTTTTTCCTTTGCAAGCTGGCTGGATAGAAAAGCTGCCCCACTCCCGGTTTGATTTCAGATTTCATGAGCAACAAAATATGGATTACAAACAGCTGCAGATCAGGGCTTGCTATAAGCACCAGTCTTTATACCTACCCCACCTGTTGTCAGGTGAGGGATAGATGGGCATGGTTTGGAGGAAATGGCTCTGTGGACCAGAGGTTCTGCACCACCACCATTGAGAATATTGAAAACCAAATCAAAAACAAATGTCTGCATCTCAAATTGAAATCAAGACTGAAACAACAGCAAGCTCATTCTCAGAGTGTGGATTCTTATGTTGCCAAAGGGCACCTTCCATACACAAGGAGGAGGTAACAGCAGGCAATCCTGACAGTCTTGAATTGAATTTCACATTCCACGCGGCTGCATCCTCCACTAAATGCTGTCCACTTGGCCTGCTTAGTTTGTATTTTATTTAAGCATTATTGCCGGACTGCAAATTATATACAAAATTGCTGCCAGCAATGTTAATTGGTTGGACGCTGTGCTGGAAATTATGTATTCACGAGAACAATATGCTGGAATGATGGGGTGAAATACTGTCATGGCGTCCCACTATACTGTGAATCTATAGTACAGCCAATTTTTAATTAGTAAAATTAGAGACTGAGGGGTTGAAACCTACTGGAAAACACATAATCTGACCTCATCAGCAAGGAACAACTTTTGATGGTGGGTTTTTGTGTGTGTGAAGAAGGGCTGTTTTGAATAGGTGGTGAGGGATAAGTTGGGTTGAATTAGGGTTGCCATATATATTAAAAAAAATAACCGACATTATATTTCTATTGACTTGCCTAAGATCCAAGACAAAGCGTCACCTTTTGGAAATCGCCCCCCCCCCCATGTCAATTCCACCTTTGAAATCCCAGTAATGTCTGGGAAATTCCAGACGTATGCCAGTCCTACTTTGAATTACCATGGCCTAGCAATTGGGTTAAGGTGGTAGGATGGAGGCAGATTGATTTAGCCCAGGGGTCATTGGTTGCAGGGCCTGCTTGCGGTAGGGGAAAGGGGGCAATGTGTTGTTAGACACCTGTCCTGCAAAGTGGTGGCTTATGTGGAATAGCTTTGGATACACCCACAGAACACTATGGCACAACTAACTTAATCAATGGTGGGAGGGAATGCAAATACCTACACCCTTGTGCAAATTAATTGAAGCAAAGCATGTTTTCTATCCTACTCATAATCCTGTACTCAAAACAAACACGAAAAGTCAGTTGATCATTATGGTGTCGGAAGCCTTCAGCCAATAGAAGGGATGATGCGCTCGCCACAGTAGATTGAGGTTCTACGAAAGAGAGTTATTCCAGAGCTGGAAAAGAGGTATCCTGACAGTACTGGGATATTGCAGCAGGACCTAGCCCCCTGTCACACATCAAAAGTGGTGAAGGAAATCACGACAGAGCAGCAAATACAGGTACTTGATTGGCCAGGGAATTCCCCATATGTAAATTCCATTGAGAATTTGTGGGCTATATGCAAAAGTCGCCTCCGTGCTGTAGACTGTATGACTTTGGAGAAGCTCATTCAGGCGCTGATTCAAGTGTGGTACAGGGATCTGAAAATCAACAGTCACTGTTCGAAAGTAGAAGATTCCATGCCAAACCGTGTTCAAATGCTGCTTAAAAATAGCGGAGGTCATATCCGTTACTAATGTACGTATCGGTATATGTGAGTTTTGTACATGTATATGTGAGTTTCGTACAATAAATTACATTGTTTGTTTCAATTAATTTGCACAAAGGTGTACTTCTCTCTCTCTTTTTTAATTATAATATTTTATTAAGTTTTCATTTTACAGTATATAAATACTTCGTCATTTTTCACATTAATTTTTGCTCATATGAGCTGATCGACTTCCCCACCTCCCGTGTCACGATTACCGTAATTCTTTACGATGTCATCAAATTTGTGCTTCTTCCTGTTTACAATACACCATTTCCAATTTCACATTTTTTTAAAGAATATGTAAAAAGGTAGAGTCATCATCATTACAAGTCTTCTTAAGTCAGTCCTGCTAGCGTTGTTAATTGTTTATAATTGTCCTTCAGGTATTGTATAAATTTACCCCAGTCTTTTTGGAAAGCTTGATCATGCTGGTTTCAGATTTTCCCAGTCAGCTTCGCCAGCTCTGCATATTCCATCATCTTCACCTGCCACTCTTCAATTGTTGGTACCAAATACCTGCTTCTCATAGAGATGAGAGAGGAAACATCAACCACTTTTATTGTTGCTATTGTAGGCAGTGTCTGTTTTGGGCGCGTCCAATATGTGTGTGTGACCATGCACACGGGCATCACTCCGAACCTGGAAGTGACCCAGAAACCTCACCCAAAAAAACACAGAAAAGACCAGGGCAGGGGGTAGTACAAGGGCAGAATAGGATGTTTACAGGCCTTTTCAAAGGTGTTTCAAATATACACGATTTCACTTAAATGTGTGGTGTTTTGCTTTGGCTCCTCCTTTCAGGAAAAGGCTGTGCAAGGCCCTGCCACAGCACTGGGCAAGGAAGGAGATACCCCCCCCCACGTGGCGGCAAAGTTAAGGAGCACAACAGAGGTGACACTCCTTGGGCAGTGCTCCCTGTGGCACCCCCCTCAACCAGGGCTGTATCTAGACACATCAAAGAAGCGTTTCAGTTAAATGTGTTGTAAACTTTGTGTGAAAAATCAGGTTGGCAAAAATGGAACTCCACAGCGCCATCTGGTGTCACAGTGTTACAATGCATATTGTTGTTTAGTCGTGTCTGACTCTTCGTGACCCCATGGACCAGAGCACGCCAGGCACTCCTGTCTTCCGCTGCCTCCCGCAGTTTAGTCAAACTCATGCTGGTAGCTTCGAGAACACTGTCCAACCACTGTCTCCAACCACTGTCTCGTCCTCTATCGTCCCCTTCTCCTTGTGCCCTCAATCTTTCCCAACATCAGGGTATTTCCCAGGGAGTCCTCTCTTCTCATGAGGTGGCCAAAGTATTGGAGCCTCAGCTTCAGGATCTGTCCTTCCAGTGAGCATTCAGGGCTGATTTCATTCAGAATGGATAGGTTTGATCTTCTTGCAGTCCATGGGACTCTCAAGAGTCTCCTCCAGCACCATAATTCAAAAGCATCAATTCTTCGGCGATCAACCTTCTTTATGGTCCAGCTCTCACTTCCATACATCACTACTGGGAAAACCATAGCTTTAACTATATGGACCTTTGTCATCCGGGTATGTCTCTGCTTTTTAAGATGCTGTCTAGGTTTGTCATCGCTTTTCTCCCAAGAAGCAGGGGTCTTTTAATTTCGTGACTGCTGTCATCATCTGCAGTGATCATGGAGCCCAATAAAGTAATATCTCTCACTGCCTCCATTTCTTCCTCTTCTGTTTGCCAGGAGGTGATGGGACCAGTGGCCACGATTTTAGTTTTTGTTTTGTTTTTAATGTTGAGCTTCAAACCATAGTTTGTGCTCTCCTCTTTTACCCTCATTAAGAGGTTCTTTAATTCCTCCTCACTTTCTGCCATCAAAGTTGTAAAGCACTTTTTCTTTGCCAGTGTAGCTGAGTCCCAGCCTTTTGGGTAGGCCTGCCTATTCAACAGGGGCTGCTGACCTTGATATGAAACCCTGGAATTGGTATTTACTGTATCCATGCCCCATACTCAACATGTGAGAGGACTCTAATTACATTTGAGTAAGCCTGTAAACTTGCTTAGTTTTTACATGCCACTCGCTAAGGCACAGAAATGGAAGTGATTTCCACTTGTTTGTTTCCCATAAAAAATGCTAATGAGTAGATTATGCACAAATGTCTTGGGGTTTTGATGGTAATGGGATAATTGCCACTGACATGTCAAGCCACACATGGCTGGTTTATTGTTTTATGTTTTCTAATCGTCTGTTGGAACAGAGAAGCGGCAAACGGGAGGAGATAATGTAGCATAAAACTTTTGTTTTAAAGCTTCCTTCATTTACTTGCTGGGTTGTTGTTTTTTAGATTTCCCATTTAGCTGCATTAGTCTCATTAAATGCACACCTGTTACATAAAAAAAAAAAACAAAGCTGAATACGCTTTAGCCAACTTCTCTAGCCTGTTGGTCTTTGTTTTGATTTTAGCTTTTATATTAATCCTAATGATACTTTCCCCAAGTTAAATTTACACTGTGAAGTGCCAACTAAACTGAAACAGGAACACATGCACATGTACTTCTTTGAAAAAGCACTAGCGCCATGGAAAATTTCAGAATGAGTGCTAGGAAAGGGGGTTTTTTTATGAAAGAGAAGGCGAGTGATTGATTATTTGGAGAATACCTTTATTTTGCATTAGAAGAAGCATGGTAGAATTGAACAAAAGGGCGCTTCATATGGTACTACAGAAACTTACTCTAATTCACCTCAGCTAAATGGAAACAAAACAACTGAAACTGTTCATCAATTTGTTTAAATTAGGGCTAAGCCAAAACCTAGTGCAAGGTAGGTTTTACAAAATTTCCTCCACATTGTTTATTTATTTATTTTGCCGCCACCGAGTCTGTTGTCCAGAATGCAAACATTCCAATGTTTTCCCCACTCTGGGACTGAAAAACTATGAAGTTTAGCATTCACAAATGTCCAGCATTGTTGAATTTAGGTTGGGTACATTAGGTGCTACCTGATGTAGCAGTTCTTAAAAAAACAAAACAACAAGAAGAAGCACCCCCTTCCCTTGCCAGTTCACTTGCATCTTAAGAATGTGCCCTTAATAAAAAACCTGAAGCATGAGTGTCTTCCCTGCTCCAGAGAAGATAATCCATTTTTGACTGCTACGTCCCTATCTCTTAGCAGGTGTTGGTGCACAGCATGGCCATTAAGCCTTATCAGAATAGGACTTTTTTTTCTGGTTATGTGAGTACTTTTATCTCCTCCTGGACATGCCAAGGTTTTCTCATCAACTCATTCAAAAGTCACAGCAGGGCAGTACAAAGTGTTAAATAGACAGCCTCCAGAAGCCAGACAAATTGTTTTAAATTCCAAAATCTGCATCAAGGCAACCCTTTTATTAGGCTAAGCAAAATATCACAGAGTAGTTTTTGAGTTCTGCAGAATGCTTCATCGCACTAGATCAGAGGTGAGGAACCTATGCCCTGCAAGCCTAATGAGTTAGACCCAGTTCACATCTCAGTTTGGCCAACAAAGTCAATACTTAATCATACCTACCTGCCACAGACCTGACATCATAGATGTGGAGCGAATATGGACATGGCTCCCAAGGAACAATTGGGAGCTTACAGTGAGTTCCCAGTTGTTTCTTTGCAAGCAGGGCTGGCTGGCAAGACCGATCAGCTGATTGGCACTGATGGTGAATTCAGTCATCTGCAAAAGGAGTAACTCCTGAGCGAAGCTGATCCCTGATTCTTTTTAAATCCCCTTTTTGATGTCATATGATCCCTTATCATAATAATTTTATTATTTGTACCCCACCCGACTGGGTTGTCCCAACCACTCTGGGCAGCTTCCAACAAAATATAAAAAACACCTGCAAATGTGTGAATATTTGGCAAGTATTAAATATTTAATATCACTGAAAACTGCTTTTTTAGTAGCAGTTAACATCTGAAAATATCTGAAACTTGACATGGACCGTCGTTCTGTACTTGCCACTATCTGAAACAACATCATTTTGTTTTTATTCACATCTAAGGCCAGAATTTGAAGCAGCAGTACTTTCTTACATCTGTTCCAAAGAAAGTCAGTACCGTAATCCAACCTGATCAAGGTTGCATACTATTCTGCAATGAAAACTAAAGAGCTATGTGTATAAGCTTCTTGGCTTGGCTGTGATGTTGTTGCTCTGATTTATCTGATAACAAGCACAGTTCTATTTTTTAAAATTTTATTGGTAGTATTATTTGTATGGAGGAGCTCAATCATGGGAGCAATCCCTAGCATGACATTTTCATGGCTGTTGTGCCCCTTATGGACACATTCGCTGTTTTCATTTTTGTTTTTTTCCTAGGATCCCAGGACTGGTTAGACACCAGCAGCAGATTATTTTATTGTAAATGGGGGATTTTGTCCCAATGTATGGATGACTTTACATTTGCTTATATTGGATCTTATTTTCCATTTTGCTCATTCACTTAATTTAGAAATCTATATTTTTGAGCTACTGGCAATCTTATTGGTTTTTAGCTTGAACAAAACTTTTTTGGGATATTGAGTTATGATTGTGCCTCTTGTGTAAATGCCCCTTTCTATATATAGAAGAGAAGTCAATTGCCCAATCTTGACAGTAGCTTAGAGAAAGGAATAGTGGCTGGGGACTCCATCCCCTCTTCAAACTGGAAATCCAGTTGTACATCAGAGGTCTACAGAGCTCAGACCAAATACATAAATACTTGGAATGTCTTCAATGGCATTTTTTTTTTTAACTAGGTGGCTTCAGACTTCTGCCTTTAATCACTTGTGCACTCTTTCATTTCTAAACCTCTTAATCCAAACAATTTTAATAGATTTTTTTGCAAGAGCACTGTTATTCCTAATATGTGCCCACTGCATATCAATTATAATACCTCTTATAGCATAGTTACAAGAACTTGCTGGATTCTCCCTCCTCCGCCCCCCCCCCCCCCAATTTGTTGAAATTAATAGAAATGTCTTGCCCATTTATTCTCACAAAGCTTTAGGCATAAAATGAAAATGTGGAAATGTTTTTGGGATAATTAACAGTTCTGTCAGTAATAAAAAGTGTGTTTCTCTGATACCTAGATATTAATTGAAAAGTGGTAAATGGGTGTTGCATCATTGTCCATTAGGCTTCTAATTACTGTAAGGTGAAAACTCTGCACAATGAAGAAGTCTTGTGATTTATTTCTCTAAGAAAGTAGGGTGAAGGGAAGGTGAAAGGAATTATTATTATTACTACTCTGTACTGTTGAGAGTAATATATGCAAAAGGAGGGGTAGGAAGTCCCTGCTTCCAGGAAATAGTCAAAATTCTACAATGAAGAAGATAACAAAGGGACTGGAGAGAGACAGAAAGGGCAGGATAAGAAGGGATGAGGAACTGAAGTTCTACCTAATTAGGCTTTGGTTCAGTTTGGCCTGAGACTGAAGAGGTTAAGAAACAGGCATGGAATGAGTTCCCCAAATCTGTCCCAGAAAAGATTTGCATGTCTAGTGATGCCAACAACTTCACAAACAACAGGCTCACAATGCCAATTATAACTGGCGACAATGTTCCCCCTTCCACATTGTAATAAATGTAGGGGTTGCTCGTGCGCAAGTTGGTGCCACTCCTGGCTAGGTTGCCTTGTTAAACCTTTTCTGTCTGGACAGCCCTTGCACTCCGTGGCTGTTCAGTCGCTAGCAGAATCCGTCAGTGGGCGTTTCTTAAACCTTTTCCAGCATAAAAGTTGTTTGACTCCAAGTCTCCTCCTACTCTCCCTGCACGGAAGTCTTCTGTGCAGGGAGGGCGTGGGTAGCGGAGGACCCGTGCTCTCCTCGCTGATCTCCGGCGAGGAGTCCTGGAGCCCCCTCGCCGATTCCCCCATCTGCCCCCCTTTATCCCTGGTGTTACGCTGATTTCTTTCCCCAGATGGTGAGCCGCCTCTCCCCCTGCTGGGCCCTTCTCCAGCATCGCTCGAGAGCCTAGCCTCCGCCTCTGGCTCCGATGTCAGTTCCCTGACACACATGATCCAGGCACTCTTACCCTAGTACCCTAACTTTGTCTGTAATTGGTGATGAGATACATTTTGAGCTGATATCCCTCCTTGAAACTTGTGGGGTCAACAATAATCAGACCAGGCTGGCAAGGCTGAGAGACACTTTTTGGTACATGCTCAGAATATGACTACTTACGTTTTTGCCCTTTCTTTCTGATAATGCGGCCAGGGCCGTCTTTAGCATATGTGCCACTGGGGTGCAAAGATCCTCCCAGCGCCCCAAAATTAGTTTAGCCGCCCCCAAATTAACTTTTATTGAGCTTTTGGGGGGAGGGGGAGGCCAAAGTTGTTTTTAGGGGGGGCGAACTCAAAGTTGTTGAACTTTTTTTTGGGGGGGGGATATTCTCTGACTCGAGAATATTTGACGCTGCGGAGTAACAGACAGGGATTTTCGCTCCATTGCTTTATACTTCCGCCAATCAAGAGGGACTGGTATACAGTAGGTATACATTCAGCACCCCCCCAGAATTTGGTGCCTGGGTGCCCCATATCCCTTGCACCCCCAGGTAAAGACGGCACTGAATATGGTTGTGTCCCATTATTCTCTCTGTATGTGTTTCCAAAATGGCCTGTCACCCATTCCCATGATTCCCATTTCTACCAGGAAATTATTCTGGCACTTTCCTCCACAGGGAAAGGAGGAATAGAGAAGTGGTATTAGAGGACATGTGCCTCTGCTCTAGGCTAGTTGGCACTCACAGTTTGGTGGATAAGAGACTTTTGCCTCTGCTCATTCTACTCTCTCAACATTTAATTTTGTTGACTTCCACCTTTTATTCTAGACTTAATAGGATCTTGAACTTATTCTACTTTGAGGTACTCAGATCTCATGAGAGTGTGCTGTTAAGGCTGCAGTCCTATACACACTTGCCCAGGAGGAGCTCAGTAAATATGCATTGGGATGTGCTGTAAGTCACCTTTTGACGTGTGCTGTCGGCTATGTTGTTGTTGTCAAGGAGTTGGTTTCTTGCATGATTGGAGTTCAAATATATTTGTATGCTTTGCAATGGTTGTGGTCCTCCTTGTCTCCAGCTCCTACATGTTTTTGTTCAGCTTTTTGCCCTCTACATCATTTTATTTTATAGTATACTTGATACTTTAATAACTTCCTGCCCCATAATATTTTTCTGCTTTAGGCTTACATCCCAGGCACTGGAGCCTCTGACATCTTGACCAATTCAATCTTTTTTGCCCAAATAAAAATACAAGAGGATTGAAAGAATAAAACTTGTGGCTTCTTGGAAATCTATTTCATGGTTGCTGATAGGAATAATAAGAACAAAAGTAGTCTGGACATGGAGAACTGTGAAAGTTCACAGTATGGAATGCCGTTAAAATACAACCTACTACAGTGGTACCTCAGTTTTTGAAAGTCTCCATTGACTAACATTTCGGTTTTTGAACGCCATAAACGCGGAAGTAAATGCTTCAGTTTTTGAACACACCTCGGAAGTCAAGCATGCAATGTGGCTTCCGCTGAGTGCAAGATCCTGAGGCCTAGTTGCTGGCTATTGAGTTTTCAGTTTTTGAATGTTTCAGAACTCAAACGGTCTTCCGGAACAGATTACGTTCGAAAACTGAGGTACCACTGTATATGTTTTGGAAAGTGGTTTGTCTGTCCATTTGTTTGTTGGTTCTCTGTACATTTGGACAACTCTGACATATTGTCGCCAAACTTGGCAAGAGGGTTTCTGAGGTGGGGGTGGTGCTCTTCACCACCATTTAAACACCAGGCACCATTTTGAATCAAATGGCAGATCCAAAGTCACTTTGGTGTGACTTTGCCCATTTTTTGACATATGGTCAAACACCTCTCATGATATTGTTGGCATGAGGTTTCCTAAGGTGGGAGTGGCAGTCTTAGTCACTGTTTGGATGTGGACGCCATTTTGAATCAAGATGGTGGATCAAAACATTACTTTAGTGTGACTGTGACTGTTTTTTGGCATAGGTTTGGCTGCCTCTTGAGATGTTGTCGCCAAACTCGGCACAAAGGTCCCTGAGGTGTGGACGACAGCCTTCATTGCTGTTTCGATGCTGGGCACCATTTTGAGTCAAGATGGCCAACTAAAATGTGTCTTTGGATTCACTTCATTTGATTTTTGGTGTGATGGGTCCAAAGTCACAAATTCCACTATCCATTTAAAGAAAAAATAGTTTCTAAGCATTCCAAGGCAGGTGTCGTTACTTATAAGCTTGCAAGTTAACAGAATCCTCTTTTCAAGGGATATCACCAATATTTATCAAAAAAAAAAGTTAAGCATATTCAATGAACAGAGCTATTTTTTTCTAGAAAAAGAGGTGCCGGAATTCACCATGAACACCACCCTTGTTTTCTTCAAATGGCAATGGTGCCTGCCTGATTGGTGCTGGAACTGAGTTCTGGTGAATTCTGGCTGGGGGGCAAAGCCCTGTCAATGAGAATATAGAAATATAACACATATAAACAAAAACATACCGGCCAACCATTTGCAACTATTTAGCATTTCAGGGTTTATAATCAGTCATGCCTTCCACACTGACTACCTTTAATGCCTCACCAGCCTGTCCATCTCCTCATGAAGACCAATGGTGCTTTTAAATCCAGAATAGCTCACTTTGAATGGAAGCTGAATCTGCCTTCCATTCAAAAGCAGCACCATCACCTACCCATCATTAAACTGCTATCTGGGAAACCAGAAAGGACCAAAATGAGCCACCACCCAGGTTTTCTAGCTTCTAGCTTATTGGATGATAGAGGGGAAACTGGTTATTTGTTTCAGTCCTGTTCCTTTGAAGGAGATTCTTAATATCAGCCATGTTGGTCACACACAGAAGGGGCTAAACCACCCAATTCCTCATTTGAACCTCATTTGAACTCTCTGCATGGCTTGACAAATCTGCTTTGAGCACAATAACAAAACCTTTCAGCCTTTACTAACAATTCCAAGTTTGTAAAGACTTACCAATTGGAGCCTTTATTTCACACATTTTAATTGTCTAGAAAAGCATGCTATGAGGATAATATCCCCCTCCCTCCTTGTTACAATACAATCAACATGATTGCACCCTGTGCTCCAGTCTTAAGTAAAATGTTGGCTTAATGTAATCTCTTAATTATATTTCTGTTGTTAATTCAACATGCATGCATTATGTGCTAAATACTCTGTTTAAAGTGAAACAATGTTGTCTTGCAGAGAACATTTGGCAATCTTAATAAAACTGCCCCCACCAGTTTAAATAGGATCAAAAGGTTTTATGTTTGTTGAATGTTCCGTAATGACTGGTGTAGTGAATTATTTCTGAAGGGTGGGTGAAGACTTTTTGCAACAACATACCTTTCAATTCTTCTCTGTAAAAGAAATAAGTGCAACCTTTTAAAAAGACTTGTCCTGGAAGGTGCAGTACTGTATTTAATTAAATCATTGTGATGTTGTGTTACTGGTTTGAGCCAGTGTCAACACTATCTTGAGGAAGAGTAGATATACTGGTACAGAATAGATCTCACAATCTATTATGATGTCTTGCATATGTTTTTTAAATACAGAATACTTGTTGGGAAGCTTTCTATTAAGTGGAGATAAGGTGTTGTGCTGTGCAGAAGGTAAAGGTAAGGTAAAGGACCACTGGACAGTTAAGTCCAGTCAAAGGCGACTATGGGGTTGCGGTGCTCATCTCACTTTCAGGCTGAGGGAGCCAGCGTTTGTCCACAGCTTTCCGGGTCATGTGGCCAGCAGGACTAAACCACTTCTGGCACAATGGGACACCGTGAAGGAAATTAGAGCGCATGGAAATGCCGTTTACCTTCCCACCATATCTGTACCTATTTATCTACTTGCACTGGCATGCTTTCAAACTGCTAGGTTGGCAGGAGCTGGGACAGAGCAATGGGAGCTCACCCCGTCGTGGGGATTCAAACTGCTGACCTTCTGATTGGCAAGCCCAAGAGGCTCAGTTATATATGTAATATATATATATAGGTCTCTGGGATCGATGTTTACTAGGAATGCTAGAGTATTTTGTTCAGTTCACATTTTTTATTTACAAAAATCCTTTATTTCATTTTTTAAAATAGCAGGTAAACTGCAAATGTATATTTTAAGTGAACTGGCTTGATTCGTATTTTCTGGACTAATACACAATTTGGAATGCAGTTATCCTTCCATTTTTGCTATTTGCTGAATTTTGTGATAGTTTTTAATTTAAAAAAAAAATCAAAATGCATATAAAATATGTGTTGACAGAAATACATATGAAAATTGCATATTTTAGTGTAAAATACATACAAGAATGCAGACTTCATGGAAAAAAATTCATGTAAAACAACTACAAATAATAATAATACTAGATGTCAATGGAAAGAGACAGGCTAATACAGCTTATTCTGAGTCCATTTGGATCTTTGGCTATTTGAGACAATTTACATGAATGGTTTGAGGAGCTGATATTTTTAGAAAACAGCATTTCTCTATGGAGGAAGAACATGCTGTTTATTATGAAGTCATTAAAGAGCTACCTGATACATTTCATGGTCAGGAGCTTTAAGGAATTTACTGGGGCCAGTGAGTGGAAAGCCCAAACTTCCAACTGCTTGGTAGTTATCGATAACATTTTTGTAAGACTCATGACTGATAGACATATTTTTAAAAAATCAGCTTGAGCATACAGCCCCGTGTGAACAAAAATATGAATTTATGTTTCAGAGAGATCATAATCCAAAACCAGACACATTTTCTATGCATTGGTTGACTTCTTATTTGTTGTTTTTGCTTGGAAAATCTCTGCACAAATCAACATCATATTTATCTAAATATACTTGCTTAGCTATGCTTCTAAAAAGGAAGGGAAAACCTTTGTGAAGGTCACTGAAAGAATTCTTTCCCCTCTTTGCCTTTGCAATATATTGAAATCCTGGGGGTATTTCTCTCAAGTAAACTGTTAATTTGACATGGTGTTGGAATACAAAATGTCAGGGCCATGAATGCCAGTAGGTAATTTCTTTTTCTTCTGCTTGTTTGTAATAGCTGCACAGTAAAAACAACAACAGAGTATTTATTTTTGAACAGTTTTCTCAACTGTGGCATAGCTGGATGTGGGATTCTGGGAGAGAGTCAACAACAGCCCCCAAAGGAATGTCCAAAAGGACAACAATGAATTGTATTGCAGTTGTTGACAGGACAGAGTTTAAAATGGCCAGATAAGAGAAGGCCCATACTGTTTTTTTGCTGGGGCTGATATGAGAAGCCCATGCATACCACTGGAAGCTAAGAATACATAAAATAAATCACTGGGCACTGATATTTCCACTTTCCTGTCCAGCATTATCATATATTTAGGACCCTTAGCTGCATGCCTATCACCATCTGCAAGTGGCTTAATTGTGCATCATTTTCCATTCAAAGCACACACATTTCTGAAAATCATTTAATGCAGATCTGCAATGTTGTGTATCATATTAAGCCAATTGCACAACAGTTTGCAGTCACTAGTTTTTGTTTTGTATTGGTGATAATACGATCAACCTTTCTGCTGGTTTGGGACATTGCCTGTTTGCACTGGCAGTTTAAAGTATCAGATATTTATGACACCCCCAGTCCAAATGAGGTGGCAACACAAGAGTAGTCTAAGAATTGATTGTTTTCTCTTTTTTGAGTGACCTGGAGTTATTAGCTTTGTAGGCCCTTTGTTTATCCTGGTGTCTTCTCATGCTACACCTAGTTCTGAGGGTAATTTCCGGGGGGGGGGGGGGTTGAGATATTTGCAACAAGTCCATTCTTTGATCTGAGCCAGTATTTCGGAATGCCCTGGGTTAATAAAAGGCTTGTCCATCTCATGCAGTCCAAGAGAGCTAGTGTGGTGCAGTGGTTAAGAGTGGTAGACTCGTAATGTGGTGAACTGGGTTTGCGTCTCCGCTCCTCCACATGCAGCTGCTGGGTGACCTTGGGCCAGTCACACTTCTTTGAAGTCTCTCAGCCCCACTCACCTCACAGAGTGTTTGTTGTGGGGGAGGAAGGGAAAGGAGAATGTTAGCCACTTTGAGACTCCTTAGGGTAGTGATAAAGCGGGATATCAAATCCAAGAAGGATTCTATAAAAAATCAATAGGAATATTGTTTGTGGTTGTGTGACGGAAAGGAACAAAAGCAATAAACACATTGGTTAGGATGATTCTGAATATGTAATGGAGCTGGCTTCCTTGTGAAAGGACGAGCTAAGTTCAGTTCTGCTAGCATCACTGTATGCTCAGAGGCATACTGTTCTTTCATTCTAGGCTCCGGTTTTGCACCTGGCTCTAATCAGTAGAATTTGGGGTTCTTGTAAACAGCAAAGTAGTTCCAACAATCCAGAAGACTGCTCAACCCATTCTAGAAGAGCCAGGGGCTGCCTGTCCTGTCTGAGGCAAAATGGGATGGTACTGCTGCTGCCACCTATCCCTACTGAAACTTTGATTTCCAGGGATGCATGGTTCTGGGTTTTGGTGACATCTTGCCAGGGGTCAGCAGGATCCCACCAGAAACCACAGCCGCTTCTCCAGAAGTGTCAGGCAGACAGGGAGAAGGAGGAGAAGTGGGTGGTGGCAAGATCTAGTTGGAAGTTGCTGCTTCTCCCTGTTTCTCCAGATGCCTCAGCCCACCTCATGGGCGAACTGAGCTTGAAAAGAACAGAATATTTTACAAAGGGCATAAAAAGGTATATAGCATGGTTTTCTAGCTCAGATTGGAGAGTGCAGGGTGATTAATGCAAGAACCTTGACTGTGTGCATAGAGTAGTGTTGTTAGTGACTACAAATAACTGAATGCACAACACCATGATGGGCAATTTCTTAGAGGCTGCTGTCTGGCAAGTGATGGGCAGGCAGTTGTGGGTGGGACCAGGTCCGAAAGTGAGCAAATATCTCTTTTTCTCTCACTTTCTGCTATACCCTTTGTCCTGCCCCCCTTTCAACCCACCCACATGAAATGAGGCTGTGGGCCCCAAGATACCCTTCTCTGGGGGTTCAAAGTTTAAGTGATCTTGTCCAAGGAAATAATTACAATCTGCATCTGGAATAATGTGGGGATAGTTGGCAACTATCCAGACTAAATATAATAATCTCAAGATGACTGCTTTGAATACGTGATGGGTGTTTATAAGGCAAGCCCTTTGTGTTTTTCAAATGGCTAGCTAATTTTTATACCCATTTGTGAAAACTATAGCATGTATTGCTTTAAATTAGGGCTGGATGTTTTTTGCTTTCTCCTACCTGAATAATCTTTTGATAGACTGGGGAATAGTGTTGCATTATAATGTTATAATTGAATTTTCACTTATTATTTTAATATTCATTTCTCATCTTCATCCTGGAATCTGAGGAAAGCAATTAGCAGAGTTAGATTAAAGAACTTGAAGGGAGGGCAAGAGGTAAAATGTTTTGCTTGGTATTTTGTACGTGCAGACAAAGGGCCCCTCTGCCATATCTGAAAGCAGCAGGATGAAGTGTGCTGCATTTCATGCAAATGGAGGCAAATTTTCCTCATACTTCGCCAGTGAGCATTCAATGCTTCCAACTACTTTGCCACAAGAGTGCATGCTGCTCTCTGCATGGCACTTCACCCCCTCCAGTCTCTTATAAGCATGGATGATACATTGACCCCCAATTTTAACCAGTGCCAACCAGAATACTGAAAACAGTGCAATGAGGCTGGAGAAGCTGCTTAGGCTGCTTGCTTTCCCACCCACACCAACGGTGGGGAATTTAGGTGTACTGAAGTTGGGCGGGGTTGCAAAAACAGATGCAAGAGAGGGGCTGGTTCTGCTTTATAAGCCACAGAAAAGCAGGACAGAGGAAGATGGAGAACCAAAGCACAATTTTGTGGAGCACGGTAGAGGAGAAATTTGGTTATATGTAAAGATCTACTAAATTTGCCCTACACGAAACAATATATGAACCAGCCACCCCTCAAAATAGGCACTTCTCAGAATTTTGCAGTGCGTTTCTCCAGCCAAGTAATGGGTGCAAAAAGTGCATATACCAAGGTAAAGTGTGCCTAAAAATGAATGCATTTATGAAAATGACATACAAAAGTGCATTACATTAGGAGAAATTGCTTGCAAGCCCTTTGTATATTAGGCTAAAGTGCCTAGAAAACTGTGTTTGTCAGGAGAAATGGGTAGTGAAATAATGAGTTTTTATGAGGATTTTAAGAAATAAATATCGCACACTGATGTGGAAATGGGAAGAGATTAAGACTGAAAAATGAGGCAAAATGAGGAGGGAAATTAGAAAAAAAAATGAGAACCCTAAGACATGATAGTAAATAATCCTCTCCCCACCTCTAGCTGGTTAACACATAGAACCATTCTGGTCTATGCTGGGTTTTCCCTCAGCTCTCATACTTTAACCTACTAAGGAAGCTAGCTTGCGCAGAACTTGTGCCCACATGAGTCACACGTTAGAGAACCTAAAACCCTCCCATGAGGATCAAAGGGATGAGTCATAAGATTGCAGGTGCAGCTATCACAGCATGTGATTTCCCCCTGGTGTCTCGGAGATAGCCATATATCAATCACAGCTCACGGCTTTTCTCTTTTGCATTCCTTCAGCAGTGCTAACTCTAGCAGAATTTCATGAAGTCTTTCAGGACTCCAGTCTACAACTTTACAATATTATACCTGCAGATCAGATGCTCAATCTAGGCCTGTGCCTGGGCACCAAAAGGGATAATTGCTGAGCATCATTCCTAATCTCTTGATGATCACAACGGTCTTCTGAAAATGTCACATAACATCAAGCAATATTAAAAGTCCTACAAGCATTTTAGTAGACGTGCTTTGCATCACTGCACCTGGCTCAGCAATGCTCTGTGAAATGCAAGATGGCTTATAGCTGTTCTACCAAAAGGTAGAACAGCTATAAAACAAACACCAAAAAATGATATCCAAGCAATATAATGAGTGCACTTTATGGCTGTGTATATACACACCCTAGAATAAAACACCTCCATTTCAGAATCATAGCCCAAATATGAGCTTTGCTTTAAATTAGATACATTAAATCCTGTAATTGTCTGCCTCCCTATGAAGGCTTACTATCATTAATGTGATGATTTCATCTGTGAGTAGGAAGAAAAGTGAAAGCCAGGGATTAATCCAATAACACTAGCATAATGTTCTTGCCTGCAGACAGAGCACTCCTAGCTGATGGATTCTAGAGTCCCAACTCAGTGCACAGTGGAAACAACACTAGAGTTTGTTCTGATTTGTTTTGATGTTAGACTTAAATACTATTGGCGGCATTGGACATGTCAACTTGGGGAGCCACTCCAGACATGCAGCTCTTAACCTGAGGTACCACTTTAGCTAAAGGGGCCTCCCGCTGCTGCCACGCCGCCACCGCATGATTTCTGTTCTCATCCTGAGGTAAAGGTCTTAACCTGAGGTACTACCTCTGTAACCCGAAGTGTTGGGTTGTTGTTTTTTAATGTTTAAAATTTTTATTTTTTACCAGCAACCAAAAAACAAACAGTGAACACCCCCCCCCGGTGGCTGATACATTGGGTATAAATAATCAATAATAACATATTCAAATCAACCATATGTACAATTTTATATATGTTAACGCTCCTCCATCCAAAAGTTTATTTAACTTTTAACATTTAAATTGCCCCAAATTGTTCAAACCTACCCAAATAATTCAATATCTTCTCAAACCAATCCTCCTCTTGCTCACTGACCTTAAGCCCTTTCATTCTGTGTATCTTCACAGTTAGATATTCTAAAATTATAATATTATTCAGTTTTTTCTTCCATTGGTTCACCCCTAATTCTTCTGCATTTTTCCAATTACTCGCTAAAACATGTCTGGCTGCAGTTACCATCAATTTTACCCATTTACATTCCTCTTTTCTTTTTAACTCTGTGCTACTCAGACTAATAAGAACCATTAATTTAGATATTCCCACCTTCCTTTGAAGTGTTTGTAACCCGAGGTGTTTGTAACCTGAGGTACCACTGTATTTATATCTCTAACATTTCACAATATGTAAAGTTGACCATTATCTTTTCTTTTCCAAAGTTAGAAAGGGTCTTTCAACTCCAGCTGTTCAGCAAAGAGCAGTCTCAAGTGAGTTGCGCTGTGTTAACTGCAGGGAGCTGAAATCAATAGTTTATTCCACTAGTCTGCCCCGAACCTTGAAAGAAAGTTTTTTGTGGGAAGCTGTTCCAGTCACCGTTGTTCCTTTGGTATTCCATTAGGGTTCTTCGGGGACTATATTATGCAGCTCTGTTGGTGTCAGTTTTTAAAGCACTGCGAACCACCTTATATGGGAAGAAAAGGTAGTAGATTTTCCTCCCTGCATTGATTTTTCTGTCCCTTAAGGGTATGTGGAACTAGCTTCAAGCTACTTTAGGACTAATTTGCATGAATGAAAATTCACATTGTTTGCACAAAGAACTTCATGAAGAACAAAGCCTGGCTGTGTGGTCGAGTTAAGGTGTCATCTGAGCACTGTCACGCTAGCCTTTCTGCTGGCAAATGAAAAAAGCACGTAAAGAACTACACCGCTGGGCCAGACCACAAGTGGCCATTGAGATGTCCATGGAAGCTCATGAACAGGGAATGTATGCAATGGCTATCCATTGTTCTTTATTTTTTGGCATTTAATAATCAAGTGGCATGCCACCTATGAATACTCCTGCAATGACCACTCCCCATATTAAATGGGGGGACCCTTTGCATGCTCGCACGCAGCCCCCTGGACCCTATGCAGTATCATTAGCACAGGCTAGGCTGCACCTTCCCCGGGTGGGATACCTGGAGGTCTCCGCCTCCCTCAGCCAGTTGCCCAATCCCGCCTAGGGAGACGTTGCCAAGGTGATCAGGCCAGGTAGGGGGAGGGACTACCTGCCCATACAATAGGGGGGTGTTTTCCCAATGAAGCCTGCAAAATGGTAGGAGGGGTTTACTCCCTCCCTATAAAAATGCCTCCTTGGAATTCTTGCTCTTCCATCTAAGGGGCTTTGGCTTGCGAGATATCCAGTTAGGTGTTTTGTGGCATCATGGGCCTTAGTTATTCCTGTATCTAAAAAGAAACATGTCTGCTCCAAAATAAAAGCCTTATTTGGCCCCATACGCCTGGAGAGAAGACTTGTGAGACATGCATTTGGAGAGTAGTCCATTAGGGTCAATGGAGCATTGCTCCACCACCCCCGACCATCCCCAACTGTCTTCCTTCTTATCTAAAACCACCTCGGGGAGTGGCCCCGGCTGTCAGCTTCCTCCTTTTCGGCCTCAGTTTTGCCCTTGGAGAATTCAGCATGGGAACAGAACCAAAATACGAATTAGCTGACTCTCCCTATCACTGGCTCTGAATCAACCTATAGTTGACCTCTCTGCCTTCCACCCTAAGATTCCCAGTGAGTACCAGCCATCACTGACATCAAACTATCAAGCAGCTTCAGCAACTATCTAGTTAACCTTGATAAGTTGTTTCTCTAGTGCCAATGGGTGTCCGTTCCCGCCCTCCCTAGAGCAGGAACATTTTGCTTAGAGCAGGCATGTCCAAAGTCCATTTCGGGGGCCTAATCCGGCCTGCCAGTCAGTGGCAGTTTACTTCCCGGGCTAAAATCCAATAAAAAAAAACCTTCAACAACTTCAATCCTAAAAGAAGCTCAACAACTTCAATCCCCCCAAAAAGGTCAACATCTTTGGTTGGCCCCCATGGCCCTTCACTTCATCAAATCTTGCCCTCTTTGAAAAAAGTTTGGACACCGCTAGCTTCCAGTGAAATTTAATCTGCAGCAAAATTCAAGCAAATGTGAAGGTCTTTAGGAAGAATTTTGGGGAGACATCATGTTTGTAGAAGACCAGAGATGGGGTAGAATTGCTTTCTCGAGAGGATCCCTATATCCTACTGGTGACACCCTCTTTCCCCTTCTTAATGGCTGGGATCAAACAAACATGCTCAGCTTTTGACGACTGGGGAACATTGTTTCAGTTCTGATTGTTTGCCTGTTCTTAAGACAAAGCACTTCTTTCATAGGCTTTCACAAACATACACAACTTCCCATTCACTTTTTTTTAATAGAAAAGACAACAGTATTCCTTTCTCTGTTATCATACACCACTGTTCCTTTGAAGGAGATGGCAGATTGCCATTGAAAAGCATTGTTATTTCTGTAACATATTTGACCCAGTTTTGAAAATAAAATTTCTTTATCAGCTCTTCTGCATAGACTTTCAAAAGGAGCATAGCTTGATCTTGCTTTATAGCTGAATTTCTCATTTCCTGGAGATCAGATAACATATTTTGGAAAGGAAGCAAACTACTGGTATCTCAGCTGGTTTGCCAAACCAAATAAACCATGCACAATAAATATTGTACAGTATTAGCATATTTTTTCCTCAGACAAACACTTATGTGGATGTCATGTATCATAATGTAGTTGAGTGTTATCTTTCAAGCACACATTGGGTGTTTGAATGCCACATATTTCTATAATTTCAAAATAATGGTTAGTGAAATAACCATTATGGGAACAATTGGTCAATCTATTCAGCAGCAGTTCTCCACAGTTTCAGACAGGAGTGTTTCTCAGCCCAATCTGGGAGATACTGGCGATGGCATCTGGGACCTTTTCCATGCTAAGCCTGTGCCCTCCTGCTGAGCTGTGACTCTTCCCTTAGCTCACAGCATAAGAGCTGATCCCTTAACAGTTCCATAGTTTGGACCTCACATGTTCATATGTCTTTAAATGAGATTCTCCACATCTCTGGGATACAATCCAGAAAAAGTTAGGCATGACTAAGTCCCACTGAAATCAACAGGATAAGAGTCTTGCAGCCAAATATATAGTGTCTTAATTTGAATCTAATTGTGGATCCCAGGGCACTATACGTCTCCTGCTTGTAGTCCCATCTCCTTTCTACCTGCTCTTTTCTGCCTTACTTTGACCCATGTCTCTGGGGCCTCTGGTCCTCCTTTCCAAGGCTGCTTATTGCTTACTCTTCCACCTATAGGATTTTCAGCCTGCTACCTCTTTGACATCATAGTAAGTCAACAAGAGTCTTAAGAGTCCTAAGCCACTCTGTCATTTCAGTCAATCATTGCACACAGCCTCACCACCACTACAAATATATTTTAGAATATTACAGTGTAGGATTAAGTGGTCTGGGGTGAAAGCCATTAATTTCAGTGAAAGGTATGCCTAGCCCTTTCTAGCTATCCAACAGAGCCATTGTGTATGCTTTTGTGTATGATCAAAGTACAGCAAAAAGCGAGCCTATTTGCATGAATGATCAGTGGGCAATATGAAATGTTTGGCAAATTATGCATCGCTATGATTATTTTCTATCAAAACACCATGGAAACAGGATTTCTGTAACTTCAAGCTATCCTGGTGAACTTTTCAGTGGGTGCAAGGGGCTTGCCTGTAGCCATTGATAGTCTGAATGACACAATGAAATTTGGTCCATCTCTTATTAACTGGATGCTCTCCAGATGCTGTTTGTTATAAAATAAACATATACTTTAAGAAGCACACATCCTGGAAACAATTCACAGGTTTGTTATCCTGAACAAGTCTCACTGAAGTGGAGATCTAGATCAAAAGCAAATGGATCCTTTTACCCAGTAGAAATTCAAATAATGAGTTGCTCTCCATCCATTTGAAATCTTCAGGGAGGAAAGCTACTGCTGGGGACGACATGGAGTGTGAAAATTGCAAGTCAGGAAAGGATTGGTGTGTTATGTGGGCCTTACAAGAGAACTTCCAGCTGGATTGTAGCCATAGCAGTGTAAAAACCAGGCTGAAAACTTATATAATGTAAGCAGATATTTGTTTCTGAAGGTTCCCGATACCACTTGGAGCTATTTCTTGTGAGATAAGCAGTGTTCTATTTTAAATAATTCCATATAAAGCATACATGATCAGTATTCAGAGTTCTGAAGGTCTCTCTTCCAGGTGGCATTTATTTTTAGCTACTTTGGAAAGTACAGGACATTCTGAAGCATCTGAACATTGCTGAACCAACACTGCCGAACTATTGTGTGAAACACTTATGAGAAAAGCTTTTGAGGTTTGCATTGTTGCTCTCATGATGTACCCTGCATTTCTGAGGTTGCCTAGCAATTGTAAGTTGTTTAAACATCAAGCCAACAACAATGATAACTATGATTAAAGTACAGTCATTCAAAAGAACAGCTACCATACCTGCAAGTATAAATTCCTACAGAATGAAGGAAAGGGAAGGAAAAGAACCTTTTGCATGAAATACATAAACAAGAAAAAAAACACACCAAGGAAGATGTGTATAACTGCACTGTTTCTAGACATTTCAAGTAAAGTAACCATATTGTCTTGGATAATCTTTTTCCAGGTTTTAGTTGGTGTGAAGGACCCTAAAGTGGGGGATATCCTTTGAAGCAAAAGTCAGAATTCTCTTCCACAAATAATAGGGCTTTCCCTTCCTCTCCTCCCCCACTGCAGTCCCACATGCCCCCAATGTGTGTCATTTCTAAATGTATTTATTAATCATGGTGCCTTGTATTGTAATATATGTTTTTTTAAATATATTTTTGGAGACATGGAAAACTTCAACTTTTGGGGGATATACTTCATATACATTTGGCAACGTTTTCCAGGAAGCAGCATCTTTTGACTGTATGTGCTACGAATTCTACACATGTAGGATTTAGTGTGGAAATTCCATAACAATGTTGGGGTACACTTGCTTTGATGGAGAGGTGTACAAATGTCCCAATTATATGTATTGTCTATTAACAGGAGTGCTTTTGGACTATATGTGCACCAAATTCTAGCATTCTATGTTATATGGGAGCATCCTAGCAATTTTGATACATCCATGAATGAGGCTCAAATGTTTTTGTGCTTACAGCTTGTAAATAATGTATTTGGTTTCAATGGCTCCTTACTAATGTTTACCTTCTCTTTCTTTTGTCCTTTATTTACATGCTTTCCTTGGTGTATAGCTCACCATTTAGGAATTGAATTCATGGGTAAGCTTTCAATTTTCTTTTAAATTTGCTGTTGATATTTAAATGCTCAAAAAATCTATTGTGTTACACTCTGTGGAAGAATTTCAGGCACTGTGCAGGATTCCAAGCATTGCCATGACTTGTCGTGACAAGGTCTAAAGCTGCTGTGTTTAAATGAAAGTTTTGTGACAACTTTCTACCATTCAGGAGTTATCGGGCACCTCAGGCTTAGATTGGGGAGAAGCTCCTTTAGATTCCTCTTCTGTCATTTTCAGCTCAAAATTTTCCTCTCTGAGTTGCCATCTCATCTCTGAGTAGAAAGCAAAGGAAAGATGAGGGAACCCTGCATCTTTCTCCTCACAAATGAAAAAGCAGCTGTGAGAGAGCCACTTTGAGCTGAAAAAGTTTCAAGGTGATAAAAGATAAAAATTGCAACATGTATTGTGAGCTTTAGAAAATCCTTTTGAAGATAAATGAGAAGTGCCCGTATAAAACAAAGCCTTCTATTTTACAAGGAGAGACTGAAACTCAACCTTATGAGTTCATAGCCACTGGTCAGTCATATATTTTTTACAGAAGCCATGTTTTGAAGAACAGTAACACTGATTGTACAGTGGCATGTTCTGAAAAGGTGTGCCTGTCACTTCAGATGAAGGCAGCTCACACAGAAGAAGGGGAGGTGAGAAAAGAAAGCAAGTTGAAGGCTGTTGGATCAAAAGATGTTAGTTGAAAGCAACTGAGGGTTTCCTGCAATAGTCTATCTGGTGAATGAGGTAAAACATAGCAATATTGACTGTGGGGGTAGTTGTAGGCTCAAGAGGCATATACCACTGTCTCATAAGGGTATGGTCTATTTCAGAGTTGATCCCAGATTCCTTTGAGTCTAGGACCAGCTTGAAATGGGATCTGCCCACACCTGACACAACAGGTCCTCCCCTACCAGCCCTCCCATTGCCAGCAAACAAAGCCCATATCTCTGTAAAATGGGTAATTGGAAGTAGGGAGGCATTTTCTGACTCCTCCCCTGCAATATTCTGTGTGGGTTGCCGTTGGAGAGGGAAAACTGTAAGAGGGGCTGAGTTGAGCAAAAGCCATTTGGACTTTTGGCTCTTCCTTTCAAATGTTGAAAGGTGGGCTGCTTGTGCTTTTTCACATCAGTACAGATGAGAAATCCAAGCCTAGAAATGGACTGGAAAAGCAAACAAGTGACTGAAGAAAATGGCTTCCATCTTTGGGGAACAGAAGAGGTGCAAATTGCAGATGTCAGTTCTCCACTTCCAACATGGCTTCTTGAGGACTGCCAATGTCCTCATGATGGGAAGTACATTCAGATAGCACTGCAGGTACAAGGTGAGGGAGAAAATGGACAATAGGACTGTAAAATATATACCTGGCCTTTACAGTAACAATACCAGGAAAAGAGCTTTGCCTCTTGCATTATGCAGGAGGAGAAGTTCCAAGCAGACGTAAAATGCCTCTTTAGATTATTTGGACCCTAAAGCCAACATTGAGTTTAAAATATGTATGCTTGGGAAAGCTACATGGCCAGCTGCAGAGGGAATAGATGAATACTATATGAGGCTGAGACATTTAGCATTTGGAAACACTGATAAAGAGATCAGATCAAAGCTCATGCAACATTACAGTTCAGCTCATCCGACAAAGCCAAGGCTCTGTAATTCTGGTGCTATGTCAGGAGCAGCAAACATAGTGCAAATGTTGGTGGACAGCAACTCCCATCATCCCTGACCATTGGCCACCCTGGTTGTGGTTGATAGGAGTTGTATCTGGAGGGCACCACATTGGCTTGTGGTATAGTATCAGAACTCCTAGATCTTGCATGTGATGTGGAAGTAACTGAAATACAAATGGCTGGCACCGCACTGAAGATCAAAAGCTGCAGACTGAAAAAGGGGCATGTATTTCAAATCTATGCATATTTACTCAGAAATACTTCCCACTGTGTTCTGAGCAGCTTATTCTTAAGGTCCATGTGATCGCTGCCTAAATGTGCAATCAGGCATGTCCAACCAGTCAATCGTGGTCCACCAGTCGATCCTGTGGCGTTCATTGTCGAAAATGGTCGATTGCGCCGGCGCTTTAGTGAATGCCTTCTTTTCCTGCGTCTGCGGTTAGTGTGTGTGAATGAGTGAGAGCTGCAGGCTTTCGGGCAGGCTTCCTCAAACTCAGCCCTCCAGATGTTTTGAGGCTACAATTCCCATCATCCCTGCCCACTGGTCCGGCTAGCTAGGGATGATGGGAGTTGTAGGCCAAAAACATCTGGAGGGCTGAGTTTGAGGAAGCCTGCTTTTGGGTGAGCTATTTAATGCAAGGGTCCCTCCCCCTAAAGAAAGATCAACAACTTAGGTCTCCTCCTCTAAAGAAAGCTCAACAACTTTGGCTCCCCCCCCCAAAAAAAGCTCAACAACTATGTGCAATATCAGTGGGTAGATCACTCCCAGTTTTATTAGACTGGGAGTAGATCACAGTCAGAGTTGGACATGCCTGCTACAGATGTATTCTCAAAAGTAAGTCCCACTGAGTTCAATGGAGTCTATTTTCAGGTAAGTGGGTATAGGATAGTAGCCAAAAATAAGCAAATCAAGTACTGAGGCTGAGACAGAAAAGGAAGCTTGCCCTTCTGGGGTGGGGATGATTTCCATAAAACCCATTCCCTGCATATGGGAAAGTATGGAGTTTTCTGGGGGAAAGGGAATTTATTCTTAAAGTATGCCTAAAGACACAAAAGAAGCAAAGGCCTACAAACACAGCACAGCTTCAAGCAAATCAAAGAATTCAAGAGCTGGGCAATGAATAAGATTATGTTTTTGGAATGAAGACAACACCGAAGAATACTGAGAAAGATACAGGCAGCCCAAAGCAACTGTTTACATGAGAAACACTGAAATATAAGTGCATGTTGATAAGGAAGAACTGTAAACATTCTAGATGAAGCAATATTGGGAGAACTGAAGCAGTAACTGTTCCACACTTGAACATGCAACCATTACAGTGGATCATATGAGTCCACGGTGAAAATCCAAATTTAATGCACATTTACTACTATGGCAAAAATTTAAAATACTGAGTACAGTACTACTACTGTTTTCAGAGCTGAAGGAAATTAAGGCTCTCTGTTTAAGGAGCAGCCATTGCTCTGAACATCATCAAGCCTACCTGCAAAGCAAACACATTGCCAAAGGATGAGGCAATGGATATGATGATGAATTTCAAGGAACTGAGGAAGTGAAAGATTTAAAAATTAAAATACATATTCATGATAATGTGAAGTTAATCATATGGTCACACAGAGATATGCAGTTCCGTATTAGGGGTGGACATGGAAGTGGTGCCACAAAGATTACAAACAACAGGCATCTTAGAACTGATTAAAGGAACAACAACAAGGGCCTTCTACTACACAATACTATAGCTGTTAACTTGGAAATAAGTTGCCTTGACTTCAGTGGGATTTACTCCTAGGTAAGTGTGTGTAGAATTTCAGCTTTCTTCTACCTTCAGCAGGTCTCTTTCCAATGATCTAAGCACCAGGCATGAGACAATAATCTGTATGCACAATCTGTTTTAGGCATTAGAAGAAAAACGGGACAATATTTCTCAAATTTCCCTTCTAAAAGTACACATGGTTAAACATCTGAAGAGCAAAGCAACAGGGCCTTTTCTTTCCAAATAAAGTTGAGGTGATAGAGTTGCATAGAGTTGAAATACTCCAGCATTCTCCCCACCCCTGAAAACTTCCCTTTGAGAAATTCTGGTTTGCATAATATTGCACGAGACTCTATTATTAGCTCATATTGATGGATGGAGGAAACAGTGGACTAAAAGTAGAGTAATGGAAGGATTAGAACCAAACCCCTTGCTGCCTCTAACCATAGTCAAATAATTCCAAATTATATTAACTGTATCCTGAAATTCTGCACCCTTTTCTCAGGTGGAGAAACTGAGGAGGATATTTGACTCAACAGTCTCCAAAAGAAAACAAAAATATGTCGCAAAATGGTCTTCTAAGCCATTTTTGGCTCATACTGCAAGCTCTTAGAATAGGAATGGCAGTTGATTCTCAAGAATAGGAAGTTAGATCTGCCCAAATTGGATCTTGCAAAACACTGCTGTATCTTTGCAGGCACCTGCTAATGCCTGTGCCAGTGTGTCTTAGGCTATGGTGTTTTAGTCTACAAGACCTGAATCCTCATAGCTTAGATATGTAACTGGTGTGAGATTGTAGAAACCAATGGGAGGGCTGTGTTTTGTAGGGCAAAGCCTCATGCGTCAGTGAATGCCTATCAGATAATATAACGTTGTTGTTGTTGTTGTTGTTGTTGTTGTTGTTTTTAGCAATCACAAGCCAATGCCTCTCTGGGTTAGAAAACACAGCTCTGTCAGTGTTTTCCCTTGACACTTTGCCTAATCCCTTTTGAGAGTGTCTGAAATGCTCAAGGCACAGAGTCAGCTAAAATTCTCCAGGAAAAAAAATCACAAGCGAAACATGTCACTTACCCATATTATTTCAGACAGAAGCTCTCCCACCACCGGCTCAGTTTGTTTACAGCTATGCTAATGGTGACATGAAGTAAAGCATTGTTTTGACACACTCGTGAGGGAACCTTATAAAAATCAGAGCAAACAGCTGTTAAACTGTGAGTGGGAAGTTAGCTTATTTGAAAGGATTTGGACACTGGCTTCTATTATGTTTGTTTTCTACAAAAAAAATAATAAAATAAAATAAAATGTTTCTTTAGTGCAGTCCTGTGCATGTCGTCTTAGAAGTAAGTCCCACTGCATTCAACGGGACTTACGTGCGAGTAACTGTATATAGGGCTGCAGCTTTCATTTCCCACAGAAAATAATAGTAATAATTTCATGTACTGCTTATCAGTTGACATTTTGGGAGCCAGCAATAGTGGGTACTGGGTATTTTTTGAAGATATGTTTAGATTACCACATATAATCCTTTGCAATACTTTAAACCAGTGTTCCACAAACCCTGAGATTCCTTTATTGGGCACTTCTTATTAATGGTGTAATGGTGCAAAGGGATGGATGGGCCCATTTAAGCCTAGTGCATCCCAGCAATTCATGTGACTTTCCAGGTGGAGTTTTAAAGGGAAATCCTGCAGAAACATAAAAAGTGAAGTTCTTACAAGGTACTCTGAGGGTTGCATACTGGCCTCAACCCCCAAATAAAACAAAATCTTCTTTTGAACTTTTCCAAATAGGACATAAGGTAGCTCGCAGCCTGGAGTGGGTTGTGTGGGGGACTCCTTGATGCCTCACACTTTGAGAATACAGCAGCGAGTCCCACAGGGAGAGATGGAATGTGCTAGCGTTTTGCCACCCTCAGGCAGAATTTGACAGAAAAATGTGTCAGGGAGGGGCAGCCATGTTTTCCCCCCAACAAAGTTCCTCTGGAGAGAGATGGGATGTATCAAATGCCAGAGCACTTACTGGATCTGCACCCAAAGTGTGCAGCAGCAAGGAGCTCCATGTATTAGCTGCTCTAGGCTGTGGGTGACTGGCTACTCTATTTTGAAAAGAAAGAAAGAGAAGAAAAACTGTTATGTACTGAGCTGAATCCTATCTGAAGATTTACACCGGACAAGAGTGTAAACAGAGACTGAACATGGAGCCTGGCACACTTCCCTTGCGAAACTCTGCAAGCTATCCGTGCCTCCTGCAAAAGTCCTCCTCAGGCCTCTCTCTCTTGCCGGTAGCAGAGCGTAACACAGCGGTGAGAAGCAAAGTGCAGCACGTGTGGAATAAATCAGAGCAGACACAAGGCAGTCCTTATCTCCTCTGATTTATTCCACACGTGCTGCACTTTGCTTCTCACCGCTGTGTTACGCTCTGCTACCGGCAAGAGAGAGAGGCCTGAGGAGGACTTTTGCAGGAGGCACGGATAGCTTGCAGAGTTTCGCAAGGGAAGTGTGCCAGGCTCCATGTTCAGTCTCTGTTTACACTCTTGTCCGGTGTAAATCTTCAGACCTGGCGAGAACTGACACATTCTCCCTCTCGCATGGCGTCCGAGAGTCAGACTGAAACACTTAGAGTCAAAACCCCTCCCTTAAGTGTTTCTAACCACGCCTCAGGAAAGAGACGTCACCAGAACTCTTTAACTCTGTGAGTTCTGAAACCATTAACATCCTAGAACAATAGGATCCAGAACGCAGCAGTCTGATTGGTCCACAGGAGCCACCCAATCCAGCTCCAGGTGGAAGTGAATCAGTGACCTGATTGGCCTGCAGGAGCAGCCAATCAGGCTCCTGGATGAAGTGAATCAGCAACTTGATTGGTCTGCAGGAGCAGCCAATCAGGCTTCTGGAGGAGGTGAATCCTCAACCTGATTGGCCTACAGGAGCAGCCTGGAATTAACCAATCACTCGGGGCCCATTGTGTAAAGTTTCATTCATTGCTACTATAAGCTGAATAAAGAGCATGAAATTCACACTCAACTCCGAGTATATTTCAAAAACATTTTTAGAGGAATGGGGGCAGTGAGCAACCCCTGTATGTCCTTGTAAAGGAATCAGTAATACTGTGGATTCTGAAGTAGACTGTGAACTGACCAAAGTCATGATCCACTTGAATTGAAGCAGGTGAGCCTACTTTGGAATCTGCGTTTAGCAGATGATTCCCTCATCCCTAATGGTGCTTAACTTTCCTTGGGAAAACAGGGTGCTCACCTCCTCTAATCTTCCCCAGCAGGGTACAGTGACACAAGAGAGTAGGGTGTGGCCTCGAATGTTATCTTATTTTGTTGAGACCCAACAAACAGGCAGCAGACCTGACCCGTCACCCAATGAGAAGCAACTGTGAAATCTAGAACATTCCCAGAATCCCTTGCAATATGTGATGCTTCTGTGGCTAATGCATGCAGGTTTGTTAGATGCTGATATGGGAGGAGTTCCTCAAAGATAAAGAGGTTGGAAAAGCACTGCTTTAATTTAAAATGTAGAGGGTTTCCAAATATGTGATGTGAACAAACTTCACACCACTTTCCCACATCATGAGGGAGAGAAAGCAAGGCTGATGCATTTGTAACATGGGTTTTATGTGCACATGGCAAACCTCACTGGAGCAAAGACTCCTTGAAGCTTCATATGCGGGGGGGGGGGGGGGGATGGCCTAAATTAGCACTAACATTGGGAGAGCCACAGCTTATACAGTGGTACCTTGGTTTATGAACTTAATCCGTTCCGGAAGTCCGTTCTTATACTGAATCCGTTCTTAAACTGAGGCATGCTTTCCCTAATGAGGCCTTCCGCCGCCGGTGCCCTTCCACCATTCGGCTTCCGTTCGGAGACTGAGGTAAAGTTTGCTAATCGGAACACCTACTTCCAGTTTTGTGCAGTTCATAAACCAAATAGTTTGTAAACAGGGCTGTTTGTAAACCGAGGTACCACTGTATATATACACTGAAGCTATCTAACTGTACATATGAAAATGCAAAAATTTGAATGTGGCAAACAGTTGTTTGCAAACACCTGTATCACACAAGCACACTTGTTAGGAAGTAAAGATGGCAGGCTGCATCTCCCTATTTCGGGTCTGCTACAAAAAGTGTGAAATAAAGAAGAGAAAAGGAGAGAGATACCTGTGTCCCAAGTATGTCGACGACACTGCAAACAGTGTGTGAAAATAGCAAAGGCAGAGGAGAAGGGAGAGAATGGATGAATGGGAGAGGCGAGAGTGAAAAGTGAATGAACAAAGGCAGGATAAGGAGGGGAAACCTGTAAATAATAATTGAGTACTAGTAGTTGTTGTTATTGTTATTTATCTGTACCCTGCCCATCTGAATGGGTTGCCTCAGCCAGGCTTTCAGCATATATAAAAACATAGTAAAACTATACAGGACTGCCTTCAGATGTCTCCTAATATATATATAATTACTCCTTGACAGTAGATTAAAATAGGGGTACAATTTAGTACTTATTAACACTGTGCTATCCAATCATAAATGACTTTACACAAAGGTAAGCCCCCTTCGCAAATGGTGTAAACAGGAACGGTTTGGATTCTTAGATCACGGACTGCAGTTTCTTGAAGATGGGCTTCTGGCAAGCGATGGGCTGCACCTCACAACGGTTGGGAGGAATGTTTTTGCCAAAAATCTCAGAAACCTCATCAGGAGGGCTTTAAACTGACTAATGTGGGGGAGGGAGACAGTGCTCCTGAAGGTAGGAGTCTATCAATTGATGAAGATGATCATCCAAATGTCATAGACCAAATGGAGCAAATAGCACGCAGACCTAGTGGTGGGAGGAAAAAATCCTTAAATAAGAGACACGGGGGAATGATTAATGGACTTCAATGTCTGTACACTAATGCGCAAAGCATGGGAAATAAACAGGATGAGCTTGAGTTCTTGGTACAGCAAACTAAATATGACATAATAGGCATCACTGAAACCTGGTGGGATAAGTCCCACGACTGGAATGTAATAATGGAGGGATACAATCTATTTCAGAGAAACAGACCAGATAAGAAAGGAGGAGGAGTGGCGTTATATGTCAGGGATGTGTATACCTGTGAAGAGAGCCAAGATTTAGAAGCTCAAAGCCAAAGTGAGAGCATTTGGGTCAAAATTAAGGGAGAGAAGAATAACAGTGACCTCATTGTGGGAGTTTACTATAGATCCCCAAGCCAAACGGAGGACATAGATGATGCCTTCCTGGAACAGATGGCCAAGCATGCAAAAGGAAGGGAGATAGTAGTAATGGGGGACTTCAATTACACGGATATTTGTTGGATGTCAAACTCAGCCAAGAGCATAAGGTCAAACAGATTCCTCACTGGCCTTGCAAACAACTTCATTGTCCAGAAAGTGGGAGAAGCAACAAGAGGAACAGCCATTTTAGATTTGGTCCTAACCAATGTTGATGACCTGATTAGTGGGGTAGAAGTGGAAGGATCATTAGGCGCGAGTGATCATGCTCTTCTGAAGTTTCCTATACAGCGGAAAGGAGCAGCCAAGCATACTAGGACTTAATTTCTTGACTTTAAGAAAGCCGACTTCATAAAACTTAGGGAAGTGCTGGGTGAGATCCCATGGACAGTAATACTAAAAGGAAAGGGAGTTCATGATGGCTGGGAGTTTGTTAAGAGGGAGATAGTAAAAGCACAACTTCAGGCAATACCAATGAGACGGAAACATGGAAGGTTCCTAAAGAAGCCAGGGTGGCTATCTAAAGAACTTTTAACTGAGTTAAGATTAAAAAAGGATGTGTACAAAAAATGGAAAAGGGGGGAAACCACCAAAGAGGAATTCAAACAAATAGCCAGCACGTGTAGACACAAAGTCAGAAAAGCTAAAGCACAGAATGAACTCAGGCTTGCTAGAGAGGTTAAAAGCAACAAAAAAGGCTTTTATGGGTATGTTCGTAGCAAAAGGAAGAACAAAGAAACAGTGGGGTCACTCAGAGGAGAAGATGGTGAAATGCAAACAGGGGACACAGAAAGGGCTGAACTCCTCAATGCCTTCTTTGCCTCAGTCTTCTCCGATAAAGAAAACAATGCCCGACCTGAAGAATTTGGAGCAAATGATTCAGCAGAGGAAACACAGCCCAGAATAACTAAGGAGATAGTACAAGAATACTTGGCTAGTTTAGATGTATTCAAGTCTCCAGGGCCAGATGAACTGCATCCAAGAGTATTAAAAGAACTGGCAGATGTGATCTCAGAACCACTGGCAGTCATCTTTGAGAATTCCTGGAGAACAGGCGAAGTCCCGGCAGACTGGAGGAGGGCAAATGTTGTCCCTATTTTCAAAAAGGGGATAAGAGAGGACCCAAATAATTACCGCCCAGTCAGTCTGACATCAATACCAGGGAAGATTCTGGAGCAGATCATTAAGCATTCTGTGAGCACCTAGAAAGGAATGCTGTGATCGCCAATAGTCAGCATGGATTTCTGAAAAAAACTGAAGCCTGGGGGGCGGATCCGGCCCAATTGCCTTTTAAATCCAGCTCACAGACGGTCCGGGAATCAGCGTGTTTTTACATTAGTAGAATGTGTCCTTTTATTTAAAATGCATCTCTGGGTGATTTGTGGGGCCTGCCTGGTGTTGTTACATGAGTAGAATTTGTCCTTTTATTTAAAATGCATCTCTGGGTGATTTGTGGGGCATAGGAATTCGTTCTTTTTTCTTTCTTTTTTCGAAAATATAGTCCGGCCCCCCATAAGGTCTGAGGGACAGTGGACCAGCCCCCTGCTGAAAACGTTTACTGACCCCTGGAGTAAGCCATGCCCCCGGCCAACCGGATTGGCCAGCCGGGAGCCATGATGCGGGGCTTCGCCAGCCTCTGCTGTGTGTGGAGGCCACGTGATCTGACCGCAACACCATCCCACTCAGAAGTAGAATGGCTTTCTAGAGACTTGGGGGCAGAGGGCTTAAATCCAAATGTATGTTTTAAATTTTAATAGGGACAGCCAGAGAACATTAAATCGTGGAGTGGGGAAGAGAAAGCTCTTTAAAAGCAGAATTTGCATGTTTCTTCTCCCTGATGCAAATATCTTTACCACTTACATGGACTGTGCAAACTCACTGTTATTCCAATCCTTTCTGAACCATGGCAGGGTGGAACATTTCACTGGCAGTCGAAATGCAATTGTTATTCTGAAGGAGCATCCTCCCAAGCCTGTGACCAAACCAATGTCAACAGCATAAACCATAAACAATTTTATGCACGAAAGGCATAAAGCCAGACCATGTGTGACTCTAAACTAAATATTGCCCTAGCGTGAATATAGCACTTCAGCAGGTGTTTCCCCCGAACAAACTGGCATCTGGCATTTTTACAATGTCAAGATTACTGAAATAGAGCTTAGCATATATAAATCTTCCTAAAGGTTTATTTGAATCTTATTAGTGCCACTCAGGAAAAAATTCAGCAAAATCCTTCATGTTCCATGTTGGAAAATTAGTCTGGGTTATGTTGGGAGGTGCGTCTCTGGGTCTGTTCTGTGAGTTTTATAATCAAAAAATGAAATGTCAGTTATGCTATATTGTATTTTTGACAATGAAGCCTCTGGCACTAATGAGCTGAGCTGATGTGATGGTTTGTAACATTCCAACTACATGAGGAACAAAACTGTCAACAGCAAAAGGTTCAGAATCCAGTTTCTCTGAGAAGGGATAGTTGTCACTGGTTAAACCTCATATGGGCCCTATAGATAGAGGAGTTCCCAAGTCAAGCCTTGTTTGTGTGAATATTCATCTTTTTCCTTTTCAACCTTTTTGGTACTGCCTTTTCACTTCCTACTGTTTCTTCCTCCTTTCTGAGCTGATCAACTGAGTATGAACAGAGATCACTCAGTGAATGGGATAATGTTACGAGATCAGCACTATTTGGTCATGCAAAGAAGTGACTGAAAGTGAGGGTAACAGTCAACAAGGGAAGGTTTTTGCAAAAAAATGAAGGGAAAAAAGCTAAAAGGGGGAAGTGGTGCTAGTTATGTGACCCCCGAGCGATCTGGTGGAACACTCTGTCACAAGAGACTAGGGCCCTGCGGGACTTGACATCTTTCCTCAGGGCCTGCAAGATGGAGTTGTTTCACCAGGCCTTTGGTCACGGCACAGTCTGACCCCCTCTCTCCTTCTGTAATCATAGAACTCTCATAGAACTCTACCCCAATGGTTGCCATTAATTTGATTTTGAATTGATTTTAGAATGTATTTTAATTAATTGACTGTGTGGTTTTATGTACACTGTGCTATTTTTACTTGTTGTTAGCCACTCTGAGCCCGGCTTTGTCCGGGGAGGGCAGGATATAAGTAAAAAAAAAATTATTATTATTATTATTATTATTATTATTATTAATGCTGACATTCATAAAAAACAACAACCTCAGAACCATATTTAAGAGGAGACCATTACTTCCCAAAGAAACCTCAACACAATATTAAGACTTCAACATTGGAGGTACAATTTTTGCCTACAAAAAACATCATTGCCTCCCCTCTCCCCTCCACCAAATGTGTCTAACTAAACTTCAGCTAAAGGTTGCATGCAAAAACGTGAGGGTGGGAGAAAAGGGAAAGGGTGCCTTTGTTTCATTTGCAGGCACTTCTGGAAGGCAGGGGAGAAGTGAAAATCAGTGCTTTCCTTTCTTTCGTTTTCCTCCCTTGGCTAATGTGTACCAACCTCCCCCATTTCTAAGCACACGGATAATTGCAAGCGAACATTACTGCAGTAACACTGGGAATCAGGCTCTGAAAGTACATGACATGCTTAGCTAAATTTAATTGGTCACCTTGAATTATAACGTCAGTGGTTACGGTCAAACTTTAATTTTACCAAGCCACAGAGGTTGCCCCTGCTAATGATGAGATCAGCAAAACTCTTCAAACGATATATGCTATTTTGCAACCAAAAATTCAGCTGCACAAGACATTAAATATATTTGCCTGCCCTGCTTGTTACTCTGTCCATCTTGCTGTCTGGCATGATAAGTCTGTAACAGTACAAAGGATTTGACATTAGAAATACCAAGGATATGACACTGGGAATTTGTGATGAGCTGCAAGACTTACATAGTTTTTTTCTCTAGATACTTAAGAATTCACTATCACAAAAGTGTGACTCATGTTAGAAGGTAACAAATACATTATATTAACAACACTTTAATTCTGCTGCTATCAACATCATGTACAAAGAAATTGACGGTGCTTGATAGATGACTTAGGAATGATGACAGCTAAAAGCAATTAATTATGTTATCTATTTCTCAGAATGTTTGTTCATACTGAAAATCCAGTCCTGACAGGGGGATTTAGAAGAAAGTCTACCTAACAGGCAGGGAGTCCTCCAAAATGATACCAAGCATGAGATCAGGGAATAGGCATTTAGTCCAGGAATGGAAAACAGGATCCACCTAGCAGGCCGGAACTTGAGCTCACCCTGACCTCCTGCAGATCACTTTGGCAGATAGGCGGGACTGCCCATCTGTCATTTACCAGATGTCAACATGATGTAAGGTGAGTCATCTTCAAAGGAACCAATCAGGAGCATTCTCCAAGTAGTGGAATTCAGGGGAATATTATGAAGTCAACAGTTGGAAAGCCATTCCTGCAGAGATTAGTAGTAATGCTTAGCATTTGTATGGAGGTTTTGAGTGTTCAAAGGTGGAACCCTTTCAGATGTGGGCTGTTATTGTTCCTGTATGTACACTGCCTGTCAGTATAGACAATGCCAAACCAAGTGGATCAATGGCCTGATTTGTATAAGACAGCTTCCTATGTTCTTAAGGCCACCAACTGAGTTCTTGGCAGAAGAAGCAGTGGAGTAGGAACTTCCTCCTTCACAGGCCTTCTCATAAGCCTACTCACTTCACTAAATCACACCAGCTCTCCATTAATGATGAAATTAATACAGTCTTTAAAAAATGCTGCTCATTGTCTCAAGTGCTTTTTAAGGAATAGTAGTTTATGTGTTTTAAGAATGCATTTCAGATTTCAACATTGGTGAGGATTTATGAGAAAGAAGCTGCTAAGTACTTAGATTCGGAACACGTTTGCTTGGACGAGTTTGGATTTCAACTGACATAATTAGGGATGGGAGAGAAATTTGATTTTCTTTACATTTTTAATGATAAACTATATAATTTGCTTTTCTTGAAACTGTATATGAACCTAGACATGATTATCCTCTGAAATTCACACAGATTTTGTGTTGCAGGTCTCCAACTAAGCAATGGTTTAAAAATGCATACATTAATGAATATAACATTGCAATATCACATTAGGGGGAATTGCTTACAGAAATGTGCATTTTTTTCAAAAGTGCATGTACAAAAAATATTATATTAGGGAAAAAATGCACTCAAATGCTGAACTTCTAAAGAAATTTACAGACTGATGTGGAAATGTGGAGAAATGAATATAGGATTGGAAAAATAAGAAATGAAAGAGCTTCAAATTAACATTCATCCATGTGTACAAGTATTCTTGAGAGCAGTGGGTTTCTGGATTAGAACTTTAAAAGCATGAAGATCACAGGAAGACTTGGCCCTATCTTGTAACACTGACTCTTCTCTAAGTGACATTTCTTCTCAGTTAAGGTTTTGTTTAACTCATGGTGAAATATTCAGTCCCAGACACGTGGTCAGAAGAGAAGCAGCACAGTTACTGCTGGTGCATTTTCCTGGGATTTGACATTTCCTACAAAGGTAAGTAGAGACACAGCCTGTTTTGTACACATTCTACTTTGTTTCAGTTTAAATGTGTTAATTTTTATTCTCTGCTCTTAGGGGCACAGGTTTTCCCGATAGGAATCTAGAAGATGTCAACATTTTTGTTACATTCACGCATCCAGGACTGATTCTCCACCATCACATCATGTGCTTCGGCTAGAAAGCAACTGCATCTTGCATTTTGCATCCAGCTACAGCGAAATGGTAAACCCCAGAATAACATGTATGAATTCATTTTATAGTGTTACATGATTAAATTATTTAAACTCTTCAGGGTTCCACCTAATCATTCCTGTAATCAAGAGGATAGGAGACCAGCACTACCTTAGGACTATTTCAAACAACACATGCAGTGAAGCTTGGGAGAGGCAACCAGATTCATATAAAGCCCATGCTTTTAGCTTCCAGTAAAGTCTTGTTTCAAGTCAGAACATAAGAAGGGCCTGCTGGATCAGGCCAGCAGCCTATCTAATCCAGCATCCTGTTTTCATAATGGCCAACCAGATGCCTGCAGGAAACCCACAAGCAGAATTCAAGCCCCAATCACTCTGCCTTCCTGTGGCTTCCAGCAACGGGTATTAAGCATAATCCCTCCTTACTGCAGCGGCAGAGCATAGGCATAAGGGCTAATAGCCATGATGGCTCTCTCCTCCGTGGAAAAAAAGTAACAAGCTGAAAGAAGATAATTTCCTGCAGGTAAGTGTGGAAGGAGAAAGCAAGCCCAAGGTTCTAATATGAGAGCTTTCCCGCCCCAAATTTTGGACATGGGGTGAGATGGAAGGAGATCCAAATGGCAGTGGAGCCAACTGCCTAAGTGCCATTCTCGACTCCCTTGCGGCAATACTCTCACACGACTTGCCAGTGCTGCTTATGGCAGCATCAAAACAACACCTTAACAAAAGAATGAAAGGCAAAATGATGGCGCTACCCAGTCATCTTGTGTCCCCAAACCACTTGGGGGGTAGATCGCTGAAATGCACCACAAATCTGCCAGCTTAGAATGAATCAGTAAATTGGGGAGGGAAGGATTTTCAGCTTAGAAATAGTGGGCGCCGGGACTGCATATGGGACAGAAAAGAAAGTAATATGCATCCACCAGGAGTTTTTGTTTGCTTGTTTTTGTTTTTGTTAACTGGAAAAACAATTTAGACAATTGAAATTGAAAAATCTTAGTCAACTGTTTGCTTTTAAAAAATGTTTTTATTTTCTTTTCAGAGGAAGTGGAATGCAAGAGAAGAAAATGTGCTGTTATGTGGCTAATGTTGTTGTTGTTGTTTGCTGATGTGTATGCTGAGTCTAAATAAAACTACTCTCTCTCTTGGTTTCAGTTCTTTATTTTGCGGTCTCCTTACATCATCACTACCACCCACGTCTTTATGCAAGCAACCTGCAAAGCACATTTCCACATTATAAATTGACAGTTGCCCCAAATATCTGTTTATTTCTACAATGGATATACCACTTAACACCATAGTTTCTAAGCGCTGTACAACAGAAACTATTACTTAAAATGCCTGCTGGAACGATAATAGAACTTTCCCCCAAGCACTGGAATATAGTGACAGTTATAAAAAGTAATTATGGATCCATGAAAAAAGTGATTATACAAGATTGGTCTAATGAATGGAGAAATATATCCAGTAGAGTTGTCTGGTTGGACATGGATAGGTTCACAGTAAGCTGAATCTGAATATCTGGTTCCGAATAGAAGAACAATTTATCAATATACCGGTATTCATGTATCCCTTTAACTTTTGTTGTTGTTGAGGGGATATGTTTTAGCAAGAGAAAGGATATGGTGTTCCTCCATATTTTATTATTATTATTATTATAAAACATCACTTCCAATCTCAAAATAATACAGTTCAATCTGTGCTTTGATGAACCATGCACAATTAAACGAGGCCACTGTGTCTTCAAATGGTGAACCACATACAGTACAAGTGCAAATCTTGAAAAATCCTACCCTTCTCAACTCTTGTGCTTCTGATTTCACGACCAATTGTAGGCGCCTCATCTGATATCACATTTCGACAACTTGTAAATATTCACAAAAATACTTTGGAAGGTTTTGCGCTGTCCTACATTTAATGCATGAATGTCCTGGTACAACTCTTAATTCTTTTCCGCATATCTCTGGCAGTCCAGCCTACAAGACAGAATCAGCCCTTGTTGTAGAGACTTTCCAGCTTGCTTTCTCTTAACATATGGGGCAAAGGGTCTCTGTGATGGGTACCAGAGTTTCAGGATGGCCACAATTCAGGATGGGACATTAGCTTACCATGAAAGTGGCTGAAATGTGCCTTGAATAATTGATGTGCTATGCTGGATGCACCTACTACTTTATGACCCTCTGGTTGAAGAGGATCTATCCTCCCTCTGTTTGCAAGTATATGGGTAGTACCTTCATCCTGAAGAAGGTAAGAAGAATGCACCAGGATTCCCTGATGCAACCTGCAGCTGCCAGGCACAAGGGAATTTCAGAGCATCACTCCAGACACTTGTCTGATGTGGGAAGAGTAGATAAATCAAAAGCCTCCCAACTGAGAGGAAGAGCAGTATGAAAACAAAATAAATAAAATTTAATAAAAAATTAACTATCAGTCTTGTATGTTGCAAGGAGGATGTCTGTCCATCATTTAGTAAACTGGTTGAGAAAATATATGTATATTTTTTAAAGCATTTGAAGAGTGTGCCCCTCCAAATTCAATCTGGAGAAACCCTATGCTCCAAGTCTTAACATTTCAGGAAATGTTGGCCCAGAGTCCTGCCTCTGGATGTGGGAAACTCAGTTCCCCACTTGGGCAGAAAACTCATTGGGCAGCCTTGAGCAAGGTCACATTCATACCATATTTTTAAAGCACATCTGAAGCATATTTGTTCCACCATGGAATTCTGGGAACTAAACTGTTGAGAGTGCTGGGAATGGTAGCTAGGTGAGAGGTATATTTCCCAGAATTCTTTGGGGGAAGCCTTGTGCTTTAAATGTATGCTGTGGATGTGACCTCAGACATTTTCTCTCCCCCCCTCCATTTCCACATAGTATTCCTGAGATTATGTAATTAGAGAACTTAATGTACCATGAGCCCTTGGATGACAATTGGATACATCTAATAAATAAATGTGACATATAAATGAATATGTGCAAGAAGTAAGCAGTCGCATCCTCTCCCCTTGCATCTCCCTTCTAGTTTGCTTTCTCTGCTCCCAAGCCTTTGCTTCCCCCCTTACTTTGCATTTCCATAAACTTAATCCATTGGTAGCTTGGATTAGTGGACTGAGATGATGGATATTAGCCATGAAGTGCAGTTACTAGGAGTCATTGCTAAAGAACAAATTAGCTCAGACTTACTGTAATGTTGAGAGGGGCGTTTTGAAGTTTTTCTCATTTGCAGTTGGAATGGCTCCTCTTGTCACTGCAAATGATACAACCGTTGAAAAACTGGGGTTGCAACGTGAGTTAAATTGCTGAGTTCATAAAATATGAATGCCTAGAAAATGAATACACCAATGTTAAGTCGGTTAATCAGTTTTAGAGAAACAAAGGAACATTTTACTTACTATAAGATGCAGTTCCATGGGATATTAATGAAGCCATAACAATGGCATCTTTGCCTCTGCGCTGGTCTTTTCTATATCCACTACATTTGTTCAGCAAAGATAGATTTAAATGTAGGCTTGGCATGGGAAAATGAGAAACTAAAATTGTTGCATTTGCCCATCCATACTCAGCAATAGGTCCGATTGAATTCAGTGGGGTTTACACTCAGATAACAGGGTTAGGATTGCAGCCTATAATGAGAAAGAGATTTGTCTAAAGTCACTCTGTGGATTTCAGGACAATGTGGTTTTTGGTATGCATCTCCCCTATCCAACTCCAACCTTACACCTTTGATACTACAGTGTTTCTCAGAGGTTGACCAAACACAATGCAAAAAAGCTCACTGCTTTCAAAATGTACAGGGAATTAAGAGGGGAGGAATAAAAACAGAACATTTCAAAATGATCAAGTATCAGCAGAAACATATGGATTAAACCAATCAGTTTTCCCAACAACAGCAGTCTACTGCATGGTCGCTGTGTACTTGCATGGGAGTAAGTAAAAGAGTACCATTGAAGTGACAGCTTTTGAATCTAGTCTTTAAGACATCTTTCTGCAGGCTTGTGTTGAGTTTCATAAGCTTTCTGTAGGCTTTTCCATGAAGTGTAGATGCCTGAGAGGGGTGAGGAAGGATGAGGTCACCAGTTGCAGTCCCTGCCATCAACTGATCCTGGAAGTCTCAATTGAAGGGAAGTGACTATGTGAAGCAGGGACCCAACAGTATCTGTGAAAATTCTGGATTCCCAAAACTTCTCCTGTATCCATAGAGGCACCAACTTCACACAGTCTTGCTCTGTGAGTTGAGGCCTACAAAAACGGTGATGGAGAAAGGTAGAGCAGTGTGCTCATCCCTGTGTACCCTCCTTGTGTTTATTTTTCCTTAACCTCAGAACGTTTGCAGAGTCTTTGGTTCCTAGTGCGATAGAATGCTGGGAAAATGCTGCTCCTTCTAACGCAGATTTGTAAAGCTAACTTTGATAGTCAGTAATATATTGATTCATTAATTAGCCCACAAAAGCTACTGGGCTACATTTTGTTTACTCCCCTACTTAAAGGCTGGTAGGATGTGTTTTTATGCTGGGGGTGGGAGGGCAAACCCACTTTCCACAGCCAGCATGGAAATACAGTGGTACCTCGGGTTACATACGCTTCAGGTTACATACACTTCAGGTTACACACTCCGCTAACCCAGAAATAGTGGTTCATGTTAAGAACTTTGCTTCAGGATAAGAACAGAAATCAGGCTCTGGCAGCGCAGCGGCAGCAGAAGACCCCATTAGCTAAAGTGGCGCTTCAGGTTAAGAACAGACCTCCGGAACGAATTAAGTACTTAACCCGAGGTACCACTGTATAGGATATTAAGCTCTTAGCTGGCCAATGATAATAATTTTTAAAAGTCTTCTAGCAAACTGGCTGGTAGAGGAGGGACAGAACTTAAGGAAAGGCTTCTGTTCCTCCATAGCCAGTGTGGAAATCAAGTGGACTGGTTGAGGACAATTGGACAAATCCCTTCCTCCCTCCCCCCTGCCTGCCAATTTACTTGCCTATTTGCAGTTCCTGGTCACCTGTGCCTACCAGGTAGGGATAGAGGAGAAATTTGATTCAGTTCGAAAATTAAAAGCAAACCCAGCTAAACAGCGCTTTCTAAAACAGCATGAAAATGAAAACAGCCGTCTTTCAAAAATCACATTTCTCTGAATTTTGCAATGCAGTTCTCCAGCCAAGTAATGTGTGTAAAAAATGCATGGTCCAGGCTAAAGTGTGGATTAAAATGCATGCATTAGTAAAAGTAACATACACATATGCATTGTATTATGGGCAATTGCTTTGCAAAGATTCATATATTAGGCAGAATTGCATACAACTGCATACAAACATATCCCTTGCTGCCCAGGTGCGTCCAATGGCTGCCTGAGGGTACTTAACTGCAAATGAAGCTGCCCCAACCTGTAGCTTTATGACTTAATCACATGAGGCAGCTGCACCTGAAGGCAAAACATTCATGGCTATCATAGCAGTATTGCTGGCTACAGTGCTAAATCCTTGCTGCTGCTGGAAGGTAAGTGCCTCAAGCTTTGTCTGCTGCAGGATAATAACAATAATAATTTTATTATTTATAGCCTGCCCATCTGGCTGGGTTGCCCCAGCCACTCTTTCCCCCTCCCTAGAACCTTGCCCTCCACCAGGGCCCACCCCACAATTTGAGGAAATTTTTATTTATTAAATTTCAATACCACCCTTTACCTGAGGATTACAGGGTGGTTTACAATATAAAAACACAAAAAAAAACCCAATAGCCTCCCACCTTTATTGAACTGAAACATTGAAATTCATTGAAACATTGAATTCTCTCTTTAAAAACATTTTTTTAAAGTTTTCTTTTATATATTTTTAATTGAAGCAGGTCAAACAAATCAATATAATAAAAATAACAGAAAGGCACAAAAAAACCAAGCGAGTGACTTCTCAGTTGGGTTTCAACTAGGGAACTCTGAGCAAAACATTTCTGATTTTCTGAACATTTACAGGGCTCATCCCGTGTGTGAGCTCTCTAGTCCTGAGGTATGGTCAAAACTTTCTTCAAGCATTCATGGTTTTTTTTGTCCCATGCAGAGCTTATCTTCCATTCACCTTGTTCTTTGCTCTTCCTTGTGCCTACGTCCTCTTTGATTTCAACATGGGAGTAGGCAGATCCAAGAGTGCCAGAATTCAGAGGGAAGAAGTGGTGTTGCTATTTATGACTGGGGGGCTCTGCGCAAATCTGCTTTCACAGACAAAAAGGGCTATCTTTCGCGTGTGATAGCTGAAGTCGTCTTTTAAGCATTTATGCTTGCTTTGAAATGTGAGGAAACACAGACCTAGCCGGTTAGCAGTACCTCCCACATTTCACACCCTTGGCACTACAATTTCAGGTTATTGTTGGTAATCATTCTGCGAAGGTGTTTAAGCCATTCTGTATTATTAATATGCCTATAACATTCAGTGTTGCTGCTTACTAATAGCTGTTGATACAGAAAGCTTACATATTCCACGAGAGTTAATTGGGCTGCAACCCACATACATTGCAAATAATGCAGCTTGAAGCAAGCTCTTAGGGATATTCAGTCAATCTCACGGAGACGGCCGTTATCTAGCAGCTAGCAAACAGAGAGAGAGAATCCTTGTTAATTTGGTGAATGGCATCATAAAGATCATGTTCTGCAGTTTTGTATACCGTGTCGGTTGGCCACGTGGCAGAATGTCAGGACAAGCCTCAGACTGTAGGAAGAAATGAGGCTTTTCTGCATAAATGCCAGTGCAAATAGCTCTCATTCACATCGGTCACCTGGGGTCGTGGTGGATGAGTAGCTTGAGCAAATAGGTTTATGATAACTTAAAAGCCTTTGAAACCAATGTTACTGTGTGAAGTGCTTGTGTGGATGCATGCTTTTTGTTAGTCAACAATGCACATAACAGCCCACCATCTTTAAACTGGCCCAGCGTATCACTGCTTTTGCCCAATGAGAAGTGCTTTCCTACAGCTGAAGAAATATTACTGCTCTTGGGCTCTGTTGTATGAGAAACAGGCCTCTGCTTCTTTGTGTTTCTGCCTCTAGCTCTTGAGAGCTTGTCTTTTCCACATCAACTGCTTAGGGCTAATAGTAGAGATACTGGGTGTGCTGTTGGGGGGGGCGTTGTCTGCTGTAGTGCCATTATGGCTGGATGGCAAGACCAAAGTACAACATTGGTGAGTGGGTGGCATGTAATAGAGCTACAATGTACAACAGCTACACTAGGCACCCACCATCTTCAACTGAATCATGGCTCCAGAGCAAGAGTGGCAATAGGTTCAGCCAATCAGATGCCACCTTTAGGGCATGGGGCCAATGAGGGTGCCAGAGAGCGGGGATGGGGCTAAACTCCAGCCTCAAGCATGCAGCCACTGCAGCACAACTTTCCTTGATGCTGCACATAGTGAGAGGAGCTGTTTGCAAAGGGTGTACTGTAGGAGGGGTGTGGGGTTTTTTGAGGGGGTTGTCTTGGAGGTATAAAGAATGGCAATAGGGAGCGACTTGGACTGATTTACTTTGGGACATGGAGAAGATGGGAATGGATGTGTAGCAGCCATGTAGAAGGGAAGATGATGGTGCAGGCAGAGGTGGGCTTTGCTGTTTCAAATGTCAATGATGTCCTGAGCGAGGCAAAAATTCAGCACACACAACCCCGTGCCTCACCTTCTGTTCTGCTCAAATGACTATGTCATAGTTGCTGTGCCCAGGGGGCACCCCCTAGCCTTGACACCCAGTGCAGCTGAACCGGACGCACTGCCCTAAATCTGTCTCTGATGCGGGGAGTTGGGGGCTCAGTCCTCCATTTTGGACTCGTTCATCCTTTCTTTGTAGAAACATTTATATTGAGGGCCAGCCCAGGAAATTTTCCTGCATGACGTGGAAGAGCAAATGCCACCCACCCAAAATTAAGGTGCATAGTGCCCAAAGTTGACCAAGCTATTGCGACACCTGAGGTTGAAAGTCCCATCCCCTGGGAGTGAAATATACAATAAGAGTCATTTCAGGGCTCTTTCAAAACATCCAAGATAAGCTGCCTTGGGCAACTGCCTTACTCTGCTAGACAGAAGGGCCAGCTCTGTCTGTAGAGAATAAGATGGCAAGTTATTCTCCTCAAATAGATAGGGCCTCTTACTCCCTCACCAGACCTCCCAGTGCAGCAGCCAAACCACCATGAGGAGTGAAGCAGAAAGTATCTCCTCTCCAGGAGCCAACATACTCCCATGTCCATGTTAAGCTGGGGTTTGGTTGAGCTTGATGTGTGTGAGCCAAGCCAGTGTCCCCTTTGGACATAAGTAGGACAAAATAAATATGGTGTCACATTCAGAGGGATAGGTCTTCATTTGCTCTGTAAAAGGGAAGGACGTGGATGTTTAGATAATGCAGTAGCTACATAAATCAAACACTGCATGTACTAAAATGATATAGAAAACAGACAGAATTATTGATTATATATGTCCCCCTACTGCTAATTCTGTGAGTGGATTGCATGGCAGATTCCCTCCTCCATATCATACCCTCATTCCAAACCAATTCATTTTTACATTGACTCTCTGTGCTTCATTCATTCCTCTTATTTTACCTGGGTATTGATTTGTTTTGATTGCTCTATTTGATTTTAATCTTCTCCTGCCTCAGTCTGTTTAGTGTATTCCCTTACTCCCTGTTCTTCCTAACTCGTTCCCCTCCTTGGCAGCTGGTGTTTCTGAAGCAGCCAGAATTGGACAGAGGAGCAGATATTCGAAAGATATGTGAGGGGGATCAGCAGTAATCTCCTTGGACTTGGCAGTGTGCCACTCATCCCAAGTCACAAGCAGTTTGGGGAACCCCAGCACTGGAACAAAAAATGGTTGCTTTCTATCCTAAGTGTGAGCTTCCCAGAAGCCTGTAACCTGCCACTTAAGGAAGCAAGATAGTAGAGTAGAGGAGCCCTTGATCTGATCCCACTTGGCTCTCCATATGCTCTTAGGTCATATGTGTAAATTTCACTTTGGCCTTCCACAGCCTGGTTCCTTCCACATATTTTGGACTACAGCTTCCATCAGCACCAGCCAGTGTCGCCGGGCCAACTCCTAGCAGCTCAGGTGCCTTCACCACCCCAAGAAAATATTTGAGGGGGCCGCCTCCCAAAGCTAATGGGCATTGCCCTTCAAATGGTGTGTGTGTGTGCTGTGTCATGTGATCAGTTGTGTGGGGTGGAGCTTACGTCTCCCCCTCCAATATTTTATTCAACTTGGCATTCCTGGCCGACATGGTGAATAGTCAGGGATGGAGTTCTAGCCCAAACATTTAGAGGGCACCAGATAGGGGAAGACTAAAATTGGGGCCCTTTGGCCAACTCTGCAGAAATCAAAATAGTTCAGAACTCTGGCTCTCGAACATATTTTGCAATCCACATCTGCGAAAGAATCTCATTCTTATTAATATTAAACATGTCAGTAATAACTTGTTAATCATCTAGTTTGGAATTCTCTACCCATAATGCTGTTTCAGAGTGCTGCACTTCCAACATCCTTTTTGTATAGTTCCAGCAGTGAACACCATCCATCAAGTCTACTATCCCTTTGTCATATTTATTGCCTGCTCAATTTCTTCTCTTCAATCTCTTCATTTCTTCCTTCAGTACTTTGTGTGTGTGTTTAGCGTACTAACGTAATAATGCCCCTTGTGTTGATAGCTTAGTTGTGAAGATAGTCTTTCTCCCTGTGGGTTTCGGTTCAAGGAATTGCCACTTTGCTGTTCAGCTATTGTTTATAAAGGCATCTTTTTATCACAGACCTTTGCTGTTGAAGTCTTTGTCCCATTGGAATAAATGGCAAAACCCCAATGATTCTAATGAACAAGGATTGCATGTCTATCTACTTCACTGTAGAGGGCTCTTCTGCAGTTCATTGTGGTAAACTTATTTATTTACTTTTTAAAAACAATGATAATAATTTTCTTTTAGTCTCCATTTTGCTTTTTTGGGGGAAAATCTTACCCAGAATTATAATTTTATATTTCTTGCATTATGCATGAATGAATACATTAACACCTTGCATTTACTTTGCTGGCCGCCTTCTTTTATTTCTTTATTGTTAAGCTATGAACTTGCTATACTGTATAATAAGACATATATTTCTGCATTTCCCCTCCTATCTCATCTTCTTTCCATCTTCATGCTCATTCTTCAGCAGCATCAAAAGTTGTGGTTTTGTATGGTCATTTTTGGAATGCTGCAAATAAGGATGAATTCCACTTCTGGGAATGAAATTGCAAATTTGCAGTTTCATATTAAATATTCCAAACAAAGCAAAAGATTTCCATACAGTTACACCCCCCCCCCAAAAAAACCCAATGAGAGAGAGAAATGTTGCACAAGATGTTGCATGTTAAGCCCAGTGCATGTAAGGCTGAGAACACATTCAGTACTGGGGCAATAATGTCACCTATCGTGGAAAACCTCAATTTGACCTGGGCTCTCAGACATCTCCAAATATGAGTCAAGCTCAACCCCACTGCCTGTCGGAGCTTCCTCACACTACCCTTTAGAGGCAAAAAAATGACGATGACAACTTTCTCTTGGGAATAGTATGGGGATAAATAAAGGAATCAGTATTTTAGGCCCTGTCCTTAATTTGAAAATGATGCTACTGCTAGGGGGCATGGGATTGTAGTCTCTGCTTCACTCTCCTTTCTCCCAAGTAAGGCTTTGCATGGCAAGTTCCTGCCTCCACCAGTGGAAATAATGACACATGACACAATTATTAAGGTTAATGGGCTAAATAAGGCCACAATATTGGTTACAGGTGATGAGCGGTATTGGCTTAGACATTGGTCCTAACTGACTATATCCGACTTCAGCCTGTCTGCTTGAAGTCTGGGAAGGGTTAACCACCAGTAGGGGGAGTCCTGCTGATGCATATCAACTAGGAACTCCCCCAAGGTCACCGATTGGGGGCGTGCCTTAGGCCCTCACCTCCCTAGGCTTCGGACTGGGCCATGCCCCCTGGAATCCTTTATCGGACTACCCTTCAATATGCGGGGCAGGCGATGGCGCTACCTCCCCTCTTCCATCTACAGAACAATACCAATGCCTAACCGCCACTTGAGCAAAAAGCTCACTGCCGATACCCTCAAACCTGCAACCAATCCCTAATCCCAGAAATTATACCAGCCAACCACACATCATTTCCCGCATCGGAAAGATGCACACCATCCTCTTGGTAGCTGGCAGGCGGCAAAGAGGGAGATTCCCAGCCACGTCCTGTCCTAAATAGGGCAGGCCACACCCCCAGAGCCAGCCGATTGGCTGGCCAGGGGGTCATGTGGCTGGGAATCCCCCCCCCAATCGTGCGGGGGCTGGGCTCCAGCCACCGCCTGTGTGGTGGGACCTTGAAGCCCGCAACCCCACCTCCTCTGTAGGGCGGAAGTGGCTTTTTTGTTTAAGAATGAGGGAGGGTTCTGCAGGGAAGGTGGGGCACTTGATCCATCTGTGTGGTTTTTTCTTCTTCTCCAGGCTTTTCTGGAAAATCTACAAAATACCACTTGTATTTAGGAAGGGTATAGTAATCATTGGGAAAGCTTGGGGTGGAATTGATGGATTTCAGTTTGAATCAAGGTTAGTTTATTAATCATAAAAATGTAAGTTTCCTGTTGGATCTGACCAAACAATCATCTATCCTGGCACTCTGTTTTCATAGAGGCCAGCCACATGCCCATGGGAAGCCCACAACCAGAACCTGAGTGCAACATTACTCTCACCAGTAATCAAGACATAGTACCTCCAACAGAAGTAAAATTTTAAAGCCACCCAGGCTTGTGGCCAACACTATACATTGTGGAAGAGAATTCCATAGTTGCATTCCATATTTTATGTACTATGTGGAATCTTGTGGAATATTTCCATGATCTGTAATAATGACTTATTTTTAAGGTAAAAGAAAAACTTTGTCTAGCTCCTTATCCAAAGCAGATAGCTTTAATTTACTTCTTAATTCCTGAGCAGCACTGTAGTTTTGAAAGTAGCTTCTTTAGTTTTAGGCTATATGGTGTCTTTCATCATATGGTAGTTTCATTTTCCTCTCTGTGGGTGCAATCCAGATCTATTAAAATCAATGGGTGTTTTGCCATTGTCTCCAGTGGAATGTAGATTGGACTCTAAATCTGCTGTCATGCACTTCAGGAAATGCATCTTTTTAAAAAAAAATACAGACAGACAACGATTTCACTTTGAATCCAAAATTCTTAGCAGGAAAGACAAATGAGTGAATATCCATTTCCCCATTTCCATCTGCTATCAGCCATTTCCAAGCCTGCACTATAAGAATTTGTTCAGCTATTCAAAGGGGAGTTTTAAAACTAAATGGAAATGGGTTTTTTGTTCGTATAATGAACCTTGCGCTGTTCAAGACTTTTCTAGTTTAGTGATTTCCCCTTGCATATGCTATCACAAATCCAGGAAAAACACATTCTCTGTCTATCAGATTTTATATTCAGATACAGCTGTGAATGGGACATGCAAATATTCTGAAAGCTAGGAAAAGCTGGAGTTTTAGAGTTTTTAGATAAATTGGCTTTGGACTTTTCTGTTCTTGGCTGTATGTAGGCTCAGGCACCATCTTATTAAGTTTTGAAGAGTTTATTTATATGTGAGTGGGCTGATTTCAGTTTGGCATAGTCTGCTGCTTTTCTTATGCAGTCGTACCTTGGATCCCGAATGCCTTGCAAGTCTAATGTTTTGTTTCCCCAACACTGCAAACCCGGAAGTGTGTGTTCAGGTTTGCGAATGTTCTTTGGAACCCAAACGTCCAATGCGGGTTCCACAGCTTCTGATTGGCTGCAGGAGCTTCCTGCACTGTACTGGGGTCCCAAGGTCCCCTGCTGAGTTTTTCATTTACAAAACAAGAGAACAAAATCTGATTTAAGCAATCGTGTATGCATGGCTTAAGAACACAAGAAGAACCTTACTTGATCAGATGAACATCATCATTGTCCAGTATTCTTTGCTGTTACTAGATGGTCCTGTACAAATAGGCCACCAGGAAGCTATCCAGTCTACCTTCTATCCACTAAAATTACCCTGGAATCCAGGATACGCCAGTGTCTTTTAGACTGAGTACTGGGGTTCCTTGAAATCATATGAGGGGTTTCTTAGCGAGAATAGCAGTAATGCTGGCCACGCTTCCCTGAAATACATTGCCTACCACAACTAGGGATGCTGGATAATTCCATTGAAGCAGAAACGGGAGTGGAAGTGCCTGCTGTTTACTTTTTCATCCCACACCTGGAAAGGAAATCAGTACAGCAAATGCAATCACTATCCACTTTTGTTGTTGCTTTAGGTCAACAAATGCTACATGAGTGATTATGCTTTCCCGCCATTTTCTTTTTTATATATAATATTTTTTATTAATTTTAACATATAAATTATAAAATGTACCACAAAGCTTATCACTTATACAATTTTTTTGGACTTCTATAAGCACCTCTGATGATCCACCGTTTTCACCACTTCTTATGCATTTCTTAACTTTATATTGCCACTTTCCCGCCATTTTCATTGTGTTTCCTTTGCATTGAAATGAATGGGGTGGAATAACATAACAATATAATTTGTGTGATTGATTTTATGAGTGATGTAACTTACATAACGTTGCTACAGTAGAAAGAGAGATGGATAGCATAGTTTTGGGTGGCAGAACAGAAGTGAGGTTGCTGGCAATGAATATAGGATGCAGCAGAAAATGATGCCTTCTTACATTCCTAACCACAATCACCCCCAGCAACATGCAGCCACAATGGAGTGTTGGATACCTTCTAGGAAGTCACAGTATTACTCATAAATTGAATGTACATTCAGAAGACTTCTTAGAATATTCGTTCAGTGATGCATAGGGGGCATCTACAGCAAGTAAACTCAGTTTCTAAAAACAAGGACATAAGAATAGCCAGTTGGAGAACAAAACAAATGGCTGCCTAATTCCACAATCCTAATGATGTCTATTCAGAAGTGAACCCTGTTCTAAGGGATTTACTTTCAGATAATATGTGTAGGGTTGCAGCCAAAGAGGAATATAGAAATACAGGTCCAGCTCCAGGACATGAAGGGAATCTGGGTTGCAACTGCACCGGTTGGTCTCCTCGTAAGAAAGCCTGCTCAATAGCATGCTGGGCAGCTTGTGTAAGACAGCAGAGCAGAAGTCCAGCAGGATATCACGGTGACCCAAACACAGACTTGTTTCCTTTCTATCAAGTATGTTTGTGTGTGAGAGAGACAGAGGAAGAAAAGATTGAAATCATATGAATTTTTCTGTGTCTCTCCTTTTAGCCACCCTATTATCAAACTCTTCAAGAACACAAATCTTTGGTTTGTTGACCCATTGAAGAGGTTTGCCAGAGAATGAAGTAAAATGAGAGGAATAAATGGCCCTGATATTTCAAGAAGTGCTTGCTATTAATTTAGAAGTGGCTCTGGAGTTATATATAGTCATGTATTTTTCCCTGTGTGTGCCTCTTGCTCCCTCTCTCTCTGATATACTACTTATTCACTTCATGATTACTGTTCTCTAACTTTTAGTCTTCTCCTGCATCACACAATTATCCTTTCTCTCCCCCCCCCCCTTGTTTAGTCCCATCATGGAACACCAGGTAACACAGAGTGTTCTTGGCTCAATTTGGCTTCATAATCCAAATGAAAGATTCCGTGCACAAAAACTTAGTCATTATATTGGACTAATGATACCCATGAGGACATCCCCTTACTTTCTCCTCTATAAGTGAATGGTCATTCATTTGGAGGGAAGTAAAGCTTGGAGCAGGAGAATCAGAGGTGTGCTGGGGGTGGGGAGAAACTGGGCAATGTTGAGTAGGTAGGAGAAAGAGAGCCAGATTTGGGGGAGCAACAAAATCTAGAAGTGTTGTAGGAAAAAGCAAGGGAAAGAATCATAACTTAGGGCAGGTGAAGCAATCCCAGAGGGGTGTTGAGAAATCTGAGTGGTCGATAGTTACCTAGGTCTTCTTTTTTCCCTTTTTTGAAGATGGAAATAACATTTGTCTTCCTCTCTTCTTTAGGGAACTCACCCAAGAATTCTCAGTTTATAGACAGGGCTCTGAGATTACATCCACAAGTTCCTTTAGCACCCTTGGTTGTAGCTCAGCAGGCCCTGGAGATTTGAATTCGCTAGATTTTCCCTTACCGCCTCGTTTAAGGGGACAGAGTTCTCATAAGAACAGCCTGCTGGCTCAGACCAATGGCCCCTCTAGTCTAGCATCCTGTTCTCACAGTGGGCAACCAGATGCCTGTGAGAAACCCACAAGCAGGATTCGAGCACAAGAGCACTCTCCCCTTCTGTGATTTCTAGCAATTGGTATTTAGCAGCATTGTTGCCTCCATCATCTCTGCCTCTTCCTCTTTCCCTATTCATCTCTTTGGAAATGTCATTGTTTTTTGCTAATAAATTTTATCTATGAAGTCTAATATAATGCATTACTGAAGTGGAAATGACAAGATCACCTTAGACTTTACCTGCACCCTCATTTTATAATTTTGCATTTGATGGGCTGTTTATGAAAGGAACTGTTCCCTACTATTCCTGATGCCTGTTTTGATTAAGATGTTTTATGACACTCTTAGGCAAGGGGTGCCTGCCCCATTTTTATGTTGATTGGGTGACAATGAACAGGCAACTGAATACATTGAAATGAAGTTCATACAGAGTTCCTTTTCTTCTGTTTCCATGACAACATTATCAAATGAGGAAAAAATATTAATGATCTCCCTTTGGGGATACATTTTCCTCCACAGCTTTGCTTCACAATTTTTCCTGACTTCCTTTGAAAGTATTAAAGCCTTTAAAAATATATAGTCTAGATATTGTCATTCATCAAGGGTATTGTTCTTCTGCATATTTTCAGTGGTACCCAGCATGTGGATGCTACTGTACAATAATCACAGTGAGGAAACAGTTTTGTCCAGTGTATAGACCAGCCTTGATCCACAACACTCTAGAGCTGTGTCTCCCAATTGGTGGGCCATAGACCCCAGGGAGTCTGTGTAACCCATCCAGGGGGTCCATGGCACTATTCACATAACAAAATCTACCATAGAGATATCAAAAATTTCAAAAGCGGAGGGTCCATGACTTGGCTTTTGAAAAACGGGGTTCGCAGTACCTAGCTAACTGTGAAACCACTGCAGTCTAGAGCAATATTATTGACTACTGAAAGCCATTGGGGTGCATATTTTCATGTACTGTGGTACCTCAGGTTACAGGCGCTTCAGGTTACAGATGCTTCAGGTTACAGACTCCGCTAACCCAGAAATAGTACCTCAGGTTAAGAACTTTGCTTCAGGATGAGAACAGAAATCGTGCAGCGGCAGGAGGCCCCATTAGCTAAAGTGGTGCTTCAGGTTAAGAACAGTTTCAGGTTAAGAACGGACCTCCAGAATGAATTAAGTTCTTAACCCGAGGTACCACTGTATTACACACTGTAATTACATACTGTATTACAGGGATATCCATGTTCAAATCCAAACTCAGTCCTTAAGCTTAGGCCAGTCATACACGCTCAGCCTACCCTACCTTGCACAATGTTTCATGACCCAAATCTCCAGTGCACCCTCCTTAAGGAAAGAGGCCGCAGACATAGACAGCCTCTAAGATCAGAAAATCATTTGACTTCAGAAATTGTCCTTAGATTTTTTTACATCCTCAGAATGCCCATCATCAGAAAATATCATTTAAAAAAAGTTAAATTGTTTCCATACTGCTTAATTACCAAAGTTTCTAAGCGGTGTACATAAAAAATTAAAAAGATTACAAGGGGCAAGAAGATCAATTGAAAGTCATAAAACAGCAAAAATAGAAATCCTGAAATTCTTTGTCAAGCACAAAATTTCAGCTGGGAAGCAGGGCTATCTAATCTCAGCTGGGAGAGAGTTCACCAGAGTCAGGCCCATGAGACTGAATCTGTGGCTTCTGGTATATGTGAGCTGTTCATCTAAGACACTCCCTCAAAGTCATTCCTTAAGATATTCAAGATGCATATTGCTAAGGGCCTTGCAGATTAATACACTAATGTTCTACATAAATAAATACATATCTCCATAGAGATAAATAATATGCATGAAGACCCTGAATGTAGTTTGTGTCTAGGTAAATGTTTTGATTGATTTGGCTATGTGCTTTTATGTATACGAAACAACTTTTGCATAATTTCTGTTACTTGCTTTGTGCAGAGAAAATCTTCATGATTTCAGCTTCTTAAACATCACATTTTCATTTTCATCTGAACTTTTACCACAACACTCATTGCTCCAGCTATTAACGCAAACCAATTCAAGGGAGAATTGCCCCTCCTCTGCTTAAAAACCATTAAAACCATCAGCAAATTACTGATTCCATTAGTCTGAAGAATGTTTGTTGCAATTTACTCCAAGATTTGTATGCCACAATATGTGTGGCCTGCTACTGTTTGAGTTCCCTGAACTGTTAAATTGTTGGAGGCTGTGCTCTAAACATCAAGCCTTTCTTGCTATTGGGAAAGAATGGTTCCTTGTTCAGAAATGTGTTTGTCTTTCTTTGCACATGGGTTGTGCTGCACTCCAGATCTAATTGCTCCCCCCAGCTCTTATATTAAAATTAAATTGTATAAATAATGAAAAGCCAAAATGGGCTTCCATTTATTCTAATAGTTCAAAGCCAAGAGCTCCCCATGTGGGAAAGGGGTTTGCAGCTTGCTGTTATTGCCTCTCTCTGCTGAGGAAGTGCAACCATCAGTCAGTAAAATGGGGGTCTAGCTTCCCAGGGAGAGTAGGAAACTGGAGAGCCTCTAAATAAATAACTTGTCTGTTTAAATGAGAGGAGAACAAATGAATTTTGTTTCATTATAAAATCCAAGTCTCGTAGCTTCAGCTTTGTCGTTATTCAGTAGCTTTATAGACATAGAACCTTACATTTTTATATATTTTTTTAAAATAAAAACTGGTTGAAGATAACCTGTATATTTATCTCACTGGATTGTTCATTCTATTTCTGATTGATGAGAATTTCACATGAATTCATTCATAAGTTGCTTTTGTTCTGTTGTTTCTGCATTAATCTTTATTTTTAAAATCTGCACAGATATGCATTTAAATTCATCTTTTATCCCAATGTACACACTTCTAAAGTTATTTTATCCTAAATTACACATAGTGCAACACATTTTGTTAACCGTTTTTGAGCCTGTATTGCATATTTTGTAGAAGTGTGACATCTAAGTGACAAGGACGTTGCAATTAGGATCTGTAGATCAAGTCTGTTTTCTTCAGCATTCACAAAAAATCCACTTCCTCCAGCATCGCTACTAGATTGCGACAAAAATTTAAAATACATGGGGAAGGATCGAGCATGCCCTCCCTCCAATCTTTTGCATATATATATTCAGAGTCAAAAGCATTCTGGAAATACTTAGCAAATTTGAAAGGATGTGCCTCTTTTCAAGAAGGCATGGAAAGTCTCAAAAGTTTGTGCCAGGTTCTTTGAGACCCTGGTCACCAACTGCATAGCCTCAAATGACAGAAGGACTCAGAGAATGGCCTCTGATGACAATAGAATAACTTGGGCATGCTCAGGCAATGCAAAGGCAATCCTTCTCAAATTCCCTTAGCAATCCATTAGGTTGCTATAGTTAATAACCAGCACATTGAATTTGGGCCAGAAATGAGCAGGTAGGCAATTTCAGCACTAGCAGAATGTGTTCTGAGTAGCTCAGGAGTGGAGATGCTCAGTTCTAGGTGTCTATTGTGATCTACTTTATCTGGCCCTTGGTGGTCTCCCCATACCACTCCCCTCAGTGGCCCTGTTTCACCCCTGAGTATTTATGCTTTACCAGAATGTGTCCCTGAACTCTGATAATGCGTTGTGCCCACCCCTGCTGTCGCTTTTCTGAGTAAGCAACCTAGCTGTGGTGTTTTGTACTGACCAAACGTTCTGGGAAGCCTTCAAAAGTTGCACCATCTCCAATGAATTGCAATAGTCCAGTTAAGAGCTCACCAAAATATTGTGGCTTGATGGAGGAATCGCAGTTCATCCACCAGCCTCCTGTTGAAAGATGTTTGGGCTTGCTGGATCTATGGAGACCCTCCAAGCTGCAAACCTGATCCTTTAGGAGGGAGTGCAATTTCATCCAGAATATATTAAACACTACCTCCACTGGCCAGTCAAGCCAGCTACAAAAGTTCTCTGTTTTATCTGGACGGAGTTCCGTTTTTGAGCCCTTACCCAGTTCATTGCTGTCTCTACTGCCTCACAAACCAAATTAAAAAGAGAAACAGAGCTTTGTATCTTCCGTGTGTTAACAGCACCTTATTCTGAATCTCTGAATTGCTTCATTTAACAGTTTAATGTGGAACATAGGGGTCCCTGTCACACATGCTACTGTTTTGGTTGCATGGAGACTACAGCAGAAACAAATTTGCTTGCAAAATAACCCTTCTCCATGAATTGTTGTAGATTTTTATTACAGATTATTTATAATGAATACTTGATGCCTGTATTTTACATTTGTTATCATTTGCCACTATTAGGTACTTGATCATTGAAATTTGATAGCTAACAACATGTAATAGTCTATAATATAAGACAGTATTAGGGACTGATAAGAATTTTTTCCCATTTTTGAGAACTGACAGGTAGTGTTATTTAATATCTACTGGCTGTGTTAATGAGATTTCATATTGCATGCCTGTGAAAGTCAAAACAGGGTCTAAAGTCTAAATTGCTTTAACGCCACGACAAAATTCCACACCCAAAATCAAGGTTTGAAGCATTGCATTTAAGGACTGAACATTTTTGGAGCATTTTGAATATTTCTGAATATTCAGTTCAGATCAAGGGCAGACATAGTGGTAATTTGGAGGTGCCAGTGTCCATTTGCAAATACATATGTGAGAATAACTTTTGAGTGATAAGTAGGGGGGGGATTATTAATTTCTAGGTAGAAGATATTGCAATGAACAGCCCATCTAATCAGACTTGGAATGTTTATATGAGGATATTAATTCCCTGCCTGAGTGAGGAATTGGTTGAGAGGTTTGCCGTTCTGACTCTCTTGCAGCCAATAAGACAGGCATGGGCAAACTTGGCCCTCCAGCTGCTTTGGGACTACAATTCCCATCACCTTTGACCACTGGTCCTGTTAGCTAGGGATGATGGGAGTTGCAGTCCCAAAACAGCTGGAGGGCCAAGTTTGGCCATACCTGCAATAAGAAAACCAAATGCCAAGATACTGTGGAGGAGTTGGAGAGTGAGACAAAGAGAAGTAGACCCATAAAAGCAAATTAGATAGGTTAGGTTAAGGCAAATTTGAGTGTCCATTGACTTAAAGTGCATTGCTGTAGAACCTGAATTGTTTCTTGTATGAATTTTTACCCATTAGACTAGGGGTGGGGAACCTTTTAAGCCCAATATGCCAATATTCTTATTTTCACAAGCCCCATGGACCAAATTTGACATTTGAAAGGCAACGTCTCTCAGCACCCATCAGCTGATGAGCGCTGAAAGGCATCGCCTTTGAAGCACATTTCCAGTAGAAACTGCTTGGAAATGCTCTTCAAAGTGCTGTCTTTCAGTACCTATCAGCTGACAGGCGCTGAGTGACATTGCCTTTGAAGTGCATTTCCAAGTGGTTAGAAATGCAATTTCTCCAGTTCACATTATGTATATGGCCACTGATTTATGACAGAATGTGAACTGGTGATACTCTTCACAAAATTCCAGATTAATGTATTCTCATAAATGTGTTTTTTTAAAAAGTGCTGGAAACATTGACTAATTGATTGAGTTTACTTATATTCCACTTTCCCACAATGAGCTGCACCCAAAGCAGCTTACAGCAAACATTCAAAACACTGGAATACAGAGCATTGAAAATACAAATGTACAAAATACAGAACAGTAAATTAAAAAATGACAAAAAATATCCATTTGGTAAACATGTGTTTATTTCCTGGGCAAGCCTACTGATTATTATGCCACCCATTTAAATTATTAGCAGAGAAGAGGACGAGGAACCAGTGCATTCCTCATAGAAGCTTTTGTTCAGAAATTCAGCTGCTGGTCTCACTTACTCTGAGTGCTGCTCTGATGTGATTGTTGGAAACACAGTGATGAGCTGCTGCTGCACAAGACACAAAGAAATTGTAGCATAGACCTAGATTCTGAAAGATTGTGCTATGTGTGTTTGCTTTTGTTCTGTTATCTTTAGATGCACAACTCAAGCCCTCCAGAAAGGAATCCAATGGTATAGCTCCTATTAGTGTGACAGGCACTTACTACAGCACAGCAGTAGTAGGTTTACAACTGCTTGCTTAATAACGGCTCCTGCATTAGCTGCCACAGATCAAAGCTCTGTCTTTTTATCCCTGCCCAGGAGGAGCGATGGATGTGTGCTGCCCCCTGTGGTTGTCTCCTGCATGGCAATGTTTCTCAGGTTACACATTTTCAGTCTCAAGCTGAGCAATAGTTTTGAGCCGGTGGCAAGCCCTCGGACCCCATGGTCTTCCGACAGGGATGGACTATTTATGTGCTGACTCTTTTATTTTATCTAATGCAGTTAGGAAAGAGCACCATTTTCCTAACCATGGCGATGAACAAAGGAGACCTACTAAGTATGTGTGTGTGTGTGTGTGTAGCAATAGCTATGAATGAATGTTCCTAACACCAGAATTTTCAGTTGTCTTGCTCTGTTAGAGCAGAATTTCATCTTACATAAGCACAGGGTAGAAAATGGTACTTCTGAAACCATCGTGTATTTTCCTCCCATGTCAGGGGCATGCCCTCCAGAGAAAGACGATGATAAGCGGCTTCAGCTTTCTACAAAAGACTCATCCTATTTACAGTGCGTCATTCCATCCTTCAAAGCGTGCTATTTTAGTATGGTTCTTTTCTCACCATTTTTGCATAATGATGGTGATGATTCTCACCACTTGGCCATTATCTCCCGTGCTAAAAAAGGAGGAAAAAAACTAGTTCGGCACGGATTAGAAACATCGATGAAGTTTGTAATTCCCTGGCTGAGAATGCATAATGTACCGGCTTGTAATGCTCACTGTCAGTACAAACGTGAGCATTCTGCTTCTTGAATTCTGCAGCTCTTATTGTATTCCAGACTCCAGAAGAACTCCTAACTCCCTCTAATCCATTTTCCCCGCCCTCATCTGCTTACCTGGCTGCTGCAGCAGCTGCTGTGATGATGATAGCAGATATAGGATCTTTCATCCTTTGGGAGCATGCAGACTAGAATCCTAGAACTGTAGAGTTGGGGTCCTCTAGTCCCATGCCCTGCAATGCTGTTCCTGCTATGTCAGGAACCTACCTGCCAGGCCTCTTGAGCAAACAACATTTCCTAGGTGGGCTCATTGGATCAGATCATGCCACATTCCCAGTGACCATGTTGAGAGGCTGATGGGACCTGAAAGTGCTCATACATATGCTCAGAAGTCAGAGGTTTTCCCCCCTGCAAAAAGTAAAATAAGAAAAAAAGCTAGGATATCAATTGAACCCAGGTGTGGGATTTCCTTTGTCTAGTATGGAGGATGGTGAGAAACACCGGAGAAGGAGCTGGTGCTTTCAGCTGATTTATGTTAAGCAATTGGATACATATGCAAAATTTAGACTACTGTAAAACCCTATGTAAAACAGAGCTTTCAGGCTGTTTACTTGTTCCAATAACAAGTCAAATGAATTAAATACGTTTACAAAACTGCAGGTAAGTGAAATTTTCAGACTGAATCAAGTAGTGTTTTAAAAGGTACAGTTTAATAATCAAAAGCTACTCCAATGGTTAGAGCAACATTTACCATCTCTGTATTCAAAAACATTATAGAAGGAAAATGCCTTCAAACAATAAACAGGTTTGCTTTTCAGTCTTATCCCTGCCAATTAAAATTTGCTATCAGTAATCACTAAAGCTTTAGTTGAGTAAGCCGCCGATTAAACTGATTAAGCCCTGACTTCCAGTAAATAAGAGTTTTATCCTGCGGAGTGTAACAGAGTTTCTTTATTGTATAATCACCTTCTGATTATATTGAGCTGTTGCAATTCACTTGGTGAAACCCAGTGTTGGGTTAGACTGTGTGTCTCTGAGGGTATGGCTATCTTTCTGCCATGTGTTCTCCAAATACTTGTCCCAGGGGGTGCACTGTAGAAAATCACACACCAGTAGCTAAATATCACGATGTGTTATAATGGTTTTTTCATGATGGTCATCTAGAGTTCTAGATGTGCTTCTGCAACAAAAAATAAATGAGACAACAGGTGGCTCTTAGGATGTGTTCAAATTAACTTCTTTGCTCTGGTTTACCGTAAGTTGAAAACTAATGTTCAGCAAATAAGGGATTCAAATTGCATGTGTCGTGCACATTTTCATTTGATTATCAATATGCTGATTCTATGTTAAGATCCAATGTGTCAATTTATGAAAGGGTGGGGAATGTGTGGCTGTTCCGATATTGTTGGACTACAACTCCCTTCAACCATGACCATTATAGCCATGCTGGCTGAAGCTGATGGAAATTGGAATCCAACAATATATCGAAGGCCACAGCTTGTCCATCCTTGATTGATGAAAGCTAGTAAGACACCCTCAGACTTGTTGCTGGAAAATGGTCCAAAAATTATTTTACAGGCAAATGATCCCACACTGCACCCCAGGATCTGACAAATAGCATTAGCACCTTCCACCCTTGTGAACCGAGGTTAGCACATATGTGCTAGAATTGGGTCCATTAAGAATGGAGGAGCTTGAAAGTGTTAGGCTGCCATTCACCCACCGTCCCCACCAACTCGGGGGCAGGCTTTGAGCAAGGCCAAAATTTGACATCCCCAAATGGATCTTTTCAATTTTGTTTCCCCTTGGCTCAGTGCCCTTCACCACCCTAAATCTGGTGCTGCTTGCCCCCACAACCCACACCATTTCCCACCCATTCCTAAACTTTTGGTGAGCAAGGATCGGCTGCACAACCCATTGTGCCATATATTACCGGAGTCTCCCACCTCCTGCGGTTCTTGCCCTACACCCCAAAAGCCAGGTGGATAGCTTGGATGAGCCACAAAGGGCTCAGCTGGAAAAATGGCACAGGGAATTCTTCACCTGTTCCTATGAGTCGCTGCCAAAGCACAGCATCTCAGAACTAGGCAATGAGAGGTTGAGTGGCTGAACGAAATTACACTTATTTGCACCTTTGATAGCCTGTGCATTTGAAACTTCCACCTTCTATCATGTCTTCAAGTATTGGGGGTCTCCACTGTGTTGACGCAGAGCTTGTCAATTGGGGTGGGGAGCAACACATATGATAAAACGGCAGCATGCAGATTAGGGGTGGCAGGATCTCTCATTGTCTACTTTTTGTAATCTGAAAATCAGTTCTCCATATTTCTGCAGCAACCTGAGATTTTTTTCTATAAGGAAACCATAAAACCAGCATTTTCTCCCCTAATGAACACATTTTTGTATGCACTTTTGACTAAGTTACAAATTTTGCAATACACACACACACACACACACACACACACACACACACATACAGTGGTACCTCGGGTTACGTACTTAATTCGTTCTGGAGGTCCATTCTTAACCTGAAACTGTTCTTAACCTGAAGCACCACTTTAGCTAATGGGGCCTCCTGCTGCCGCCGCGCCGCTGGAGCACAATTTCTGTTCTCATCCTGAAGCAAAGTTCTTAACCTGAAGCACTATTTCTGGGTTAGTGGAGTCTGTAACCTGAAGCGTATGTAACCTGAGGTACCACTGTGTGTAATATATATATATATATATATATATATATATATATATATATAATGCATTTTTTGGGGTGTGTGATTTTAATCCTTCCATTCTTAAACAAATCTGGTTAAGAAAATGCTTGAGGGAAGCAAGTTGATAGTAAAAGCAGCAAAGAGGCTTATGGCACCTTAAAAATTAACACGTTTTCTCATGGGAGAAGCTTTCAGGGACCAGAAAACATTCCACTTTATTGTTTTTGCTGCATCAGACTAAGTTACAACCCCCTGGAAAGAGATAGAAGTAGGTAGTAGATTTTTTTTTTGATGTCCTGTCGCAATAGAAATCTCTAATTCAAACTCTTTATTTGCATACTGCTATTTGCATACTGCTATTCTGTAGACATTACACTCAAAGCAGTGCAGCTTGCAGAACAACAAGCAAAATATATTGTTACACACTACTCCTCTGTATAAAAGATAATTCAAAACAGTTTCCTAATAGATTCATAATAACCTCAGTATCATAATATCAAAATAATTCATTCAAAATTCATAACTAACAGGAAGAAAGTATGACATCCTTTGATCTAGATGGTGAGAGTGGCCGAAGGAGCCCATTTTTACAGGAATGGATAGATCATTTTATTTCCAGTCTGTTCCCATTTTGCATGTGTTCATTCATAAGCCCATTCCATCCCATTTCCATATAAATATAATAATAATGATAAGCACAACACAAATGAAAATTTGGGTTTAAATATGCTTCTAATGTTAACATATGCATTTTAAAATGCATTTTATCCAAAAATATGTTTTTAAGAATTTTTTGGTTATGCTTGAGCAGAGGAGTGTTTCACAAAATTTGCAAAAGTGCAAAATCTGAAGAATAAATACATTTTACCCAGCACAGACTTTGAGAGGCATGGGGCAGGGCAGTTTGCATCTCAATGCATGGAAATCCATTTCCTCAAATATCCCTACTTTAAAGAGCAGGTGGAGCCTGTTCTCAGTCCCAGGTATTGGTGGGAACAGGGGAGATGCTCTCAGAGTCAGGGGAAAATAGCAAAAGCTTTCTCTTTTAGCATAGTTCACCAGATTTAATATGAAATAGTTAGGGTGTGGTGCTAGCAGTTTTCCAGAATACTGAATTCACTAACAGTTCTGTATGCGTAGAGAGATATGGCATGTTTGTGGTGATTGCAGAGAAATAGCAAACAGCATGAAAAAATCAGGAACAGCACACTAGCCCATTTTTACTCCTGATGTACCTCTGGTGGTTTCACAGAATTCACATTTTACTTATAGCATGAAAAGGAAGTGTCAGAAAATAATGGATGAATTCTTCTGTCAATCATCAGCCATTCTTTGAAATAACAATAGAGATTGGGATGCCCATGTCATTCCACTGAAATTCACCGAGCCGTGTTAGTTTACATTATCAGTAGTTTCCAAACTGATTTCTAGGGAAACCTGGAACTTATTTGAAGCTTGTTTCCTTTCCTTTTTAGAATTGTGAGCTTTATATGTTTTTAAGATGCCACAACAGGCCGACCCATTAATGAGACAAACGGAGGCAGATGCCTCAGGTAGCAAAATCCAAAGGGCATCTCTGCAGGTGCTCCCTACCCCCACCCATGGGCACTATCAGAGAAGCAAGGAGAAGTGGTTGCAGTGGTGCCCAGGTTCTGGGCAAGATCTTGTGGGGTTCACATGCAATTTCACCACAACTCAGCAATCCTGATAAGTGAGGTTTTGGCGGGAGTGAACAGCACCTTCCTGGTTTGCTTCAGGTGGCAAAATGGGATGGGCAACCCACAATGATTCATTAGTGGGTGAATTGATAATGGTGGAGAAGCTTCACCCAAAGTCAGTTTGCCCTACATTAGGCAGGCTGAAATAGTCTCTCTCCCTCTGTCCCCCCAAATGAGGAACAGGTAGGATAATTACTAAATGTCTCTGTAACAGAGGAGCTGGTAGCTCAGGGATCCCGTCAAGAAGGAACTGATTTGGACAATGCAGAAGCAAATTTAGAGCTCAGTTGTTGAGCTAATTCAATGAAGAATATTAGGTGAGGATGCTGTACCCTTTAGCTATACAGTGGTACCTCGGGTTACATACACTTCAGGTTACATACGCTTCAGGTTACAGACTCCGCTAACCCAGAAATAGTGCTTCAGGTTAAGAACTTTGCTTCAGGTTGAGAACAGAAATCGTGCTCCGGCAGTGCAGTGGCAGCAGGAGGCCCCATTAGCTAAAGTGGTGTTTCAGGTTAAGAACAGTTTCAAGTTAAGTACAGGCCTCTGGAACGAATTAAGTACTTAACCCGAGGTACCACAGTATGGGTGACTTTATGCTGCATTTCATATTCTTTTCTTCTCTCATATCTATTTATCTATCTATCTATCTATCTATCTAATCTATCTATCTACACACACACACACACACACACACACACACACTTTGATTGTATAAAAATGAAGAAAAAATAAACAAAAAGCAATGAGAGATCAGGGACTGCTGTAATTGGCAGCACAGTTACTTGGAAGAAAGTCCTATTAAAATTAATACGACTTGCTTCTGAATAAATATAGTTAAGACTGGGTTGTGAATGCAATCTGTTCATTTAATCCAGTTTAATGCTACCGTTTCAAATGGTTGGGGCATAGTTCCTCAATTAAACAGTGCCTCTGTGGCTGCTCCCATTTCACAAAGCTCCCATCTAAAACCTCTGCCCACAAGCTATGGGCACTTTGTGTGGTTCTAAACTAGACCTTCATTGGTTGCCAGGACAACTAAGTAAGAGATGTGGGATAGAAAAAATATGCCTCCTCTAAAATCAGATGCCTGAAGCTGGACTATGTCAAATCTTCTGATATATTTCTCTCGCTTTATCAAAACTTTTTAATGGTTTCCCACCACATTCTTCTGATACTTTTCCCAGAGCTGTAACAAGCACATTCACTTTCAGTCAATTCAGGAATGTTTTGGACATACTGCAAAATCCCTCCAGCCTCGTAGAAACACTTTTGCTTTCTTGTGATGTGGGGGGGAAGGAACTGCTAGTTTTGCTTTGAGTTCTGCTTTAGACATCTACTTGACGTTACACATTTACCTTTACTCAGTACTATTTTTCTAGAAAAAGAGGTGCCAGAACTCACCACGAACACATCCCTTGTTCTCTTAGAATGGCAATGCCTGAGAGGTGCCAGAACTGAGTTCCGGTAAATTCTGAATGAAAAAAGGCCCTGCCTTCACTTTTTAAAAACCAGTCTTTTTTTTTAACCCTTACAAAAAAAAACCAACCCTGTAGACTAGCAAAACAAATTGTGACTGACAATTGATTTGCAAAGGAGTGGTGCACACCAAAATGCTAAATTATCAGGATTTGAGAAGTCAAACACCAGTTTGTTGCTAACCCTTGAAATGCACATTTGGTTTCAGACCTGGAATCAGGGAACCTGGGTCATCACCAAACAGCTACAAACAGCTTGAGTTGCAGTGGGAAAGTGATGGATGGGTGGGGGTATTTAATTGTTTTCCAAACCCTCCTCCCCCCCCCCCTTGATCCCATTCTGCCTGCCTGGGATCTGGAGACATGTTTGCAGCAGCATGTGGTAAAGACCCAATTCTGCTCCCAAATATATAGTTCTGAATATTAATTTGAGATTACCATCATGACAGTTGCACCTGTCAGTCTTTTGTGAACGATAAAGGGGGAGCATATTTCCCTCCACTAAGGAAATTATTTGTTAGCAGTGTGTTCACAAATAGGTTCTGAGTACGAAATAGATTGCGATAGAAAAGAAGACAATCTACAAACTCCTTCCCTCCACCACACAGATGTAAATCTGTTTATTCTTTGTCATGATAAAAAGGAATTTTCGTAACGACTGCACATTTGATCGGGATGCTCAAACATTCAGCTGCATTAATATTTATGATTGCCTCCCCCCTTTCTCTTCCATATCTCCTAATCTTAGCCCTATATTGAAATGAAATTTTCTTTTAAAAAAGGGAAATAGGAAAAATAAATGTGCTCTTCTGATAAGGAACATGGCTGACCTTGATTGTTAGGGTTTTTGCTTAAGGTTGTTTGGTAACAAAGGTGCATCCTACATGCACTTACTGGGAAACTGCTTTATATTGGGGGCAGGATCTGTATTTATGAGTAACTGTGACACAGAGAAGCAGGTGAGATTGTGATGATTTAATGCTCCCATGCAACACATGTAGGCAGCAGCTGTTACTTGTAAATAGGGGGGGATAAGACATCTCTATTCAGGCAAGTAACGGTACAAGCTTGGCAGGAGTCACAATTCAGGAGTTCAAGAACAATGGAAGAAGTTCGGAACTGAATGGAAGCAATGAAGGTGTCCCAACAAGGTCCTACATCCCACCTGCCAAGCTGTTAAGATGAAGAATGGTGCACTAACTTCCACTAGACTTCCTCACTTTGCAGCAAAGTTGAGATTGCAAGCATGCACTCCCATCAGGGCGGGTGGGTCTGTCAGGAGTTCAGCCAACACTCGAGTAGGACTCTGGCAGAGACACATGCCCGACTGGTTGATCGTTCGGGAGCTTCATAAGCTTTCTTCAGCCTGAACATCACAGCGACCGATGCCAACTGACACCGGCACACTTAGGGATCCACAGAGTTTGTGCAGTCGTGTAACAGACCTCAGCAACTCAGCATTTTGGCTAATCTACTTTATTTACATATAAACACACACGGAGAACTGCAGCATGGCTTCCTCTCTCTTTAGCATCAGACAGCAAAGAGAAAAAGAACAAAGGACAATAGTTCCACTTCACGGAACACAGTAACACAAACATCCTGTCTCCGTCACTTCCCACTCTGTGGAGTCAAAACATACATCATCATGTGAAAGACAAAAATCCCATGACTGCAATCATGGAGCAGGAATTCTAACAGGGTCTGCTCCCATCTGTGAAGGTGGTGCCTGTTTCTAGGCAACAAGACTTCACCTTCCTGTTGGGGCTCTTGTTCAGTCATTGGCACCTACTGTGGTACCTCCCACCTCAACAGCTCATAATACCCCCTAACCTCCACTGAGGCTCTGCACTCTGCAGGAAGGTGGGGAAAAGAACCAACATCCCTGATCCCCATTCTGAAGCAGCTGAAGTTGGGAAAGAAAAGGAGATCCCCTCACCTTTCATCCAGATTCCACCAGTACCCCCTTCCTGGTTTCTTCCTTCTCCCATTTCAAGACCTGCCAATACAAGCCTCCTCTTGGCAGCAGTGTGGGGGCTCATGACATTAACTGAGTTGTTAGCACTAGACACTTATGTAGAATCTCAACATAGAATAAATGTGCCTTCCCTGGACTCATACGGGGGGGTGTCTAGATCTTTTCCTAACTAAAGGTGTTACCCCTCCCTCCCAAATAATCCAACAACATAGAAATGGTGCAAATCTTATCCCTTTGGTTTTCCCTTTACAGTTTTTAGTTGCTTTGACTCAGAGCGAACCTTGAAATTGGGTTTAGGGGAAATCTGTTAAGTATCTAGATGTGGATGTGTGGGTGTATGCAGACCTTCCATATGGAATTTCATTAGCCTATTCCCCCCCCCAAAAAAAACCACCCTTTTTGTCTTCCGTCTATGTTACCTGATTCACCTCAATAGAAGCCCTAAAAATGCAGAAATCTACTGATAAGCTGGGTCCCTAACAAAATTTGGTGGGTGTGGGGTTATTCACTTATTATATCCAATGTGTAGAAATGGGGCAGGGTAGAACACGGAGCCTACTAGTGTTGTTATCTGATGTGTGAATAGGTCTATGAAACTATCTAAAGGTATTCAGTGAAGAGTCACCACAGCATTCGGCTGTGTAACTCTGGGAATATAATTATATACCTTTAGGAGCTGAGGTTTTGTTTGGCAGAGAAGGAAAGCAAACAGGAATTTGATTCACATTCGGTGAAACTCTAGAACCATGCAACAATGTTGCTGATGAATTTTTGGAAGCTGCATCTCTTGGTAACAAAGCAACCTGCTTCTTGGAAAGGTGGGCGGCCAAGATGTTCTGCCTGGTCAGAGACATCCACATTTGCTTCAAATGTTGTTTTAGATTACATCCGGTGATTGACAACCTAGAGATGCGCTGATTCTGCTCCTGAAAAATGTCCGAAGGCTTGATTAAACCCTTTCCTTAAAATTCCTCAGATTCTTTACCCAGGTTTGCTTCACATTTCACTGTAACTGACACGCTGATGGCAATTCTACATCTGTCTGTGAGATTCAAGTTTTCTTTTCTTAAAAGTGTGGACGCTATGACAGCTCTTTCTCATCTGCTTCGTACCATAATATCTTAGATAGGGATGCTCTTCAGTCATGGTGATAGTCAGGACTTTTTTTTCAGCCGGAACTCACCGGAACTGAGTCCCGCCACCTATTTGGTGAGTTCCAGCATTACTTTGTTGCGTTCTGGCAGCTGTTTAGTGGCACGGTGTCTGGAGGTGTTCACCGGAGGTTGCAGACAGCATCGTGGCTTTGCATGGGAGGCTGTGGTGCGGCCCAGGCAGAGGGTGATGTTGCAAGTCGGCAATGTATATTTCTTTGTTGCGGTGATGCTCCCTCCTAAGAAAAGCTCAACTTTTGGGGGGAGCTTCCCCCCTAAAAAAACAACTTTGGTTGGTCAACGAGTTCCTGCACTTCTTTTTCTATATATATAAAAAGGCCTGGTGATATTCATTCTAGGGGTAGGAGATAAATTCAACTCACATTTGAAAACAAATCTGGCAAATTCACACTTTCTGAAATGATTTGGGAACTGCCCAAATTCACAGCTATCTGAATATTGCGATGCCAGTCTCCAATTGGTGTCTACAAAAATGTGTGTATTATGGGGAAATGTGCTTAAAATGAATATATTAGCAGAAAATAGAATGCTGCATACAAAAGCAAGTTTATTAGGAGAAATTTGCACAAAAAAATTAAAATGTGGAGAACTGGATTGAAGTAATTGAGCAAGGGGTTCATATTAAAGGCCCACAGTGCTGGAGCAGTTGCCTGTGGGGCCCTGGACTTCTCAACATTGACAGTGCACGTTGAAAATTGCATTTAATAATTTTGGATCAGTCAAAAACTCCCTGGTGAGTCCTGAGAACATTTTGAGGTTGAAAAATTCATATGCCAAATTACAGACATTGTCACTGTTACTGATTACATTGTCAGCCTTACTAATCAATAATAGCTGATTTTATTAAGCTGTTCACATATTATGCCTATTACATTACAAATCTCTCTCCCTCCATCCCTCTCCCTCTTCCTTTTAATTGGAATTGCTGAGGAGATTGTTTTCAGCTTTTGATTTGACATTCACACACCACCTGGTGACCGAGTCAAGGACTGCATTCTTTAAACAAAACTGGAGACATGCAGGTCAACGAGACATTTTCCCTGTGTCTCAAAACCTTTTTTTCCCTCTCCTTCCAACACAAAGCCATGATCCAGCCAGAGTTAAACCCATTTAAGTCTCATTGATTACTATGGGAGAGTTAATTATGCAGTTAAATCTCCCGCAGAAACCTGTGGGACTTAAAACTGCTTACTTCGGCCTGGATTGTGTCCCTAATTGTTGTCAGTAACACAAACAATTAAATTTAGTACACAGCAGCCAAATATAATGGCCAAAAAAGGGCTCATAATTGGCTGTGTCAGCATTACCTGCAGCCTTAACGGAGAAGGGGGAGTCTGAGTATTCACATTTTAGTGAATCAGGACTCCTGGTTCACACCTGCATGGGCATAGGAATGGGGGGATATTGTTTACTCTGCATTTTGATACAAGCTTGGCTGACCTACCGTATTTTTCATCCCATAGGACGCTCCGTCCCACAGGACGCACCTAGTTTTTTTTTTTTGGGGGGGGGGAAATAAAGGAATTTTTTCCCCTTTATTCCCCCCCCCAAACCAGGTCAGGGAACAGCGGGATGGCAGCGCTGCGCCTCCCCGCTGTCCCCCGAGCTTGTGGGGCTGGCCGATGTCTGCCCGGCGCGCGGGGCGCTCCGCTTCAGGGTGCTCCGCTTGCCGGGCGGCAGGCTGCTATCCGCAGCATGGGGAGCCCTGCAGGAACTCCCGCAGGGCTCCCCACGCTGCGGATGTCTGCCCGGCGCAAGGGGTGCTCTGCTCCAGGGCGCCTTGCGTGCCGGGTGGCAGGCTGCTATCCGCAGCCTAGGGAGCCCTGCGGGAACTCCCGCGGGCTCCCCAGGCTTGCTGATAGCTTCCTGAAGCCTGGAGAGCGAGAGGGGTCGGTGCGCACCGACCCCTCTCGCTCGCCAAGCTTCAGCGAAAGCATGTATTCGTCCCATAGGATGCACACAGATTTCCCCTTCATTTTTGGAGGGGAAAATGTGCGTCCTATAGGGCGAAAAATACGGTACCTTACCTGGACCTATGCACAGATTAGAACATAGACAAGGTTGCAGATTTAATTCTCGTGTAGGACAGCTGCATATTCCTGCATTGCAGGGGATTGGACTAGAGGACCCTCAAGGTCCCATCCAAGTCTAGAATTCTGTGATTCTACATTTCTGAGCTTGCCTGGTCAGAAGTTGTGCAGGCTTTCCCTGCAATAATCACAAGAAAAATAAGAGATCTGGGGATTATCTCTTTGCATTTAAGAATGGTTTGTCTGAAATCAGAGTCAATGATACATTAAAAGCCCTTTAAAGCCCTTCATGGCCTAGGACCCTTGTACCTATGGGACCACCTCTCCTGGTATGCCCCACGGAGGACCTTAAGGTCCATAAATAGCAACACCCTAGAGGTCCCAGGCTCTAAGGAAGTTAGATTAGCCTCAACCAGAGCCAGAGCTTTTTCAACACTGGCTCCGGCCTGGTGGAACGCTCTGCCTCATGAGACCAGGGCCCTGCAGAATCTGATTTCTTTCCGCAGGGCCTGTAAGACAGAGTTGTTCCGCCTGGTCTTTGGCTTGGAGTCAATTTGATTCCCTCCCCCTTTTTTCCTTTCTCCTCCTGTGATGAGGCTGCATTTTAATGTTTCAATGTTTTAATGTTGTATTTTAATCTTGTTTTTAAGTTGTATTCATTCAACTTGTTTTTATTATTGCTTGTTAGCTGCCCTACGTCCGGCCTTGGCTGGGGAGGGCGGGGTACAAATAAAATTTATTATTATTATTATTAAAAATACATTGTAGCAAGCAAAACAATCTACAAAAGTTTCATTGACTTCTTTTGCATTACTCTGCAGTAACTGATTTGCAGCATGCGGCCTGTGATTAAAGGAATTGTGAATCAGGTCGTATACGATTATGCTAAGCATGCTTCACTTAATTTTATCAAGTACAAAATTGCATCGGGTTGAAAATACTAATTCAGAGCCCTTGATTGCCTTTGACCATTATATTTAGGTTGAAGATTACATCTGTTATAACTTTTGCATTGTAAGCGGGAGGTGGAGATTCAGAGGGATATGAAAACCCCAAGCTACAATGATTTGCTCAGCTTATATAAATATCAATCTTACGTTTCTCATCCCTTGACCACCCTTTTTGAAACTATCAAACTACGCATGAATAGTGAGAGTTAAGTTACAGCAAGACAAATAGCTGAAGGCTATTGAACAACGCAGAGAATGGTATATGAAGAATGTGTGCTTTCCATACATTATTTATTTGGCATCATTGCTTTATTACAAGGATTCCTATTTGAATAGTTTGTGGTTGTTTGAACAATGCACGGTGCAAGCAAAACAACTCTTGGGGTTGCTTTGGAAAACCCGCTTGGAGAAACACCGCCACAGTGGTCCAACTATTAGTGAGAGTGAGTTAGTTCTTAAAAACCTAAGAAAAGCCTGCTGGATCAGGCCAGTTGCCTGTCTAGTCCAGCATCCTGTTCCTACCATGGCACAAATGCCTCTTGGCACAAGAGCACTCTCCCCTCAGTGGCTTCCAGCAACAGACATTCGGAAGCATTATTGCTTCTGAAAAGAAGAACATAGCTGTGATGGCGAATAGCTATCAATAGCCTTAGCCCCCCTGAGTTTCTCCAGTCCAAGATGGTGGCCATCACTCTTGTGGGAGTAGAGTTCCATAGTTGAACTGTGTGCTTTGTGAAGAAGTGCTGTGCTTTCTTTCTTCTGTCCTGAATCCTGCAACAAGATTCAGGCAACAGATCTTGAGGCAAACCTAGGGGTGAATAATGGTTGGTTATTCACTTTGTTTGTTCTATCATCAGGAGGCGGGTGCCGTTTTAGGTGTGAAACAATGGAATATCTCGGGTTCAAGGGCCAAATGCAACTCCTCGGGACTCTTGGACTATGCCCCCTCCCCAGCCACACCCATGACTAGCCATGAACTGGACTCTCCAGGAAGGTTTTTGCCTGGCTAGGTTGTGCACTTGAACTCTGTTCTTACCTGGGTGGAGGTATGTGTAGAAACTATCCTATTGTATGAAGGTGATATTTATTACTTATCTCATTTTTACCTCTGGCCTTACCCACCACAGACTGGCATGTGACTCATGAATGGACTGCAACCCACAGGCTGAAAAACTTCCCCACCCTGGTCTTAGGCCATTTCTCAAGCATCCAATATACCTCAAGGACGCGGGTGGCGCTGTGGGTTAAACCACAGAGCCTAGGGCTTGCCGATCAGAAGGTCAGTGGTTCGAATCCCCGCGATGGGGTGAGCTCCCATTGATCGGTCCCTGCTCCTGACAACCTAGCAATTCGAAAGCATGTCAAAGTGCAAGTAGATAAATAGGTGCCGCTCTGGCGGGAAGGTAAACGGTGTTTCCATGCACTGCTCTGGTTCACCAGAAGCAGCTTAGTCATGCTGGCCACATGACCCGGAAGCTGTATGCTGGCTCCCTCGGCCAATAAAGCGAGATGAGCGCCGCAACCCCAGCTTCGGCCATGACTGGACCTAATGGTCAGGGGTCCCTTTAGCTTTTTTATTGTACCTCAGGGACTTGACTGCGGCCCATGCAGGAGTGTGTCATGTGATCTGACTTGTGTTACACCTATAGACTTATGGCACCTATAAGCTGCAACAGTTTGCAGAAGCCACACCAGGTGGTGGAGGCGAGGGGTCGCCACTGAAGGGTGTCCTTTTAATCAGAATGGTATTGATTACAGGTTTTATTTTTCAGTTTTCTGTTTCCTGTGTCATGCTATCAATTACTAGACATTCAAGGCACATAGGGGGGAATTCAATGTAGTGCTATGGCAGTCATTCTATTAGCTTAAGCATTTCAGCTTGCCAGACAGAAAGATCCCCTCTCCTCCACCTATATGCTATTCTGGGGTTTCTCCTGGCCCCCTGGAGCTAATATTGAGGAGGAGATGTGCAGAGGCAAGAAATGGGGCTAAGGCACATGGCACTAGCAGAAGTCCTTGCATGGGTTTCCTTTAATGGGACTCGTAGTTGAATTTGGACAATAGCCATTCTTGGGTTATTAAATATCCTTGAAGTGACGGAGATTTATGCACTAGGAAAGACAAGGAATACAGCCAGGTTGTTGTTGCTGTCACTGCCTCATGATGTCATGCCTGAGACAAAGAAAATCATGTGACCAGTAGCTTGTCTCTAGGATGGTGAGTTCCATGCAAGCCAGTAATGAAGAGTCAACACACAAGCCTTTGGGGTATGAGAACCAGAAGTCCGGTTATCAACACTTAAGATATGGTAGTGAAAGTGGTTGGCCTCACCTCACCCTCTGCTCAGGTAACTCTGCCTTGGCTCAGAGCCCAAGAGTACACTTCCCACTCATTGGTCATCAGAGCCTTCCCTTCTAACCTGCCAACAGAGGCCTGGCTGCATCACACACAGGTAGGCCCTCAAGGATCCCTGCTTCCTTTGAGCTTAATGGCTTTGAGAGTCTGGGAAACCCTCCTTTTGCCCTTTAAGTCAGGGATGGGGAACCTACAGCCCTGCAGATATTGGTGGACTCCAACTTCCACTCAATCCAGCCAGTATGGCCAGTGGTCAGAGACAATGGGGGTTGTAGTTCCAATAGTTTCTGTTTTCCAACATCTGCCATAGTAAAACAGGGCATATCCTCCTTTGTTCTGAGTTCGGCCACATCAGTTCCAGACTTAGGCATGCAATGTATCCAAGAGGGCATATTTGTAGCCCTGTAAAACAACATACAGCCCACCGGTGCTTTGTTTGGGAACAGAAAGATATTGTAATGTAGCAGAAGACCAAATGTTTTGCGTGCCAAATTGAATCCTGGCATCTCCAGTTAAAAAGATCGGGTGGTGGGAGATTGGAAAGACCTCTGCCTGACATCTTGGAGGCAAGAAGAGACAGTACTGGGTAGTCAGATTAATAGCCTGACCTGGTATAAGGAAGCTCCCTTTTCAAATAGCTGATCAACATATTTGCATCTTCTTTCACAGAGCTATGCACCTGCAGTCCCAGCTGCTGAGCTGGCAGATTGCATGCAGCATGCATTGACATCAGTATACGACCACGTAGCTGCATTGTTGTGAATGTGTACAGGTCGTCTGAGAACTCTTAATGCTGAGTCTGGCTGGATGAATGACCATACTTTAAGGCTGCATGTCTAGAAACTCAGGTCAGAGGTGAATGACTACGTGTTTAAAATGCAGAATTGGCCCATTCTTGTCCATGCTGAAGATTCCCCTCCCTGCAATCATTTACACAAGTAATTGATGCCAAGGTTGAATGTTTGCAGAATTAAAAGGGGCATCAGCCTGGTGAAAGTTAATTCATTTCTTGTTTCAGTCAAATATTTGGCAATCATTTCCTGTATTCACTCGGCCCTGGATTTATACAGCTTGTGTTGATTAAAGCGGCCTTAATATGCATGGAGTTTTGAAAGACTGCAGATTTAAAGTAGTGGTTGCCAAACTTTTCAGCACTTGTTCCCATCTGTCAATAAGATCCTGTTTTCGTCTTCTTTCTGGCTCTGTTCCCTAATCTTGTATACACACACACAACATGTAGCACATTATTATTATTTGCTATACAGAATTGGTACGCAAGCTGTAACCATAATAAAAAAAATCCTTCCAGTAGCACCTTTAAGACCAACTAAGTTAGTTCTTGGTATGAGCTTTCGTGTGCAAGCACACTTCTTCAGATACACTGACCTCAGTGTATCTGAAGTGTGCTTGCACACGAAAGCTCATACCAAGAACTAACTTAGTTGGTCTTAAAGGTGCTACTGGAAGGATTTTTTTTATTTTGACTATGGCAGACCAACACGGCTACCTATCTGAAGCTGTAACCATGAAATGGTTAAATATGCACAGAAAAGCATGAATATACTAACCTTGCACATCTAGTCCCTTGAACCACCACTCACTCAACATTTATTGATGGCAACATGGCAGTCCCAGCCAGCATGGCCAATGTTCAGAGATTATGGAAGTTGTAGTCCAAAAACATCTAGAGGGCTACAGATCCTCACCATTCCTGCCTTAGATCAACCACAGGTTTTGTATGACCCTTGTGTTTTGACTGCTGGGCTTCCAACAAGGTCTCTGCATCTCTACCTGCCAGGATCCATTCTTTTCTCCATCTGGGCCCATTCAGGTTCTGAATTTTGTCTTTCAAGAATGAACAACTCTATAGGACCTTTTAAATCATCATGATTGTTATGATTTTCAGGTCCCTGGGTTCAGTGTTGTTGTTGTTTAGTTGTTTAGTCGTGTCCGACTCTGCATGACCCCATGGACCAGAGCACACCAGGCACTCCTGTCTTCCACTGCCTCCCGCTGTCTGGCCAAACTCATGCTGGTAGCTTCAAGAACACTGTCCAACCATCTCATCCTCTGTCGTCCCCTTCTCCTTGTCCCCTCCATCTTTCCCAACATCAGGGTCTTTTCCAGGGAGTCTTCTCTTCTCATGAGATGGCCAAAGTATTGAAGCCTCAGCTTCAGGATCTATCCTTCCAGTGAGCACTCAGGGCTGATTTCCTTAAGAATGGATAGGTTTGATCTTCCTGCAGTCAGATCACTGCCTTGCCATGGCGAAGGGCTTGAATAACTCAGAGCAGCTATGAACTATGCCAAGCAGGGCACCCAAAACGGACAGGTCATAGTGAAGAGTTTTGACCAAATATGATCCACCTGGAGCAGGAACCGGCAAGCCACTCCAGTATCCCTGCCAAGAAAACTCCATGGACAAAGACAACTGGGTTCAGTAGGAACCCCAAACTACTAATTACAATGCATGCATTATTGCATCCTTATAATGGTTGAACGTCAGAATTTTTTTTGCCTGACAGTCTCTCTTGTCCATGGAAAACAACCTCTAACGTAATGTGTTTGACAGATAACCACAATACCATTGTAAGGGATTCTGACAAGTTTGTTTTTGTTAACCTCAGCTTTCCTTTTAATGCTGTCCCCCCCCCCCCAAGGTGGTACTGTAAATGAAATTTTAAAAATGGATTTAAATTTTTAAAAATGCAGTATAGCTATATAATTCCCCTCCAACCCTCGTCCCCACAAAAAAAAAAAAAAATCCACTTGGGTGCAGTCTGTATTAGCTTTTTTTAGTGTTATCTTTTAAATATTTCTGATACATAAAACCACTGATAGCACAGATAATAGAATGAAATAGCAAACCCTCCCAAAGCCTCTGTTAGAATTAAATTTATATGCCTGAGCTTTAGTCACAGCTCAAAAACTCATTATAAGCCAATAGAGTTCAAATATTATATCAGTAGCTCATAATTTAAAGTCAGTGGTTGATGTGCATGATAGTTGTGGTCAGTATAATATTGAAGTGCCTAAACCATTTTTATTTTATTTTTTTGCAATATATTTTATTAGTCTCCAAGGAGAATATCGCCCACTATCTTTGCAGCATGCATGGTGGACCACAAGTAGCAGCCAATTATTGCTGAAATGCTGAGGGGGTGCACATTCTCCCGTTGACCCATTTCAGCTCAGAGAATATGCACCTCAAAGCAGACTTCTGCAAACATACTCCATTCTCTAGCCAGATGTGGAAAAATGCACACAAGATTCCCATGCACACAGTTGGAATTGTACAGCTGTAGCCTTCTTTTAAAACACAGAATCCCACTGCTTAGCTTTTCTGGAGTTGGGGGCTGGATTCAGTCCTCCCTGTTCTCCATTTGTTCCCAAACATCTGAGCACTTTTTCAAAGGGTCCATGAACGTGTAGACCCTGTTGCTCTGCAATGTGCTATTTCGCATAAGCCCCATATGTAAAGCCTCTGACCATTATCCTTTCTCTTTCCATTGCGGAGCTTCTGAGTTACTTATCCTGTCCTCCATTCTGAGGACATCATAGAAGATCAGGGTGCCCTGTTTACATTTGTTTAAAGGTAAAGGGACCCTTGACCATTAGGTCCAGTCGCGGACGACTCTGGGGTTGTGGCGCTCATCTCGCTTTATTGGCCAAGGGAGTCGGCATACAGCTTAGAATCATAGAATCATAGAGTTGGAAGAGACCACAAGGGCCATCGAGTCCAACCCCCTGCCAAGCAGGAAACACCATCAGAGCACTCCTGTCATATGGTTGTCAAGCCTCTGCTTAAAGACCTCCAAAGAAGGAGACTCCACCACACTCCTTGGCAGCAAATTCCACTGTCGAACAGCTCTTACTGTCAGGAAGTTCTTCCTAATGTTTAGGTGGAATCTTCTTTCTTGTAGTTTGGATCCATTGCTCCGTGTCCGCTTCTCTGGAACAGCAGAAAACAACCTTTCTCCCTCCTCTATGTGACATCCTTTTATATATTTGAACATGGCTATCATATCACCCCTTAACCTCCTCTTCTCCAGGCTAAACATGCCCAGCTCCCTTAGCCGTTCCTCATAAGGCATCATTTCCAGGCCTTTGACCATTTTGGTTGCCCTCCTCTGGACACGTTCCAGTTTGTCAGTGTCCTTCTTGAACTGTGGTGCCCAGAACTGGACACAGTACTCCAGGTGAGGTCTGACCAGAGCAGAATACAGTGGCACTATTACTTCCCTTGATCTAGATGCTATACTCCTATTCCTGGTCATGTGGCCAGCATGACTAAGCTGCTTCTGGTGAACCAGAGCAGCGCACGCAAACGCCATTTACCTTCCCGCTGCAGCAGTACCTATTTATCTACTTGCACTTTGACGTGCTTTCGAATTGCTAGGTTGTCAGGAGCAGGGACCGAGCAATGGGACCTCACCCCATCACGGGGATTCGAACTGCCGACCTTCCAATCGGCAAGCCCTAGGCTTTGTGGTTTAACCCACAGCGCCACCCTCGTCCCTGCATTTGTTTAGGTGCCCTTTTAAACATTTCCAAAATCAGCAGAGGCTGGCCAGAGGCGGAGCTAGCTGCTGCAGCACCCTGAGTGGTGCACATGCTGTGCACCCAGGGGTGGGGCCATGGGGGTGGGGTGAGTGTTCCAGGGGGTGAGATACCCAGTGGGGTGGAGCAAGCTGCCCATGGCAGGCTGCTTCCTGGGCGCAGGGGGGGGGGAGAGGGAGCCGTGCCACTTTGCCAGCAGCCTTCCTCCCTTCCCTCTTCCTTTTGACAGCTTGGGGGAGGCTCTCCCCCCCCCCCCCCAGGAAGCAGCCCTGGAGCAGGGGAACAAAAGTTCATGGTTCATGGGAATTATATAAATTGCAAGCCTTCCCCGAGCTGTCAAAATGAAGGGAGAAGACCACAAGGGCTGCAAGGACTCTTCTGGCTCAGAAATGGAAGCAGCAGGAACTTCCAGCACTGGAAGACTGGCAGGTTAAGATGGTGGAATACGTAGAGATGGCCAAGTTGATGGGGAAGATCCAGAATCAGCGTGACAAACTGTTTCAAAAGGACTGGAACAAATTTATATCTTACATGAAAGAAAATTGTAAACATTTGAAAACGTTTAGGTTTGAACTGAAATGTTTTGTAATGTAAATAAATATAAGGAACTGATTTACTGATAATAAGGTGAAATATTATAATATGATAAAAGGTAAATAAGTGATTATAGAAAAGCGAAGAATATGGAAAGTATGTGGAAGTCAGAAAGAGGGAGGGAAGGAGGTTGATGCTCTTGTAGAGTAATGTATTAAGTTACAGAATTATGTAACAAAATGTGAATATGATAAAAGTGGAAAATTTAATAAAAATTATTTTAAAAAAAACAAAATGAAGGGGGAAGGGGTGGAGGCCGCCAGCAAGGCGGTGCAGCTCCGCCCCTTTCCCCAACGGCTAGGGGTAGGCTTGGGAGTCGCAGGCGGGTGGCATGCCAAATATCACCCCCCCCAGTGATGACACCCAGTGCACACCGCCCCCACCGCCCCCTTCCTCCGCCCCTCAGACTGGCCTGTTAGAGTGAATGGAGCACTAAGCTACCAGCACCCATCCAGACAGCTTCTCGTTGTCTCAGTGTTGAACTTGTAGAATTCAGCAGGGAGGAAGATAGGCACAAAAGTAGAATTAGTTTGCTCTGCCTGCCATTGGTTCTGCTTCTACCTAACATTGGTCTCCTGTACCTGTTCCTCCTGGAAATGGTCACCAGCCACTACTGCAAGCTAGCTGGGGATCTGGTTGCCTCAATAAGACTAGTGATTGGTTGAACTTCTACTGGTGTCACAATACAGCCAGTGAGAATGTTACTTTACAAGGAGTGTTGAAGCTCCCCTGCATCTGAGGGTCTGGGTGTCCCAGACAGCTACAGAGAAGTCATGAGCCTGTGCTACTGATCAGATGACTGACAGCGGGAAAGACCAGGGCTGTCACACCCCATGAATTGCAGTTGTATGAATTTGCACCCATGAAGCATTTTGACACGACAATCTTGTAGAACGTTTTCCACTCTCTTCTGAATTTTTCTTAATATGCCAAGGAATTAATAGATCACACAGTCATGGACAGAAATGTCCTTGTTGTTTTAATTACTGACAAATGGAATTCTGTCTGCCTTAATTAGCTGAGTCATAATACAAAGTTTCTTTTTCTTTTTCTGCATTTCTTCTTCAAAGGCAGAATTAAAAACAATTCACTTCTATTTTTGCTTTCAAACTGTTCATTATAAAGGGGCGTATTCAAGTAACTCAGAGTAGATGCATGGAAAATAATGGACCTAAGTGAATTATGGTCATTAATTTCATTTTTTTAAAAATAAATTTCATTTTTGCATTTTCTATTTTACATAAACAAATGAATTAAATACATAAACATATAATCCCTTTTGACTTCCCTCCCCCCATTGTTGATCTTAATGTAATGATTTCCCCCTCTGCATCTCTTTCATAACTCTATTTTTATAACTTCTTTGTCAAGCCATAGTTCAAATTTTTACTACAAGTTTTCTGTCAATCCTACCAATGTATGTAACTGTTTACAATAGCTTTTCAAATAAATTATAAACTTCCCCCATTCTTTATTAAAGACCTCCTCTTCCTGGTTTCTAATTCTTCCTGTAAGCTTTGCCATCTCGGCATACTTATGGCCATTAATTTTTGTGGATCTGCTCTGAGTAAAAGTTAGTTGAATAGAATCCAAAATCCTTACTTTCGGAACAGATTCCATTCGATTTCCAAGGTATGCCTATATAAGGTTTTCACAAGGAAATGGCATTTTTGCAATCTAATACCAACCGTGTCCAAGAATGGTAATTTAAAGCTTGTTAAGAATATTGCCCCCTCCACTTTGCTCATTGCAAACAGCTGAAAGTCTGGTAAACTTTGATAATAAATCTGATTTGCAATGAGCATTTGAATACTTTTGATTGCAACTGTATATGCACAGCACATCATGCAGTGACTCAGTCCTGAATGGCAGGCCACTTGATGGCACAGGTGAATTTGAGCTGATCGATGCATGCAGCAAAACCATGCCTTATGGCTCTCGAGGGACACTGCCAACATCAGATCTTGGTGGGGAGACGTATCACATGCTGCACTTCAGAATAAAGTTTAATCCTTTCACATGAAAAACTGGTACATTAGGGAGGAAGGCACTTGGTGGGCTGTAACTTTGATATACCATTTTCTGTATGCAGGGAAGGCTGTTATTTCTGTGTGGGCGAGCATGTGTGAAAGAGGCTAAGCCGTAGGCTGTAGCACTTGATAACTCTTGGGTTAGACAAAAAGGAATGAAACTGTACGGAAAGGGGAATTGTTGTTGTTGTTGTTTAGTCGTGTCCAACTCTTCATGACCCCATGGACCAGAGCACGCCAGGCACTCCTGTCTTCCACTGCCTCCTGCAGTTTGGTCAAATTCATGCTGGTAGCTTCGAGAACACTATCAAACCATCTCATCCTCTGTCGTCCCCTTCTCCTTGTGCCCTCCATCTTCCCAACATCAGGGTCTTTTCCAGGGAGTCTTCTCTTCTCATGAGGTGGCCAAAGTATTGGATCCTCAGCTTCAGGATCCGTCCTTCCAGTGAGCACTCAGGGCTGATTTCCTTAAGAATGGATAGGTTTGATCTTCTTGCTGTCCATGAGACTCTCAAGCGTCTCCTCCAGCACCATAATTCAAAAGCATCAATTCTTCGACGATCAGCCTTCTTTATGGTCCAGCTCTCACTTCCATACATCACTACAGGGAAAACCATAGCTTTAACTATACAGACCTTTGTTGGCAAGGTGATGTCTCTGCTTTTTAAGATGCTGTCTAGGTTTGTCATTGCTTGTCTCCCAAGAAGCAGGTGTCTTTTAATTTCGTGGCTGCTGTCACCATCTGCAGTGATCATAGAGCCTAAGAAAGTAAAATCTCTCACTGCCTCCATTTCTTACCCTTCTATTTGCCAGGAGGTGATGAGACCAGTGGCCATGATCTTCGTTTTTTTGATGTTGAGCTTCAAACCATATTTTGCACTCTCCTCTTTCACCCTCATAGGGTCCATCAATTAGGGACACTTGAGGAGGAAGGGATCCAGGGTCAACTACAATCCTGTGTTTTATTTGCATTGTGGGGAAAGTAAAATTTGGGTGTATGTGACAAGATAGCATTCCGGATCATTTTTCTTTTAGCTGTGGAAGCATCCCTTAAGGAGAAGGTGGTTTGTTTTCTTTAATTGTTAATGTCAAATAGTAGAAAATCATGCACCTTGACTTGATAGCTTGCCAGATGCCATGCTAGGCATTTATTAGAACCAGCTTAATCATCACAATGAGCAAGGCAGATGTCATGGTGGGTAGGCCCTCTGAATTCCCCAAACCATTTGCATTGCTATTCGTTTTATGACAATATGTATCTGCGCATCCGATACAGTCAACCAGTCACTGAATCCATATTCTGCTTAATTAATTACTCAACTTAAATTGCTTAACCGCTTCCAGAGATAATTAAATTTGTGTATGTGTGTGTGTGTGTGTTTAAATTATGTGACACAGCATAATTTGCAGTTAGCATGTTCAGTCCCTGCAGAATATTTATTTGGATTATACAAAATGTAACCTTTTCTGCTCATTCCCTGATAAGACTCTGTGCTTGCATCAATTTCTTAAAAGTTTGGGTTTGACAGTTTCACTCTTCAAGATGTAATTCCTAAGGACCAGATGCTTTGCCAAAGGTCTCCTAATCACACCTCCGCACTTTTTCATTGTATATTTTGCTGGATCTCACCTATAGTTAGGTAAGATTTCAAAACATGCTCATTCTCTTGGCTGGTTTATTAAATGCATTCGGCTCAGTGGAATGAGGAGGTGTACGGAAAGAAGAGTTTGCTTCTCTGGGTCACTGGCAATTAAATGCTCTATATCAGCAATTGAAGAGATCGGTGAAAGGATTACGGATCTTTAATGAGGAATTTTGATTCAGGTTGGGGGGGGGAGGTGAGTGGAAGTAAAGGGAGGTGTCTCGCAAAGGAGGGAAAGAGAACAAAATATATATAAGAGCAAAGAAATATTGATCCTGCTGTGCAAACAGTGCCTGAGTCTTGAGGAAGCCAATGTACAATAGAAAGATTCAGTCTGAGGTGTATAGAAAATCTCTTCCATCCATTTATTTGCATAGAGTAGAACACACACGTACAAGAGGAAAATTAATTTTTGAATGCTCATTTTTGAAAGCTCTGAGGAACATTGAAGACATAGAAATGATAATCATTTCAAAGAAATTGATTCATATTTGTTTACTTATTCTTTATTGCCCCTTTCAGTCAAAAATAGGCTCCTGGGCAGCTTAAAAAAATCTATTTCACACATGCACACAAAGGCAGACCCTGCCTTCAGGCTTACTTTCTAAAAAGACAAGATGTGAAAGGAAAATGGATTGGGAGGGAGGGAGAAGGAAACGGATGAACTCAGGTTCATGTTCTTAATCAGAAGATGTTCTGATAACTAGCTGATACGGGAAAGTTCAAGGAGAGGAGACCCTCACCACGAATGCTCCTTTCTCTTTCCTCCTCTGTTACAGCCTGATATAGTATCTGCTGCAAGGTGATAGCTGACAGACACCTCTTTATTTTGGGTTACATTAATGTGTAAGTATGAAGGAGATCCCCAGTAATGAAGGTTCAGACCAAGAGAGGAGGTTCCAGTTTATTTATTAATATTTTTAAAATAACAATTTTATACCACTTTCTAGCCCTCCAATGTGTTTTATGTGCGAGAACCAAACCAAACACAAGCAAGTAAAAACAGAACAAAAAAACCCTCACTGATTTTTCAAGTTTCAGTGTAATTTATGAGCATTTTGGAATCTGCACTGCAGAATACCTTGGAGTCTGTGCTTAGGGATTTTGTGCAGATAGGGAACCATCTTCAAGCAGTTGGTTCAGTTGTTCTAATGCTGGAGAAGAGCAGGGAAGGCAGAAAGACCTAGTGATGAAGCAGATGATAAGTAAAGGGCACAAAAGCAGGGGAAGCAGAGGGGGTTATGAATGGATTGGGGGGGGGGGAATCCACCACTAGGAGAGAAGGAAGGCTGTCACCAGTAAAAAGAATACCCCTGACTATAAGAGGCAGTTGAAAGCTAGACTGAGGACTCGGCTACACTAGCAAAGAAACAGTGGTTTGAATGTGCTATAAACATGCAACACCAGATGGCGGCAGAGAGCAGGAAATTTCAAGAAGCGATTTTCCGTAGTGATTTTTTTCTTTGTTATCTCATTTCTGACTTATTTATAGAGTCATCGTTTTTCCTGTGTCTACATCCACCCTGGGCTTAAGGACATGTGAGGGATTCAATTTCATACCCTCCAACTTCCTGGTGGTGAAAAGCGGGATGTGCGTTCATTGGCCCTGCACTCTCACGCGAGCCCAACACCCCCATCTAATTTTCCCCTTGAGGGGGCAGATTTGTGTGTTCCTGCAACACACGCCCATGCCCTACCTGATCCGGACCACCATCTGCAGCCCATTTTCTCCTTCCCCTCTGCCACCTTTGCCAGCACTGCCTTTCTGCTTGCTTCCTCCCCTTTCCCAGCTATCAAGGACACTACTTGCCTCCAGTCTTGTCTACCTCCTGAATTCCTCCACTCCTCACCTCCCAGACACCCCTCTCTAGTGAATGCTCCCCGTCATCCACCCCCTTCCTCCCTTACCAAGCTCCCAATCCCCCACTTGAACACTGCTTTCCAGCTGCCCTTAACCCTGGAAGAAGTTAGCCCTTCCCACTTCCCTCCCTCCACATTCTAGCTGCAGCCCTGATGTGGTTGAGGGTTGCTTGTGAGTGACCCAACCACATGGTCATGGCAGATTGCTCAAGCCTTTCCCATTGAATCAGTATCCTAACCCTTTCCACCATGTGGTTGCATCATTTACCTACAGCCAAGCAGACCCCATGTGCATTTTTTCTTTTTAAAAAAAAAATATTTTGCTTATTTTGCAGTTGCAATCGGGGAAAATACAGAGAGAGAGAGAGAGAGAGAGAGAGAGAGAGAATAAGTAACTACTGCTGAACTCGGCGGGTGATTCTAGTATGCTCTGGGTATATACTACAATTACTGATTGTGGTTCTGAACCTGAGTGGGTGAAAAATAAATATCCACCGCCATTTTTGAAACATGCTCTTTTCTGTGTTCAAACAGGTTTATTTTGTAATTTTGTTGTTGGTAACACTTTAAAAGAATTAAATCTTTTTGAAGTATATAATTCAGCTGAAAAAAACATATTGTGCACTATTCACTCAAAGTAAAACAATTCTAAGGGCACACATTGTGCACCTAAAAATGTAATGTGTGAATGAGACAACCATGTGTTTGGAAATGCATGTATCATATAGGTATATGCTCCAAACAACAAGTGTTGTCTGCATCTCCCTGCCCAGTGTACGCTCAGTTGCAAATCCAATTTGTATGCAGATCGCCTCGCAGTTTATGAAATGGTTTTCAGTCCTATGGATTTAAATGGGAGACTTAAATGCATGCTTAAATCTTTCCTTTTGAAAAGAATGGGTTTTTATTTTATTTTTTAATCAACACAAATTGTTGTGATGGGAAGGATGGTTTTCACTCCGTTGCTAAAAGAACAAAAACAATTACTCTGGTGCATCACTGATTCCTGGGCGTGAGAGTGTGAGTTGTTCCGCTGACCCTCATTGTCACCTAAAGATTCCCCATTCATTTCAATGAGAGCAGCTGATCCAGTGGTCATTTTTTTCTTTCATTCATTCAGTTCTGCTCCCTCATTTGGAATTAATGGGCCACAGTCAGATGCATGCCTGGATTTCTTGACCAGAGCAAGTGTTACTCCCCCACCCCAATATTTGCCTGTAACATCCATCCATATTTTTGAATCTATACATTTCCCCCTCAAGCCTTATATTTAATTCCTGTCATATGTTAACAGGTAGCAATATAATCCAGCCAATTTGATACTCAGTTGGTATATTAAGAAAGCCTTTTGAAATTAAAATAAATCACTTAAAGAATTATTGATTCATTTCCACATACGGTGTTCCAGCTGCCTATTAATTGTCGACTGCTTGTCCTCACATGAGACAGAATGTTTTCTCATATTCTTGATTTCCATTTCATCCCTCTCTTCAAGTTAATTATGCAGCAGTGATGTTTACCAAGGCTATTGCTTCCCCTCCTTGTCTGCCACCCCCTGCCCCCCAAAAATAAACTACACTATTCCCATGAAAGTAATATCCTGTGCAGTGGAGCACATCAGAAACTATGGAAAGACTTTGGCTTTCATCCAACTCTATCAAACTGCAGGGGTTTCTTTTTGGTTTGGCTTTGTTCCTTTCTTTTCAGCGCTGTAAATCTTTCAGTGTTTTATGTTGTTTGTACACTTGGAATCTGGGGGAACAACGTGGAGGCTTAGGCAGGAGTGCTATATAGTCCAAAGCAAAAAAAATAACCCAAAAACCACCCTGTACATTTTTAAAGGAATGGGGTTGTGGTCAGAAACGAGTGAATCCCAATGAGCCTTGTAAGTGATGAACATGACTGAGTATTAAAAATAGAGTCCAGCTTCCAACCTTTCACCCACCACCTCCCTCCTGCCCTATGGATGCTATTTATGTAGCTTTCTGAAGAATTGGATAACGATCACATCAGATAAATGCCCTTGGTTTTCCTAGTCGTTTTTAAGGTCCACAGCAGTCACCTGAAGGGAACCTCACGAGAAGTTGGCTCCTTTACTCAAAAGTCCAAAGTCTTGTATAAGGAACTAACAGCACAGTTGCATGCATGTCCCTTAGAAAGTGGGGGTATAGGATAGCATCCCAAGGATGGGACGATGTGTCACTTGAGTTACAGGACTGCCACATCAAACAAGCCCCACTCCCATGTCAAGTCTACCCTATTCCCCTGTCATGTGTAGGCTCACTTCCTGTCTGATGAAGCATATAGCCAGTTCATACGTTTCTCTGCCCTCCGGGGTACATAAACGCAAAATGTGGTGGCACCACTTCATGCCATAATCCTGATTACATGTTTTAGGGTCTCCTTGGGGGGAGAATTCTGTTTGGGCCAGTGCAGCAGGCCCACGTCTCTCATAACAGCATGCAGGTGGGGATCCTAAGTCGGGGATGGTTTTTCCAAGCCAAAATCTGCACACTTCCTGTTCTCCGTATGAAGAGCGTGTCATGCTGATTCACACACCCTTAAAATAATAGTAATACTAAGTTCCCCTATTTCTAGATGTTGCTGTTTAATGTTGCCATAATTTTCAATTTTGCTGTCCACAGAGAGTGAAGAGGTTTACCAGCGACAAGTGCTGTCTATTTCCTGTATCGTCTTTGGCATAGTCATAGTGGGCATGATCTGTGCAGCGTTCTACTTCAAAACAAAGTAAGAGCCTTTGTCTAGCCTCTGTCCTGTCATCCTTATGCCTTTTCAGTTCTTCTGTGTTTTTCCTCCATGGCATTATTTCTGAAGAGAGTAAGATACCAGAGACCCAATATACATTATTTCCTTGTGAGTCAACATGCTCCCCCTCCCCCCCCAAAAAACCCCTGCATGTAAAAAAGCCCCCACCATCTCCATGACTGACACTCATAATGTCATTTATCAGAGTTTGCATACAGGAACACAGATGAATGGGAAGGGTTTGAAGAGGTTAATCTTTGATCTTCTGGAAAGGCATGAAAATGCATCGTTTTCCTACCAGCTTTTCATATATCACAAAAACTGGCTTTGGGTGAAACAATGCTGAACATCCTGGCGACAATTTTGTGATCCATAAAATAAATAAATTCATAGTATGGTAATGTCTGCATCTGGCTCGAGCATATCTATTTTGATTCATGACAGATTTATCGGTTATATATCGGAAGATGCAGAGGGCCTGGTAGTTTATATGGCTCAAACTGCTCAATGACTCACAAGATTGGGCTGCTGGCAGTTAATAAATGAAGGTCCAAGCTTGCTTAGAAAGAAAGGAAGGAAGAATGGCCCTGTCTGCACCATGCTACACCTCTAAAGCAGTATTATACTGCTTCAAACATTCATGGTGTCGCTCAGAGAATCCTGGGAACTGTGATTTGTCATGGGCACTGAGTTGTTATTCCCCTCACAACAGCTTCTTACATAGCACAAGGGTCTGCCATTAAAAGAGGAAAAGTCAAAAATTCCATTGAGCATGCTCAAGCCCACACTAAAATTACATTTGGAGCCAACCTAGATGTGATGTTCATTGCAGTAATCCATTTAATTTGCAGATTTTTTGAATGTAAAGAGGAGCCTCAGGACTGCAGGTTTGGGGAAGCCATAGGTTGACTCCTTTCCCTGTTACAGTTCTGACGAAAATGAACTCTTCATGTTGGCTATTTGCATTTCAAGAAACACCTCCATTGCCCGCAGTGTAGGCTTCCTCCAAAGGCAAATAGCCACTACGGAGAAGCAGTTTGTGCCAGGAACTTGGCAAGGAAAGGAAGAGTTATACTTCTCCTGCCCCCCCCCCCCCAATGCTTCAGGCTTCCTTATGGCAGTAATTTACCTAACAAATAATATGCATGTTAAGTGCATTCATGCAATTGATGTCACTTCTACTTCAGTCCAGTCTATAACCTACTGAAATTTATTACTAGTAGCCACCAAAATCCGTTTTTGCCCTTGAGAAACATCACATTTAGGCCGCTGTCCTGGGAAATGGGCCTAGAAAACGGAGGAGGTGATTCAAAAAGTGATTTGAATGTCTCTTGGGCTAAGTGCCTTTTGTGTGATAAATCTTAGGCCCTTTGAAAAGGACAAGTCCTTCTTCCCTCGTGTCACCTCCTGTTCTTATCCTGTTTCTGTGAAGAGAGAGGAACATGTATGCCACTCAAAAGCTCTCTGGCGAACCATACCGCATCAGAAGTCAATGATGGACAATGGTTGGGGACTATTTAGCAGTCAGAGAATGATGCAGCCCAGGTTAAGTTCCATTAATTTCAATGGGAGAAATTTCAGGACATGATTTTATTCCTCACTGAAATAAGTAGAATTTAAGTGCACTTGACTTTGGCAGTTTATGCCCACCCAAAAAAATTAAAAAAAAAGTAGAAACTTATAATATATGTCCCTATTAGACCTATGCCCATTGCAATAAAATGCTGTCTAGACAAGGCATTGATTACTTTTCTGTTATTTTATGACTAACCATTATGTTTTCATTTTATGTTCTGTGTTTTAGATAATTATTCTGAAGGAGGAAATTTGTGTTCTCGGATGCCACACTTACACATTGTACAACCTGTGCATTGGCATCCTTGGAATACTCAAATCCACAAATGCATTATTTAATGTCTTAATTTTTATTGAGTAGAACAGTCCCCCCCCACCATTGAACTGGCTTCACTGACCAAATAAAATTAAAGCTTTCTCTGTAGCTCTCATTGTCCTTGCTATGTCACATAGTTCATCAGCTGCAAATGCAAGCAACAGTTTCATGATTCTTAAACCAGGAAACCAGGAGTCAATGTGCATATATCACAACAATATAGGGCCTTGCCCTATCAGAATCTACCATAGCTCCCCATATGTATCTAGAATGTGAAGTGACTGAGTCATGAGCCTAAAATGTGAAAATTTCAGAAGTTTTTGAAATTTAGTATTGCAGAATTTTGCAGTTCTTGGATGATGGGTGGCTCTTAAGAACATGAGAAGAGCTCTACTGAATCAGACCAAAGGCCCATCTGATCCCGTATCCTGTTCTCACAGTGGCCAGCCACAGACTTATGGGGAGTTCACTAGTAGGGCATGAACAAAACAGCACACTCCCCATTTGTGATTCCCAACAACTGGCATTTAGAGTCTTTCTGCCTCCCAACAGTGGAGGTAATACACAGCCATTGTGGGTAGTAGCCATTGATAGCCTTGCCATCTCTGAATTTGTCTGAATTTTAAAGCCGTCCAAGTTGATGGGCATCACTACAGCTTGTGGGAGCAAATTCCACCTGTTTATATGAGCTGCAAAGAAGTACCTTCTTTTGCTCATCCTGAATCTTCCGACATACAGCTTTGTTAGAGGGTTCTAGTATTATGAGAGATGAAGGCGAACTATCAGAGTATATAAAGGTAAAGGGACCCCTGACCATTAGGTCCAGTCGTGACCGACTCTGGGGTTGCGGCCCTCATCTCGCTTTATTGGCCAAGGGAGCCGGTGTACAGCTTCCGGGTCATGTGACCAGCATGACTAAGCTGCTTCTGGCGAACCAGAGCAGCGCACGGAAACACCGTTTACCTTCCCGCCAGAGCGGTAACTATTTATCTACTTGCATTTTGACGTGCTTTCGAACTTCTAGGTTGGCAGGAGCAGGGACCGAGCAAAGGGAGCTCACCCTGTTGTGGGGATTTGAACCGCCAACCTTCTGATCAGCAAGCCCTAGGCTCTGTGGTTTAGACCACAGCTCCACCCACGGGCATATTATTGGTATAGGGAATGCCCATAACTTAGTGAACATTGACATTAATGTGTGAATGCTGATAACCCCTGATGAGTATAATGAACATTTTGAAATAATCAATAAGAAGGGACAAGAGCTCAGTGGTAGACCTTTGTTGGAACACTCAATCAAATTAAAAATATCTGCAATGGCAGATACATATTGCAATGGCTATGTGTAGAAGTTGGCTTTTTGTAATTATCATAAGCTGAAGAAAGGGGTTTCTCTTTGCAGACAGAAATGCAGAGGTATAATAATGAATGCTGAAGGAGGAACATGTGTTGGTCCTCAGTGGCTCATACACTGCATGTAGAAGGGGCGATCCTCAGCATAGTTACAAAACTCAGGTACTAGGTGATGAGAAAGGCCTCTTTCTGAGACCTTGGAGAGCAGCAAACTAGTCAGCACAGGCAAAACTAAGCTACATGACAAACAGACCCAGCAGTTCCCTACACTTGTGAATACATCTCCCCTCATTTTGGACAAGCATCCCTCCATGTTGACAATAGCATTTTGCCAGATGTCATCGTTTGCTGGTTGTTGTTTGTTTGTTTGTTTCCCCCCACAACATTAACAGCATTGGCCTGGGACCACCCATTTTACTTTTGAATGTAGCTGTACGCCAGCTCCCTTGGCCAATAAAGCGAGATGAGCGCCACAACCCCCGAGTCGGCCACGACTGGACCTAATGGTCAGGGGTCCCTTTACCCTTTACCTTTACCTTTATGAGCCACATTTCAAGCAGTCAGTGTAACAAATAAAAAAATGGTTGGGACCAACTGGCTCACTTTGGCTCAAGTTGTACATTGCAGCAGGCTCTGTGTGGTGGATTTTTGCGGCAAAAATCGGTCTGTGCAAGCTGCAAGTCTCAGGGAAAGAAGGGTGGGTGTAAAAAAGCATTTTAACCCCTTTCCCTTTGGTCATTTTTCCATTTGAAAAACACTTTCCCTAAGCTAAGTTTTCATTCACAGCTAGGGCATCCTCTGAGGAAAAAGTAATCAGGTGAAGCTGTTTTGAGGTGAGAAATACCTGAAGGTGAACTCCATCTACCCACTGTGGTGGTTGGGGAACAAAATACTTTTATATAAGACTCGTCTGCAGCAATCTTGAAATTGCTGTGGTAGTCTCTCACCAGCGAAGCATCTGAAACTAGCTCACAACAACAAAAAATGGCTACTGCTCAAAAGCATGTGCTCTGGATGCAGAAGGCTCCCAAGTTTTTTTTATTCAAAATTATAACAAGACATATTATCCAAAAACATATCATCCTTGTTTTCCCCCCCATTTTTCCTCCCTCCCCCCTCCCACACAAACCCACCCACCCCCACCCCACCCCCTGACTTCCCTCGATTCCAGTCTTTGGTTTCTCTAAGAATGCTGTTTTCTGCATGTTACAAAGTTGTATAGATCCTCAAACTATTTAGCTGATTATTATCAATAAAAGATTTGTGAATGTTTATTCAAAACCTGCCAAGGAGTCCAGTTCACTTTGTTGCGTCTTCAGAACTTTGTAAAGGGTTCCCATTCATCCTTAAAGTCACAGTTATCCTTGTCCCGTAGCTTATATGTCAGTTTTGCCAGTTCTGTATAGTCCATCAATTTTTCTTGCCATGATTCTTTACTTGGGGTTTCTTCAGTCTTCCATCCTTGTGCTACCAGAACTCTCGTGGCCATTGTCGCATACATGAAGATGTTTTTCAACTTTTTTGGCAGGTCTTTCCCTACAATCCCCAACAAAAATGCCTCGGGGTTTTTAACAAATGTTAAATGGAACATTTTCTTCAATTCGTTGTATATCATTTCCCAAAAATTTTTAATTACCTTACAATCCCACCACATATGATAAAATGTCACCTCGTTTTCAGAAGGCTCCCAAGTTCAATCTGGCATCTTTAGGCAGGACTGAGAATGTCTCATGTCCGAAAGCTTGGAGAACTGTGGGCAGTCATTGTAGACAATGCTGACCTGGCTCAATATATGGCAGCATCCTATGTTCCTCTGATATTCTCATTACTGGAACGGTCCGAAAATGGGTGGGGACATGGAATGTGTGGCCAAATTAGCTCAAGGGTTTTCAAATTGACAGTTCCCAGCCAGAACATCAGAACAGTTTCATCTCACAATGATCCTTCTGACATCATAATAGGTCAAGCCACTCTGGCAGTTCACACCCTTGAATCAGCCACAGATGTGGCGGGTTTGAGTTTGTGTGTGTAGATAGATATACAGTGACAGCCAGCATTGTACTGATGCTTGCAGAAGTGAGAGATGTAATTAAAAAGCACATAAAAGAACGAAAATGTACTTTTTTCTCTTTCCCCCCACCCCGCACCAAACTCACAGTGTCTATGACAGTAGTGTCTCACATCAGATGTAACTGATCTGTAGGAAGGACTATGTGAATGGAAAACAGGGACGTTGTATGTATGCTTGATAACTATGAAAATCCTTTACTAAAAACAACTATTTTAAAAAAGCACATAAAACATGCAATTCATATAATTCCCGTGAACTGTGAACTTTTGTTCCCCAATTCTTTTAAAATGAATGTTTGTAATAAAGCTCCAAATAAGCATACTCTGCAGTGGAATTTCACTTGCAGTGAAATTGTGTTAATTCTCTTACACATTATAGATCAAGCTTCAGGCATGGTTGCAGATAGAGCCATACTTCTAGTGTGAATTGCAAAAAGGAAAGCTTATTTATTGCTAAGATGAGACGTATTCTTCTGAGAACATGTCCCCTCCCCTACCAAAAAAGGGCACTTTGCACAATTTTCTCTGATTTTTCCCCATTTCCCCACACAATGCTCCAGAACAACCCTGGCTGCAGAGCACTGTGAAGGATGCAGAATGGTGGCCGGGCTGCCAATATGCTTATTGCTGCTGTAACCACTTGCAGCAGCAATGAAAAAGAATCAAAGAAAGAAACAAAAAGATTCCCCACCCTTGAGAAACTGTAGGAGAATTTCTCCCTTGCTGCTCTAACATTTTGTTGAAGTACTTTCCCCAGTTTCTCTGTCCACAAATGCATACAGCTCTACTGTTGGTAATAACAGATGTTCAGATGAATAGAAGTTCAGTGGTTAATGTGCATTAACAACTAGATACTGTTAGTGTGCAGAACAACCAGATATTGCATATTTCCTGGTCAATGTACACAAGCCTTGGGGAATGTGCACATCACAGCTAAACTGTGCATATTAGGAGAACTTTGCACTAAGATGCTGATTAATTTTAATGTTTAAATGAGTTTACAAGTTGTCATGAATTTTATTTTATTTATTTTTTAAAATGCAAACTGATGTGAAAATGTGGAGAAATGAAAGTAAGACTGGGGAAATGAAAAACTGAAACGGACAGATTCACTCATACCTCATTTCAGCATAAACCCTGCATTACTGAGAACAAGTTGTTCTGACCTGCCTGGACTTGCCTTCACAAAGGTTTTGGTTCTAGTCTGTGGTCATTGAAAATATTAGGACAGTTGGAAACAGAAACCACATTAGAATAATTGAGATTAGAAAAATAATAATCACTGCCCATCTTTATCTGGACATCTTTTTGTTTTTGTTTTTGTTTTTTTTCTTCTTTGCAGAAAGCAAACAAAACTTATTCAGGAACAGCTGAAAGAGACACGAAATGGGAAAACCTACAGCCTTAATGCTTCCAGCATGATGGCAAAATCAGAGACCAGGGCCGAAAGCCGAGTCCAGCTGCAAAATGTAAGTAACTTTGCCAACCTCCATCCTTAATTCACTGGTTGAATGCTTTAATGCTGATGGTTTGGGTTCTCGTCACCCCCAGATGTGCCACTAATTTGCACCTGTGGTGCTGTGGAATGGAAAAAAAACCTGAACAGAATCATTTTATTTGTCCAACGGTCTTTGTTAAAACAGTGCAAATTGGAGCTTTATTATGCTGTCTTGTCGTGGTTTGCCATATTAAATGCCAGCATCTGAATAGATGTAAAATTTATAGGAAAACTTCAGGGAGCAAAATGGGATGTAGAAAAAAAAGTTGCCTTGAACAACCAGCCATGTTGGCTCAATGTCTTTGGGAACTATATAGCTTTATGGTGCAAAACAGCAGGCTATGAGAAAAGACACATTTAGCTATCTCCACACAAGGTTTTCAATTATATGCTGGCTATGTAAGAAACTCCAAATTAAACATTAGCCAGAACTAATTCAGAACTTGGGTCTGGAGGCAGATGGTTCCTAAGTGGACCCAGGATGGGTCAGCATAATTGAAGGGGTGCTGAATCAGAGCCCCGGGTTGGACTGTGGGACTATAATTAGAGTTGCTATCTTCTGTATTGATCCCCATTCATTTGCCTTCAATAGCAGAAATCAACATGTGATTATGATCAGAGTCTCGTGCAATGACCTTAAAGATTGGACAGAAGACCATTCTAGAAGTAACCTTGTCCTGGGCTGCATGATGCTTCAGAGGTTGACACTATCACACTCTGAACCAAGGAACAAATCGGAACCAATGCAGATCACACAGAGTTGGTTGTATGATCCTAGTGCCAAGCTCCCCATCAATGTTTTTGAGCCACATCTTCTCCTGTCCTTTTATGCTCTTAAAGTAATTGGGTTCTTTCCCTGAACCATGGTACTGATAGTGATAAGAATACATAAAAGTAATATCATAAAAAACCACACACACACACACTCCTACTGTTTCAGTCCTTCATTATTTTTGTTGTTGTTTATCTTAGAAATGTCACTGCCTTTCCATGAACAGATGCATCGAGGTAGTGGGATTCAAAGCCCATAAGCAAGAATATTCTCCATCTCAGTTTTTTAATGCTCCATTTTACTGGCGTTGATAGTTCGTTTCTCTTTCTTCTCACCTCCCGGAAAGACAAGATTAATGGGGTGCCTTCATTATGCATTGCAATTGACTATCTCGTAATTGAAGGTTGCGTTCTACTTGAAGGTTACTTTGCATAACAGCACAGGCTGCACTTTGGGCACACAAAGAGCTTTTGCCCGGACAGATCTTTCCCCGAAAACCAAAGCCTGGTTTGCCCTGCTGTCTCGTCTACTCACCAAACTTAAGCTGCCTTTCAACAAGTTGAGCCATCGTTAGAGACAGTCCAAGACATCTGCTTGCCCTCCCTGATAGTTACAGTCATAATAACCATAATAATGATAACTTGCTACCCCCTCATGTGGGCCACTTAGTGGGGACTGCGGCTCATTTGTGGCGGCTTTCATCTGCCCCCAGTGGGACTGTTAGGGTGCCGACTCCTTTCTGTTCAAAGATTCCAGACCGCTCATAGCATTCATAGTTCCCGTGACTGAAAGCAGAATAGCCTAGCTTCAGTAGTCTATGCTCTGGTAACCGCCAGATTACATTACATTACAATGTGCTATATGTGGCTCCAGAAACTGCAGCTGGTGCACAACACAGCAGTCAAACTGTTAATGGCGTCTGGCTTGCCCCAACTGCATTGCCTGCCTATGCTTTTCTGAGGGCCTCATTTGCAAAGTGCTGGTTTCCCCCCACAAGCTGACCCCAAATAATACTGCTCTGAGTAATTTAGGGGTTAAGAAAACAACAACTTAAATAATAATAATAATAATAATAATAATAATAATAATAATAATAATTTATTATTTATACCCCGCCCATCTGGCTGGGCTTCCCCAGCCACTCTGGGCGGCTTCCAAAAGAATATTAAAATACTATAATACATCAAACATTAAAAGCTTTAAAAAATGGCCACCAGCAGCTGCAAAATAGAGTTTTACAAAATGGAAGCTGCTCTGGTTAGCACTGTGTCAGATAAGATCTGGCATCCACCCCACCTCAAAAAAGTGGGCATGGCCAGAACCCAAGGAGGGCTGTATTTCTCTCTTTACTGTTCTCTTTTCTCCCTCTCCCCACCAAACCCCCTTCCTCCCTGCCCAGCAGACTGCTGGAACCAAAACTTGATTGATCTTGCCAGCAGTCTGAACTGATCACTTGCAGGCAGCTTTCAGCGTTAGACCTAGGGCTTGGGCTTTTCAGCCAGAACTCACCAGAACTCAGTCTTGGCGCCATTATAAGAGAACAAGAGAGGCGTTTATGTTGAGTTCTGGCACCTCTTTTTCTAGAAAAATAGCACTGCCTATGGCCATAGGTTGCCACCCCATGGTGGATTAGGACTCCCTGCCCCATCATTTCTACCCATAGCTTGGTATACTATTGTACCTTAGCGTTCTGACAGGCTGGATTTGCCTGGCAGAAAGACCCTTCTGTACATATGTGCCAAATTCAATGTCCCTTTGGGATCTTGTTTTCAAGAGACCATGCTATGTAAATGCAAGGAAGTGACTCTAACCCTGTCACTTCCTTTTTGCAGCTCGTTTTAAATGCATTGCAAATTTGCTTTTCACTTCAGCTAGCCTCATTTATGTTTTCAGCTGTTTGCATAACTGCAGTTAAAAAATACCACAGTCCTCCCTTCTCTTCCCTCGCTCACCCCTGTGCCAACAAAAGCTTCAATAGCTTGATTATCAAATCTGCATGCAAGGTTAAAAACATGGATGTTTGCTTTCAAGAGGTGTTTTTCATCTGTGACACAGCACTTCACACGGCGCTTTAAAATGGCATGTTTTCTCATTTGCATTCTTCTTTCAAACTGCTCAATAAATTGCAAGCTCCCTAAATTCACTGAAGGTTCAGATTAGGAGGGTTACATTTGACATTATACTTCTCACGCTGTAAGATGTGGAACTAATACTTACGATCAGCAACACTATATTTAGGAAGTAACAGACATACCTAATTATATAACATTTAAGAGCCTTTTCAGTCTTTATTTTCTAAGAGAAAATTGGGTACATATTTCAGGTTTCAGGGACAGCCAGCTTCTATATTTTTGATGGCTACTATTTTCTTCATCTGGTTGGGCCCTGTGAGAATAGGGTGCCAGAATAGATGAGCCTTTGGTTCTCCTTATGCTCAGATACCAGTCTGGAAGTCGGCATTGTCTACCCCTATTTCTTAAAAAAAAAATCAAAAATCAAAGCATTTCCCAAAAATTATAAATCAGTAAAAACCCTGGACCTGTTTAGGGATTTGTAAATTAAGGACTTCCGGGGTTGCGCCATCGGCAATGGCGGACTCCCTCTGATCTGGAGGGACTAGCTCCGCGCGAAACGGGTCTTTTCCGCTACGGCGAAGCGGGGACCCTTTCAAAAATCACAGGCAGATGAAGCCTGTGACCATGGGACTCGGTGGGCACCCTTAGCGCCCCCCCAACCCGCAAAGAAACCCACTAACGGGCTCTGAAGCGAAGAGGGGGAAGTGGCGCGGTGCTGAGAGTCAACTGCTATTTCCGTGGAGCGAAGCCGCATAGCTGTTGCCAGAGAGCGCTGCCTTTTTCCTGGGACAATTTGGCTTCTAAAATAATCACCCGTGAGTACTTAAATTTCGGACAATTGGACTTTAAATAAAGACTTGCGAGCAGAAAGGAATTGGCGCCAGAGATGGAGGGAGCTGTGGCCCTGCAGGAACATGAGCTTTTGGACTTGACAAATGAACTTGGAAAAAGCCAGATTTGGAAAGATAAAGTTTGGACTGGTTTGGAAATGGGGGGTTGGATAGACCCCCCTATGCAGGGATGTTTGGACTTTCCAAGTCTGGCAATGGGCCGTGAGATGTTTGGGGCTGTGGGGGCTCTTAATTTTGGAGGGATTCTGAAACATGTTTTCAAATACCACATGGAGTTTAGTCTGGTCTTTGGAAAAGGGGCTGATTTGTTGAAAAGGGTCAAAAACATTACCAAGCTGGAGTTCCCACAAGTGAAAGGAGAATATGAAGAAGAGCCGTGGAAGGGACATGGAAGAGACTTAAGGGCCTCGGATATAAGGTTACCAGGTTAATGCGCTAGATCAATGGGATAAAAAGGACTGACAAAACCCGGGACCAGGAGGAAAGGACGCTGGATAAAGATTGGATTGTTTTTATTTCTTTTTTTTATTATTAGGATTGTTTTATAAAATTGATGAATGTTAGAAAAATGTTGGAACGAAATTACTTGGCTCTAGCAAAAATGTTTAAAGAATTAGGTAAGAATATTATGGTTATGAGAAGTTGGTAAAAATAAGATTTAAGTTTTAAGGTTTAAGGTTTTCTATAAGATAAGATGAAAATAGATTAAGGTAATGTAATGCAGAATATTATGAAATATGGAAAGGATTTGCTGCGATAATTAATAACTAGGATACAAAAAAAGGGAGGAGGAGGAGGTCAAAGAAAGAAGGTAATGAAAGTTGAGGATTCGAGAATGATGGATTTGTTTTTATCTGTTTGGGGTGTATTTTTGTTTTTTGAATCTGCATTGTTTGATGTGGTTTGTTTTCTCTTTGTTTTCTCTTTTTTCTTTTTCTGCTGTGTTTTTTTCTGTAATTTTAAAAATTTTCAATAAATATTATTTTTAAAAAAAAGGGATTTGTAAATTAATACAGGGAACTTGAACCAGGCTCAGTAGTAGATGGGGATGTTTTAACAGTTTTGTCCCATGTTGGTGGCTATGTGTTCCCCATCAGCAGTCTAGCCACCACATTCTGCCCCATCTGGATATTCTGGGCCAGGTCCAAGGGAAACCCTACATGGAGTTCACTGCAGTAATCCACCCTCAAGGTTACCAGTGTATCATCTACAGTGGTCAGGCTATCTCAGTCCAAGAATGTTCATATTTGGTGAACCAGGCAAAGCAGGTAAAAGGCTCACCTACCCAAAGAGGATACGTGGGCCTGTTGTGACAGTGTTGTGTTCAAGAGTACCCTAGAGCTGTGTATCTGCTGCTGCAGCCGGAGTGTGACTCTGTCCAGAATGGGCATTTTTCAGACATGAGAACAACCTACCCCAAGAGTCTCCATCTTTTCTGGATTCAAGCACAGTTTCTTGGCCCTCCTCAGATCCACCACTGCATTTAGAAATCAGTCTAGAGCTTTAACAATCTCTCCTGATTCAGATATTATGGAGAAACAGAGCTGTGTGTTTTCTGTTGGAAATGACTTCGGAAGAACAGTATGGACCAGTATGTGTGGTTCCTATGAATTTATTATTGGGGGAGAACTGAAAAGCTAGAGATGGCATGCAATGGGATGGGATGGACCTGTGACTGAGTGCCACTAAGACTTTAAAAAGGCAGTTTTTCTTCAAATCACATTACTGTATAGTATGTCCCTACAATTGATGGGGGAGAAATTCTTTGGTTGGCTTTCCTCAGTGGGCTAACTTGAACCAACCCTCTTGAATTTGCTTGTAGATCAGAAGGTAACTCCCAGTCAGATTGCACATTTATCTGAATTTTGTAATGAAGTTTTGGCATGTAGAAAGTCCACAAAGATGCATATTACATTAAAAGTGTATACCAACTGTGTACAACTTAAATACTTTCTGTGCATACTTTCAAAACATTTGAAGTAGGCTGCTCAGTCCACCCATAGCTCTTGCCTACAAGAATATTCCTTGTACATAGACAACAATGTTAGGGAGAAAGGATGCAGCCTAACATTCTTCTTGAGCTGCTAATATTCTGTGTCAATATTTTGTCTTATTTTCATTTCCATGGAAATGTGTGAAACACCTATGTTCCTCTCAGTGAAGCACATTTCTATTTACTGAGGTTGGAAAGGGAATAAATAAGTATTAATTGATTGAAAACCAATATATAGTCATGGAAGTACATAACTGAAAGGTAAAGTTAAAGGTAAAGGACACATGGCAGTTAAGTCCAGTCACGAATGAATTTGGGGTTGCGGCATTCATCTCGCTTTACTGGTCAAGGGAGCTGATGTTTGTCCGCAGACAGTTTTTCCGGGCCATGTGGCCAGCATGACTAAGCCGCTTCTGGTGAAACCAAAGCAGCACACGGAAACACCATTACCTTCCCACCGGAGTGGTACCTATTTATCTACTTGCACTTTGACGTGCTTTCGAACTGCTAGGTAACCGAAAGGTACCTTAGTGTTATTTGCTCCAAGCATCAGCTCCCTACTCATGGATGGAAACTTAAGAAACTTTTGCAAACAAGAACCAATCTATAAAAATTATAAGAGAATGGCATGTAGTTGGAGGAGAGGGAAGATTGTTCCATCTTGTGCTGATGGAACAATCTCCTTAGCACCACATTGAATTCCATCCCACATAGCCATAACTATAAAGTTCAGTTAGTTTTAAAGGTTTACTCTTTAAAAATATATATATATATATATAATTTTTCCAAAAACAGTAATAAAAAGGCAAAAAAAAGAAAAAGAAAAACAATACAATACAACACATCAAATTAACAAAACAAGACAAAGACAATAAAATAAATCAGACAATTTCATTTTCCCATCTTTCCTTCACTTTTTTCCACGACCTCCTCACACCTCCCTTTTTGTATTCCACTTCTGTTAATTATTTCAGCAATTCCTTTCCATCTTCCTCTGTTTTCTATCCTATAGTTATCTTAGCTCATTCTAATCTTATTTTTTCCCCTTTAATACTCTATTAACCTATCTGTACTTAATTCCTTATAATATTTCTACTAAAGCCATATAACTTCATTTCAACATTTTTCTAACATTCATTAATTTTACAATATTTCTGTAGATAGTCTTTAAACTTTTTCCAATCTTCTTCCACCAACTCCTCTCCCTGGTCTCGGATTCTGCCAGTCATTTCCGCCAGTTCCATGTAGTCCATCAACTTCATCTGCCATTCTTCCTGGGTGGGCAAATCTTGTGTCTTCCAATACTTCGCAATAAGTATTCTTGCTGCTGTTGTTGCGTACATAAAAAAAGTTCTATCCTTCTTTGGCACCAATTGCCAACTATGCCCAGGAGAAAGGCCTCTGGTTTCTTCAGGAAGGTATATTTAAATACCTTTTTCATTTCATTATAAATCATCTCCCAGAATGTCTTAATCCTTGGGCACGTCCACCAAAGGTGAAAGAATGTGCCTTCAGTCTCATTACATTTCCAACATTTATTGTCAGGCAAATGGTAAATTCTGCAAGCTTGACTGGTGTCATGTACCACCTATAAATCATTTTCATTAAGTTTTCTCTTAAGGCATTACATGCCGTAAATTTCATGCCTGTAGTCCATAACTGTTCCCAGTCAACCATCATTATATTATGTCCAACATCTTGTGCCCATTTAATCATAGCCAATTTCACCGTTTCATCCTGAGTGTTCCATTTCAACAGGAAGTTATACATTTTTGACAAATTCTTGATTTTGGAATCTAACAATTCTGTTTCCAATTTTGATTTTTCCACTTGGAAACCAACTTTTTTGTCCAAATTATATGCTTCCATTATTTGATAATAATGGAGCCAATCTCGCACTTTATTTTTCAAAGCTCTGCAATTTTAGTCTGTCTCCCTCTTGTTCCAGAATTTCCCAATATTTCGGCCATTTGGCCTCCCTATTGAGTTTTTTCTGTGCCTTCACTTCCATTGGTGACAACCATCTTGGGGTTTTCTTTTCTAACAAATCTTTATATCTTATCCATACATTAAACAGTGCTTTTCTGACAATATGATTTTTAAACGCTTTATGTGCTTTTACCTTATCGTACCACAAATATGCATGCCAACCAAATACATTATTAAAACCTTCTAAATCCAACACATCAGTGTTTTCAAGTAGCAGCCATTCTCTCAGCCAACAAAAAGCAGCTGATTCATAATAGAGTTTTAGGTCTGGCAGGGCAAATCCACCTCTTTCTTTAGCATCAGTTAATATCTTAAATTTTATTTGAGGCTTCTTGCCCTGCCAAACAAATCTGGAAATATCTCTCTGCCACTTCTTGAAACAATCCATCTTATCCAGAATTTGTAATGTTTGGAACAAGAACAACATCCTTGGCAGCACATTCATTTTTATCACAGCAATTCGGCCCAACAATGATAACTTCAAATTTGACCATATTTCTAAGTCTTTTTTCACTTCAATCCAACATTTTTCATAATTATCCTTAAATAAATTTACATTTTTTGCGGTCATATTAACCCCTAAATATTTCACTTTCTTAACCAATGTTAGTCCTGTCTCTTCCTGAAATTTCTCTCTCTCATTTGCAGTTAAATTTTTCTCTAAAACCTTAGTTTTCATCTTACTCAGCTTAAAACCTGCTACTTGCCCAAATTCTTGAATCAGTTCCAATACCCTTTTTGTGCTAGATTCTGGTTCCTGTAGGGTCAATACTAGATCATCAGCAAATGCTTTCAATTTATACTGTTTAACTCCTACTTGTATACCTTTGATCTCTTGGTTCTTTCTTATCATGTTTAACAAAACCTCAAGAACCAATATAAAAAGCAGTGGAGAAATTGGGCAACCTTGTCGTGTCCCTTTCTCAAACTTAAACTCTTCTGTCACTACATTATTCACAATTAATTTTGCCTTTTGTTCTGAATAAATTGCACCTATACCATTTTCAAAACCTTGGCCTACCCCCATCCCCTGTAGGTTCTTCTTCATAAATGTTGTCAAAGGCTTTCTCCGTGTCCACAAATATCAAGACAGCCTTGGTATTAATATTCACTTGAAATTTTTCCAAAATATTAATTATGTTCCTCGTATTATCAGACAAATGTCTGCCCGGGTGAAAGCCCGCTTGATCTTTATGAATTTCTTCTACTAACACCTTTTTTAATCTTCTGGCCAAAATGTCTGCAAAAATTTTATAATACACATTTACCACATGGGGCGGTAGTTTTTGAGCTGTGTCTTTTCAGTCTCTGTTTTCGGTATAAGTGTAATGTAAGCTTCCTTCCACGACTCTGGTGCCTTTCTTCCTTCCAATATTTCATTACAGACTTCCTTCAATGGTTGTATTAGCCAATCTTTCAAAGATCTGTAATATAAAGGTTTACTCTTAATATGATGATAAACTGGCTCCAACTCTCTGTTACATTCAGTTGAGCCACAAATGCAGCTTCCAGGCCCAATATCTAATGGACAAAGGTTGAACCTCTGTACCATCTGAGGACCAGAATTTTAATCCCCCCTCCCCGCAAATCTCTTTCTAGCCTAATCCCTCATGGTGTCATGCACGGTTCCATGAAGATGGAAGAAGGGGTGAATGAAATTTCATTTCAGCACTGAGCAGAGGGTATACATGATGGAACAGGCAGGATCAGTGTTGTTGCAGCATTTGCTGGTGCCTGGGCATGCACCTGCGTGGGGGCGCCTGGTTCATGATCCCTCAAAATCATGCTCCTAAGGCTATGGCCTCCCTGCTCCATGACCCCTCATGCTACAGCCCTGGGCAGGATTAGTGGCTATGGGGATTTGTCACTTTTGAGAGACATAAGAACATTAGAGGAGAGTTTTTCACTTCCAGCAAAGTTATACTAGGTGTCAGAGCTGGCTCCAGGTCCCAGCTCACAGAGGACCAACGCTAGCCGGCAGTAATGTACAAAAGTCTTTATTGAAGTACAGTTTCCATTTTCAAGCCGCAGCGCCCCAGCTCTACGTCTAGGGGTTAGATCGGCGAAGCTCCATCTGAGTCTCCGCCCCCTGTACACCAGTTTAAGATTCTAGCCTTACTCCACCTCTTACGTCTCTCCTTTCTCCTCTGGGTCCTGCTACCCCCCGGGGTCCCTTCCTTCCTGGATTCTTCTGACGCTGACGTTGACCCCCCTGACTCCTCCCCCTCTTTTCGGCGGGCTTTGGGACCTGGCTCCCTATCCGGGCTGCCAACTGCGCCGCCCTCCTGTACATTTGAACTTGGCGCGCGCGCCCAGCCTTCAACCTTCCTCTCGACCGTTTCCTCGCTCCCCGATGGAGGCGTGGCCAATCCTGACTCATGTCCTCCCACTGGCAGTGCGCCGCCTGATCCCGATGCCTAGGACTCCTCCCCCCTACTGCACTCTGGTGTGGACGCTGGTCCTGATTTCCAACTGCTGCTCTCTGAGTCCCCTCTGGCCCCTTCTTCCTGGGGTGTCCCCCTCGGCACCCCCCTTGCTCTGACCATGGGAGCCCCTTTCTGTGAATCTTCCGATTCGCTGGAAAGACTCAGAGACCTCGGACCGCTGTCATCGCTAACATTTCCTTCGGACTCCTCCCCCTCGCTCTCTATTTCCTCCCTTTCCTGTGCCTCTGCTCCTGAACCCCTGACACTAGGGAATACCCATCTGTGTTTCATACCATTGTCTCAAGCAACGGCCACTACCACCTACTGTAACTGGTGGCAGTTTTGCCATTCAGGAAGGAGTATTTTCCAGCTGTGCTATATGCAGTCTTTTAATTGGAAGTCTGCTAGAGAGTGAACCTGGAACTTTATGCAGGCAAAGCACATGATTTGTTGCTGAACTGCGGTTCATTTCCTATTCTATACATCACCATTAGCTACCATTTCTATTACAGCTGACGTGTAGTGCCTTTCCTCCACCAACTATCAAAGTGTTTCGCAGATGAAGGCAGCAATCCTCTCCTAAACAAACTAGGAAACAGGACCAACCAAGATCACACTGCTGATTCTATGACAGTGTGAGGGGTTGGAATTGGCTGTGAGGCCAGTCTCCTCTGCGTTTGGACCATGCTGTCTCCATTGATTTCTTTAGGACAGCCAGCCTTGGGAGGTAGGAGTGGAAAATTGCTAGTGAGTGGCTAGGTAATTGCATTTGACAGTTGATTTTCTCCATGAAACTGTGAATAATTGGAAAATTTGCACAAAAGCTTATTTTTAAATGCTATCATTATTCATTAATTTATTTAACTACATGCCTCAAAAGTGCTTTTCAGTAATTGCTCTAACAACAAGCACAAATATAATCAGCCAGGAGACAATAAGCACTTTCACAATAATAGCACAATTAAGCCTTTTACTGTACCAAAATGCCAAGCTGATCTAGTAGCCAGAGCAAATTCGCTGCACTTGGACAGGGTATTGGGTCGCTTGCCATGTGGAGCAAAAGCATTTTCAAAGTGCACTCGGCAATTCTGACCAAAAGTGAAAGGACAAATCATGCACAGATTCCAGCTCTGAACATGGGCCTTTAAACATGTAAGGAAATTGAAAATAAGCACAGATGAGGAAGGAGGAGCAAGAAAGTGGAACCTTTTCTTGAATTTGCTCCTCAAAGTAACAACTTTATGGCTTCTTCAGCAACACTCCCGCACCAGTGAAATCTGGCTAGAAGGGGCTTGGCCCCTATTGCACAAGATTCAAGAGGGTGGTAAATTGGTTAAATATTTTCAGCAGGGAGCCGGTCCACTGTCCCTCAGACCTTGTGGGGGGGCAGACTATATTTTGAAGGGGGGAGGGGAATGAACAAATTCCTATGCCCCACAAATAACCCAGAGATGCATTTTAAATAAAAGGACACATTCTACTCATGTAAAAACACGCTGATTGCCAGACCGTCTGTGGGCCAGATTTAGAAGGTGATTGGGCCGGATCCAGCCCCGGGCCTTAGTTTGCCTACCCATGGGTTAAATGGCCTTGTGCAGCCCCATCAGTGGGCAGCCAGCATTTGCACCAGCAGGGACAGCTCACCCATGAAGCAAGGTTAGGCAGCTGCCTTGGGTGGCAGGATTCACAGGAGCAGAAGATCCAGCCTCCAAGGAATGCATCACCCACTGTCAGTGTTGCCACTTCTACTGCAATAATGCTAGAAAAAGGCAACCTGTGCAAAACGCCAGCACCCTGTCTCTACAACTCTACTAGCATCTCTCAGTATTGTGAATATCACCGAACTTACCTTTTGTTGGTATCTTCATGAACTTATCTAAAAGACTGAGTTAAGCATTTGAAAAATCTATTGAAACCAGACATTATAAGTTCATTTTAGGCTGGGTAGTTCGCAAGTCTTTGTGGCTTTGTTTAATGTTTTGTATTTTTCTCAGAAGGTTGATAAAGTATGTATAATTATGAGTTGCACTACTTCTACTGCAATGGCAGCAACAGTTGGAGTGTCCTCCTTAGAGGCCAGATCTGCCACCACCTCAGTGCAACCTCGACAGTGGCCTCTTGGTGAATAGGAGGCTCTGCGGTCTCCTCCCACACTTGCTGCCAATATAGATCTTTATCCCCCCCCCCGCCCATTTCCTGGAAGGGGGAAGGCACCATTTTGTGGTTTGCCTCAGGTGCCAAAAGGTCTGGCACTGAGCACAAGTGCTTAAAGGGGCCAGTCCTTCTCCTGGGTCTTGGCAGGAGTCAACTGACTTGGCTCACTTCACTTTCAGGCAGTGCAATATCAGCAGGTTAGCTGGCAGGGCCAAGCAAGTAGTAACGCTTTTTTTTTAGTTTAACATTTCCATAGTGGCCAAGGGATGGGACAGGACCCCTTTTCTGCCTTCTAGGGGACAGCTGTTGGACAGGAGGAGCTAGAAACAGGTAGAGACATCACATAGTAGTAATGCTCAACCTGGAGTAGTCAGTCTGTTACTCTCCCAAATTCAGAATGGCAGTTCAGGGAATCCTGGCAATGAAAAGTTAACTCCAGTGGCTAGAGGACAGGCAGATCCTCTTGCAGAGGCAAGATGGATGCAGCTCATGGCTTACTTTCCACAGTGTGTTTGACAATTTCCCGAGATCTGCAGTCCAAGGTAGCGTAACTGTTGCTTCAGTCCAGCAAGTAGCCGTACACGTGGATTTTGTCCACATATTACCTAGGGAAACGTGGGTGGCACTGTGGTCTAAACCACTGAGCCTCTTGAACTTGCCAATCAGAAGGTTAGCAGTTCGAATCCCAGCAGGGTGAGCTCCCATTGCTCTGTCCCAGTTCCTGCCAATCTAGCAGTTCGAAAGCACACCAGTGCATGTAGGTAAATAGGTACCGCTGCGACGGGAAGGTAAATGGTGTTTCTGTGCACTCTGGTTTCCATCACAGAGTTCCATTGTGGCAGAAGCGGTTTAGCCATGCTGACCACTTGAGCTGGAAAGCTGTCTGTGGACAAACACCAGCTCCCTCAGCCTAAAAGTGAGATGAGCTCTGCAACCCCATAGTCACCTTTGACTGGACTTAACCATCCAGGAGACCTTTACCTTTACTTTTTACCTTTACCTTTATTACCTAGCTAGAAATCCCATAGGAGACACAAGGTTCCCCCAAGCAAGGACAGTGTCTACATATGGCATTTTTTAAAAGCTAAAAGCACACTATGAAGAGGAACCAGAGGGCAGTCTCTTTTGCTTTCCTTCCAGTTCCTGCCCTGCGCTGCCTGGGAATTTTTAGAAATCAAAAAATATTTTGATTTTTAAATGGATAGGATAATTTGTGAGTTGGGACCTATCACAAAAACATGACAGAAGTCACACCAAAGTCACATTTTGGTCTGCCACCTTGGTTCAAAATGGCACCTGGCATCCAAACGTCAACAAAAGCTGCTGCCCGCACTTCGGGAACTCTTGTGCTAAGTTTGGCAATGATATCTCAAGCGGCAGTTGAACCTATGCCAAAAAATAGGTGAAGTTATGCCCAAGTCACATTTGGGTACACCATCTGGACTCAAAATGGTGGCCTGTGGCCCAGCGTTGATGATGACCACCATCCCCACCTCAGGAACCCTCATGCCGAGTGTGCTGACAGTATGTCGAGAGGCAGCCCAACAGACAAGTGGACATACAGACAAGCTACCTTTTAAAATATGTCCTAGATGAAGGATTCTGCTGGTAGTTCTAGTTGTCCCAGCCACATGGTCAGGGCCGGATTTAGGTTTGATGAGGCCCTAAGCTACTGAAGGTAATGGGGCCCTTTATATGTCCAACTGCCCTTTGTCAACAACAAATTGTTGCTGTTTTTTTTGTGTTGAATATATGCTATATGGTAATTTATGGAACTAATAGGTATTTAAAGCCATTTGCACATAACAAAATATGTATTTTATCAAAGTAATTGTTGAACTGAAATACAATTAAGAAGTATATTAATAGTGAAATACAACTAAGAAGAAGTATATTTTTTGGGAGGGCCCAAGAGAGTGGGGCGCTAAGCTTGTTTAGCTTATACGTAAATCCAGTACTGCGCATGGTGCTAGATTGGAGCCAGGCGTTGTGAACCTATTGTGAGTCAGTATGCATGGCTGGTAGTTTATGCTATGGGTTTTTTGGGGGTTTTTTTAGCTCTTGGTTGTTTAAAAATCTAAGAGACTTGTGTACTCGTGAGCCAGTGTGGTGTAGTGGTTAGGAGCGGTAGTCTTGTAATCTGGGGAACTGGGTTCGCGTCTCCGCTCCTCCACATCCAGCTGCTGGGTGACCTTGGGCCAGTCACACTTCTCTGAAGTCTCTCAGCCTCACTCACCTCACAGAGTGTTTGTTGTGGGGGAGGAAGGGAAAGGAGAATGTTAGCCGCTTTGAGACTCCTTCGGGTAGTGATAAAGCAGGATATCAAATCCAAACTCCTCTTCTTCTTCTACTACTTTTTTTGGGAAAAGTTATTTTAAAAACAATTATTAATAAAGTATTATTTTACATTCCTCCTGGTGTTTGTGTGCAGGGTGCAGGTTCAGTTTTGAAAAGTTCTATTGAAAGTGTGAAATGTTTTCCTTTTCCTCCCTGCTACCTCTGTATTTCACGGTTACCTTGTACCCCTCCTCCACCACCCTCTTTTAATAAATCCAGCTTTTGTTTTCTGAGAAGCCTTCAGCAGTGCAGAATTTTAATTCACGCTGAATAGCATAATGATAGACCTTTACCTGTTTAGACTTCTATTTATTTGAAAGACAACCCATTTCATCTCAGTTACTTAAAATGGTTTAAAATGCCATATCTGTAAAGTTTCTTTTAGGCAGTTGATTTTTATCCATGAGAAGTCTTGGAACTAACGGTTTTATGAGTCATAAAATTATTATTATTGCAGAGGGCCTTCTTGGTAGTGGCACCCGCCCTATAAACCCCCCTCCCATCAGATGTCAAGGAAATAAACTTTTAGAAGACATCTGAAGGCAACCTTGTATTGGGGAAAATTTAAAAGTCTAATGTTTTACAATTTTTTATGTGCTGTAAGCTGCCCAGAGTGGCTGGGGAAACCCAGCCAGATGGGCGGGATATAAATAATAAAATTATTATTATTATTTGCCTTGTGCCTGGGCATCAAGTGGCAAAACAGATTAGATGGATTGAGCTGAGGGCCACATCTTTATTTAGTGATATTCATTGATTTTCAGAATACTTGACTAAAGATCTGCCAAATATCTCACCAACCCAACTGACTTGCAAAGAGAGAAAAAGGAAATAGGGTGTCCTGCACAACTCACCTTGTTTGACAATCCTGTCTTAGCTTACATCATTCTAGCTGTAATTGTCCCACTCTTTGCTTTTCATAGTCTATGCACTCTCAGAAAGAGGCTGCAGAGATTCTGCCAGGGTCCCCATTCTCCACTGACTAGTGGGACCACCGGGCCAAAGCCTGCTCCCTCTTCCAGATCCCTTCAAGCTATTAAGTCTTGAGCAGTTCATTAAAAGAGGGGTGGGAAGCCTGTATTGGACTCCAACTCTCAATATCCCTGAACACTGTCCATGCTATCTGGAATCCATGTGGATTCCAACTCTCATAGGTCCCAGATACCACGGACAGTGTTCCTGGTAAAGCAGCCAATTGCTAAAGAGAAAAGTCTATGTGACTTCATGCCTCACTTGGCTTGGAGTTGCTTTTTGTAGTACAGTCTGCCACACTATAAAGGGGGGAAATATGCTCAGTTGATGTCATGGTGATGTCAGGTGATTGGCAGGTGGATGGGGCCCCGCCCAGCTGTCAAAATAATCTTCTGATATACAAAGGGGAGGATTCAGAATGCAAAATTTGCATTTTTGAGACAAGCTGTTTTGTTTTTCGTCAATAGCTATGCAAATGTCACCAGAACTGAAAAGGTTTATCTGTCTCAGTTTAAATAAAGCATTAATATTTTCCTCATAAAATAATTAGCTGTCATAATGCTGATTAGAACCAGGAGCTGAAACTTTTGCAAACAATAAAGTGTATATATTCTGTGGCAAACTCTGGCAAACAACAGTGTGCATGCACATAATATGTGTATATATTCTGACAATGCATCAGTATAACTCTATTTTAGTTTCCCCCTGCCTCCAAATTCCTCCAATATAATTTCCCAGTTAAATAATTACACAGCTTCTCAAAAATGCAGTCCTTGCTATACAGAAACTGTGCTATACTGAACACGTGCTGAACCTCATTAATCCTCAAATCAACTTTTCTACACAAGCACACCTGACCCACCAAGCTCTGCTGGAGCTCTGCTGTTGACCTTCAGATTCCGCAAGGCTCCACATCCTACCTATGGGGTTTCATTTTATTTTTCCACAAATTTGTCCTCCGTTCCCAAACTTCCACAAGCTGCCACCTCTGCAAATTATGTTCGTTCCAATAGCAATGAAGGATAGCATCCTTATGACATTGCTTTGTGCAGAATCAGATCATTGGTCTATCAATCCCTAGCATTCTTTACTTCAAATGACAGCAGGGGCTCTCTTAAGTTCTCAGATAGAGGAGTTTTCCCAGCCCTGGTAACTGTTCTCTAACTGGATATGAAATGATTTAACCTGGGACCTTTGATTCATATAAAGTTCCAGGCTAAATCCTTTAACACGTTTCTGCGCTTCCAATTTCCCACCTAGCTGATATTGCACAGACAGCAAAAGTGGACCTACATTTCTCCCTTAGTATTGCAGGAACAACTTCCTCCCTCCTGAAGAAGGTAGTGTGACGACCTTGTTGTCTTTTAAGGGTTGGCATATGATGTGATAGGCCCGTTCAAGGCAGCTGAATGGGTCTCGTGTGAAACAGACAATGGAAGGTGGTGCCATCTTCTGCTTCTTCCCATTCAGCCAAATTTGTCATCTGCACTCGCTCCTGTCCCTGGGGAACTGGGGAATAGAGTCTCATCACCTGCCTTTGGGTCCACTCTGAACTCTAAGCGTGTAGATATATGTTTCACCAAATTAGGTTCTCACTGCAATGCAATTCAGGGCAGATGGCAAGGGAGGAGAGATGTAGGGCACACCAGTAAGCGCCCCACAGCAATGGAGTCGAGAAGCAAGGCTTACTATAATGCCTAGAAGCCACTGACTTTCAGTTGATGGCCTATGACTCCGAATCTGCTTCCGCTATGGATTAGCTGCACAACCACAGGGCAGCCAATCCCAGCAGGGTTGATTTCACTGCCAGTCAGCTGATCAGTAGGGAAAGGAAGGCTCCCTTGCCTATACACATTTGGGAGCATCTTTGAAGGCTTCCATCTCTAACTGTCCCTCACATATGATGTCAGAGGTGTGGCAGGTGGGTGTGGCTTGGGGAGAAGTTCCCATTGTGCAGTTATGTGACTTGACATGGTGATGTTTTGTGGACATATTGTGGTACGATCCCTGTGGAAAGGAGCCTCAGCAGAACATAAATTGGATCATTTGGAAAACCTAGACGTTGGGATAAAGTGATTGCGTGTTGAGACCCCGAAACCACCCCCTCGTTGATGAATAAGACACAAGGACACAGATATTAGGTTAAATGTTGTTGGGCAAATTTAGGCCACAACTTTAGTGGTTACAGAATGTGAGTGGTATTGGCTTAGGCATTGGACTGACCCGACTATATCTGATTCCTGCCCATCATGCAGGGAGTCTGGTAAGGATCAACCACCGGTAGGGGGAACCCCGTTGATGCAAACCAACTTGAGCTCCCCCTGGGTTCCTGACGGGGTCGTGGCATGGCTCTAGCCCTGCCCCGGGCATCAGACAAGATCCACACCCCTGGATTCCTTTAACTGAATACCCTTAAGCTTGGAGGGGCAGGTGATGGCCACACCTCCCTTCCCCCATCATGAGATCAACCAATGCCTAACTGCCAAACCTTACAAAGTTGTGACGATTGCGTCAGTTTAAATGGGTCCTGGCCATGCCTCCCCAGCCAGCGGATTGGCTGGCTGGATGATGACGTGGCTGGGAACCTCCGGGTGACACGGAACTTCATCCCCCGCCCCCGGAAGGGAGTTGGTGGCCATGTGGTCCACCGCAACTCCTCACCACATTGAAGTGGAGCTGATTTCCTGCCACCTCCTCGCAAATGATTAAGTGGGCACAAGATGTTGGAAATGGAGACTTGGGGTACATTTTGGACTATGGCAAAACATGTTCTCCATACACATGCTTATGAGGGGAAACTATTCTAAAATAATGCTAAGTTGGTATGTAACTCATGAAATCATAAGTAAAGGAAATGAGAATTGCCCAAAGACTTGTTGGAAAGAAACAGGAGACTATATCACATATGGCAGAAGTGCAATGGGGTAAAGGAATATTAGGAAAAGATTGCAGATTTAATATTAAAAAATATTAGGTTATGAAATCCCGTATGATCCTCTGCTATTATTATTAAATTATACTGCTGAGTCAATGAGGAAAGAACACCAAGAACTATTTCCTTATATGGTTGCTATAGCAAGTATGCCAATAATAGCTAGTATTAATGAATGGACAGATGCAATTTGAGAATTTGATTTAATGTCTAAATTGACACATTTATCAAAGTCAAAAGAATGCAAAGTGTTTCTGTGGCAAACTGGATCCCAGTATTGTCTCAAAGATGTTCTCAAAGATGCAGTACAGCTTTAAGATGTCCTGAATCTTAAGGAACTGATTTTGCTTTGGTTTATCAGTCTTACATTGCTGTGCAACTTCCCTTAGGAGCATTGCATTTGGTTAATTTTATCTTTATTTTTTCGGAAATGTAGTTCGTTAAGGGTATGGAGTACAATTCCTACCATTGTTCCTTCCCAAGATTATTGGGGGGTGGGAACCATGATTGTGACAGTGGTGTAAATGACTGTGTGTGTGTGTGTGTGTGTGTGTGTGTGACAAAGTGACTGCAAACTCCAACCCCTTAAGGCCAGAGTGGTGGCTCATTTGTGCTGTGGCATAGTATTAGTAAGCCTCCCTGTAATGACCAAGAGGCATATTATGTATGCATTTGATGGTCTTGCAAGAAACCTAGAGAATAAATAAAACATATCTGTTGCAAATAGTCTTTCTCTGTGGGTTTGATCGTACTTAACTCTGTGCATTTACCATTTATGTACCTACCTCTCTGAAAAGTGCTGCTGCTGCTCAAGTATAAATATCACAAGTGTTCGGGGAGAAATAAATGCCACAATTGTTCTCATTATATTGGGTGTGTCTTTTGAGACTTTCAGAGTCTTCTTAAGCATACTTTAGCAGAACAGCTTGTAAAATTCTGAAGGACCAGGAGGATGAACTGTGAATTGATGAGAACTGAACTAAATCCTTTTTGGAGGGGAGGAGCTGGAACTGGAACTAGCTTTCAAATGAACTTTCCAAGCTCAGGTTCACACAGTGGCCAACCTGATGTCTGTAGGAAGCTCACAAGCAGAACCCGAAGCACAACGCTGCACTCCCACCTGTAATTCCCTACAAATAGCAGGTAGCTATTGTGGCTAGTAGCAGAATATGCTCACCTGATCCACCAGGTCTTATCCCTTGGCACAATCTAAGCCCACTCCCTGGATCTGGGAAGCGTACGGTGTTTTTAAGATCAAAATCTGGCACCTCCTGCTTTTGTGCCATGAGCAGACATTATCTCACAGTACTTACGTATACAGAGTCATATACATTGCTATTAATGCACCGTTAATCTCTCTTCCTGCCCCTTGTTTTCTTTGCTACAGTATTCAAAGGCAAACAGACATCCAGAGCCAGTGATGGAAAAAATGATGGAATCTAGCTTTTCAGGAACTCAGTCCTTTCCGGAAGCCTTGTCTCCTGACAGAGGTAGCCAGGCTATGAAGCCACACAGGTAAGGAAGCGACTCTTAATTGACATTTGTTTTGTGATACATATGCAGCACAGTCGTACACAGTGACTAGGGGGACATTTAAGAGTGTATGGCATGGAAGGAGCCTTGATCTGTTCATTAAGCAGATGTCCAGCGTGTCTTCCACTGCAGATGTAAAACAGCCATTACTTCTGCTCTCCACGTTCCACATTCCTCTCTCTCTTTTTTTCTAAAAGGCCTAGAGGAAGTATTAAGGATGCCATCAAAGCTGTAGTCACAGACCAGTGAAGGAGGCAATTGTATTCTGAGAAACCATCAGAATAGAAGATTTCCCCCGCTCTCCTGCCTCATTTCAGTTCATGAAGTTAATGACTCATCTTCTTGTAGGCAGACAGTGATGACAACGACCAGATTTTCTCAGTGCCCACCCACCAAACAAATAAAACTCAATATGAAAAATGGCTGCTTTATATATTCACCTGAGAGCGAACAATCACCCACCTAGTCTTGCATCCTTTTCTCACAGTGGCCAACTAGATGTCCCCCCCCCCCATTGACAATTCCAGTTTTCTTCACTCCAATTCTGGGGTGGGGGTTGCTGGAAGGATCTCTCTGTGGTCCTTAGAACAGAGATAATAGATGACTCTATCTGATATGTTGTCAAGTTATTCACAGGTGAGCATTGTTTGCCAAGTGGCTTCGCAGGCCAAACTGAAAGATTTGGCACACCTCATTAGATCTGAGTATCAGAGGTTCCCCACTGCTGCTATAATTCTAGAGACAACACTTGATCCACCTGACCCCAGGAGAGGTGTGCTAGCCCAAACAAGGGAAGGTCAGAAAATCCAGATTCTTTCTGGCAGGGCAATACAAAAGCCAACGAAGTTGGAATTCAGAACCATGGATAGTGCTCCTGTAAAGGTAAAGGGACCCCTGACAGTTAAGTCCAGTCACGAACAACTCTGGGGTTGCGGTGCTCATCTCGCTTTACAGGCCGAGGGAGCCGGCATTTGCCTGCAGACAGTTTTTCCAGGTCATGTGGCCAGCATGACTAAGCCGCTTCTGGTGAAACCAGAGCAGCACACAGAAATGCTTTTTACCTTCCCACCGGAGTGGTACCAATTTATCTACTTGCACTATTGGAGGTGCTTTCAAACTGCTAGGTTGGCAGGAGCTGGGACTGAGTAACGGGAGCTCACCCCATTGCGGGGATTCGAACTGCCAACCTTTTGATCGGCAAGCCCAAGGCTCAGTGGTTTAGACTCACGTCCCATAGTGCTCCTGTACATGAGGTCAAACATCCCACTGTGTCAGCAAAGTCCTGGATCCATGACCTGAATTTTAGAGCAGAGTAAGGTAACCATTGTCTGCAGTCCCATCCCGGGTGTTGCCTTTTGGCCAGTTAAAGAACCAGTGCCTACTCCCGCAGCCTTTGGCTCTTTCAATGTGATGGAGTTTCCAGTTTTGCAGAGCCCTTTGGGTTCTGCAAGCAGTCTGTGGATCAGCCATCAGAGTCTGTAGGCAGAGGTATCTCATCAGGGGAGGAGAGACTGGCCCTAGTGCTTGTGAAACCACACAGAATGGACCAAGGAGTGGATATACCTCCACACTTGTCACTGTAGTTGCTGGAGAACTCAGCATTCAATTTAAATATCCAAAATCCACAATGCATTTTCAGGGTAAGCACAAGGTGATCTGATGATTCTTTAAAATACTATTAAATGTATTGAAACTATTTAAAACAGAACTTCCCTTAATGCATCCTTTTTATAAATAAAATAATTCTATTTATATAAATATGACCATTATCATATTTAACTATAAATATGATGATGATCGTATTTATATAAAAAGAATTATTTTATTTATAAAAAGGATGCAGTAATGAAAGTCCTTTTTGCAAGTATTGGTGTTTTAAATATGTGCCTTTGCAGATTCATGGGCCTGATTTGATTTATAGGTGATTGCTTTTGTCGTTTTATAATTTACTATTTAATACACCAGACCACTGTTTTTTAGAACAGGCAATAGACTTCTAAATGTCAGTGATTTATAAGCCTAGCATTGATTGTACACATTGTGCAATTGCTTTATAAGTTATTTTATCCTACAAATACTGTACAAGAGACAGATTAGTCATCTGGGGTTTTTCACTTGATTCTTCTCAGCAGACAGATATAGCATGATAACAGTAAATACATCATGATAAACTCTTGCTCGTGCAAATTTTTTTTTTTTTTTAGATCAGTCTAGGAAATGCAGGTGCCTGTGTAAAAGTCACCACCAAATTGATTCTACCTAAAGCAAAATTCAGGGCAAATTCAAAGTCCCGCTCAAGCAAAATGTCAATTTGAGTTTTGAGGGAAGGTTAAAGAATTTCAATAAGACTTGACGGTGTTTATCATGGAAGGCATTATATTCCTTAAGGCATGAGAAGGGAACTTCTTTTCTGTGAAAGGTCATTGACCTGCAGGAAAAGTCAATTGGGAAATTACGAAGAATATCACTTATCACTAAAGCTAACTTACAACAAGATTTATAAATGTTTCAGGCTCCCAGCAGAAGTAGAGCCATTTGCAAATTACAGAGTAACAAATCTAGACTTGCCATCTAGCATGTGCCCTGCTGGAAGCCCCAGCCAATTTTGGTTTTCAGGTGAATGTACATGTGAGATACATACATTTACCACATTCACAAGTGACATATTTAGGTGCACACGTAAAACATTATTTAGAGCTATTCAAACAGAAGAGTCTAACCACAAGTCATATTGGGTGAGATCTATACAAGACCCATTGACTTTATTTGAACATTAACATGGTCATCCCATTGATGTCAGTGGTTCTCTCTAAGCATAACTATGCTTGGATCCAACCAATTATATTTACTCCTGGAATTTGTGAGACATTCACCAAGGTTTGGGTCTCACAACTGTAGAGTTTCTCTGCACATTTTCACTAGACATATCCATCCCTCTCCTCCTCTATAATTCCACTGATGTTTTGTCCATTCAAGAACTTCTGTATACACCTTTGAAATTCATCTTAGCTGAAAATTGCTGGAGTAATCTAGTGTATCCTGACTCATATCCACATTCACAGATTCTCTGAAAAAGATGCTGGACATCCCATGCCAGCAAAGTCTTTATTCTGAAAAGCAATCCAAACAGGAGCTTAAACTTAAAAATATAAGAGTGCATGGCTGCACTCTTTTCACATACTTGAAACAATTGTGGACTTACTCTGACATAAATATTGTTAGTACTGAGGTATAAATTCTCGATTCCAGTGTTGTCGCTTAATTTCTTCTGCTCTGTTTTCTTTATTTTCTTAACTATCTTCTTTTTCCCACTGGTTCTTAAGAAGCATTGTGGTGAACCTACCAAGAACTCTTGAAACCAATTGAACTTAAGCATTTCGCCACATGCATTCAATCCTGTTCTTTCCAGTGAGTATTAAGAAAGCTTAGCTTCCTCTGGATAGCACCCAGTGAAGCTTAATAGAGAGGATGTTTGACACATGCAAGTCCCATTAAAATCAGTGGGATTTAATCACATAGTTAAACAGTTGAGTCTCGTTTATTTCAATTAGGGAGGTGCAAAATCAGTCCCTTAATTTCCACTGCCTTTTCCGCTTGAATAAATACCAAATATCTCAGATATCTTTGCTTTTCTGAGCATTCTCTGCGTTGGTCGAGTACTTGGTTTCCCACCCCAAAATGTCGCACAAACTGGTGCGCATTATAGCACAAAATGTGCTTAAGTGTCGAAATGGGCACACCCGTTTCCTTTCTCTTTTTCTACCTTGCCTCAGAGTACAAGCACAAGTGCAGTAAGTTGGATTTGCAGACCCATAAACATGGATTTATCCTGCAAAATGTCAGCTAAGATTATTAGATAAATAGATAGTTAGATTTGCTTGTTTCTCTCGCATCCACATCTCCCATATACCTACTAATCTTGCTTTAAATCCAAAATTGAAGCTTAGTTACTTGTGACTAGTTGCTTAGATGTGAATCTGAATTCTCATTGGAATTCTCAGCCCATGTTCCAGGGAGAAATACATTTCCAAGTTCTGTTCATTTCTTGTTCAGTGGGTTTGTCTCTGCCTTGCCTTCTGCTAGTCCTGGATTTTAGCTTCACTGGAAGAATGTCTGGAACAATGTTTTTCCCTGGAACATGTGCAGCTTGTCACAGTTTTCAGTTCCTCCTATTCTTTTGCAACCTTTCCCCAGGCCATAGTACCAACATGTGCATGTACATTGGCAGAACACTGCAAAAACACAATCTTAGTGTGATTCACTAACTTAGACTCCTGAAAAATGGGTTGTGGTTTTTTTTTGGGGGGGGGTATGGATTTTCTACCCTGGGCTAAATTTAAATGTATCCTGATATCATAAAATGCCCCCAAACAGCTATGGGTGCCATCTCAGAAGGAAAGGCACTAAAGTCTGCTTCCCCGAAAAAGTCACACAATTGGTGTCTGGTCTCCCCCCCTTTTTAAACCCCCAATACATTAACATTAGCTAGGACAAAATAAAAGTAAAACACCCCAGTGGTAATAATCAATAGATTTATTGGCCTTCTTTTTTGTCTCAGACTTTTCTTGGTTTTCAAAAATAAAACTGCTGGAACTCTTAAATCTGTATCCCTGGATTAATTTTTTAGGGTTTTTGTTGTTGTTGTTTGGGGAAAAGGTTGGCAAAAACAACAAAAAGCACCCAATATAAAATTCAGGGAGTTTTCTTATGAACTTTTTTAAAACGACAACCCCCCCCCCCAAAAAAAAAAAACCCAGGCAATTTTTGAATACAGAAAGGAAAACTATAGCTGTCAAGTGGCTGCAATTTGAGGACACTTTATCTCTGTGCAGTTGAAAATGTCCCAGAAGGCCTATATTGTAGGCCTATATGTTGTGTAAATTCTGGTACTAGAATTTACAAGAATCCACTAGAATCTACGCTCTAATTTACCCCCAGATTTACTTCTGTATTAGAAGTAGGTATGATCAGGATTCTTCTTGTGCAGTGTTTCATTCCTGTGTACATGTGGCAAAACACCTTACGAAAAAGAATCTTGATGCAACTCAGTATAATCGTTGATAATGTACAGGGAGTTGGGAAAAGCAAAAATGAACTGAATGAGCTGAAAGTTGTGGCTATGCAGCAATTTGTGCTATATATGCTGTGATCTGTACAATATCTAGAAGTTAAAAGTAGTATATGAGAGGTCTCCTCATGTATTGATTTCACAGTGGGGGAAAGAGCACTTAAATCTGGCAAGTTAACTACCAAGAGGAATTGGTTGATGGACAACCTAAAAATATAAACCATCAGCATAATTTTCCTCTGGATGTGTCTGCTAGCCAGAGTCTACCACAGAGTTTGGCGTTCATAAGTTTTACCGCTGTCTGTGGGGCTCAACTGTCCATTCTTTACAGTTATGTTTCTACTAGGAAGGCTCTTTGACTTCTTGAGATCCCTTGTTCCTTCTGTAATTAATTTGTTTCCAAAAATTCTCCTCTTCAAATTTTCATGTTCTCCTGATTAATCAAAGATTTGCTAAATATTCACCAAGCATTTTATACCTATATACCCTATAGCTGATGTCTATATTTGTGAGCTGGTATTTTCCACCATGTAATAGTTGGCATAGGGACGCGGGTGGCACTGTGGGTTAAACCACAGAGCCTAGGACTTGCTGATCAGAAGGTCGGCGGCTCGAATCCCTGTGACGGGGTGAGCTCCCATTGCTCGGTCCCTGCTCCTGCCCACCTAGCAGTTCGAAAGCACGTCAAAGTGCAAGTAGATAAATAGGTACCGCTCCAGTGGGAAGGTAAACGGTGTTTCTGTGCACTGCTCTGGTTTGCCAGAAGCGGCTTAGTCATGCTGGCCACATGACCCGGAAGCTGTACACCGGCTCCCTCGGCCAATAAAGCGAGATGAGCGTCGCAACCCCAGAGTCGGTCACGACTGGACCCAATGGTCAGGGGTCCCTTTACCCTTTACCTTTAATAGTTGGCATGTGATGAGCACATTAGCATATTTGATAGCTGACCTACAATAATATTCTATACTTGACATATTTGCATGCAATATAATATTTATTTTGCATTTGACTGCATTTTTAAAGTACGCTGTTGTATTTAAAAGGTAATGGTATTTTACCATTGATGTTGTTTCATATTTTTTTCCTATAAAAATGATCAATATTCCCCAAATCCTAATTTTTAATTCCATGGTAAAACCTAATATTGAACCTAGGAATTGGAAACCTTCACATTCAGAAACTTTGAGATTTATTCCCTTTCCCCTCTAGTACAAAGTAAATATTCTTCTGTTGAGAATATATATATATATGTAACAGATTCAGCACTCCAAATGCATCACAGCTTGCGAGCTTTTGCTCAATGTCCCATGCAAGTGCAAAGACAGAGCAAATAAGATGTGGGCATATGAACTGGTCCTAGAGGAAACACATAATGTGTGCTTTATTCTCCCTCTTTTCTTCTTCTTGGAAACTGTGGCAAAGAGGAGGGGGCAAAGCATTTGCTTGCCTCTCTCTCAGAGATAAAAGCGCTTCAGCATAGGTCTCTGTCTTCCCCATGAAAAGCACCCTGGGATCCATTGCATTGGTTGTGATTCTGTTTTGCACAGCTGTAATCGGCTTACCTGCCAACAGAAGCTAGATGCTGACGGTTCTAATGCCTTCCTAGGGATCTTCCCAGCCAGATTAAGACGTCTGCTTCTTGTGAAGCATCCTAGTTAAGTATGTTGCAGCATCTGCAGGTGCACAGATCTTGCACAAGCCCTCGCCTCAAGTTTTCAGACAGATGTTGCACGCAATAAATTACCTTTTGATTTCTGTCTCACATTCTGATTGCCTAAATAGTGTTCCCTCCTGTTGAAGCTCTCCAGGCTGGAGGAAACAAAATCTGCTTCTGAAAGTGCTTGTCCATAACGCGATGGATAATCAGCTTTGTTTAGTAGCATACGGGAAAAGAAGTGTTTGTTCTCGGAGTTGTTGTAAACGCAGTGGTGTGTGTTTTGCGCTTTTAACATGTTTGCCTCCACGGGGAGACAAGCATGTTCAATGGGAGGAAAATGTGAGCATGGCTTTGTTTTTTAACCAGTTTCTTCATCTAGACATGGTGTCCACATTGAACCAACATTTCGAGCATCTAACTGATGACAACCTAGATTGTCAACAGTCTTGGTAAATTGATTGGTTCTCACAAATGAAGAAGGCAGAGGAAAGTAGATGTTGACCGAGTCCAGGGAGTGATGAATGCTTTGTAGTTTAACTGGGGGTAGTACCCTCTGCCTTGAAGGACAGTGATATGTTTCCTCCTAAAGAGGACCTCACTTGACCCTGAAGCCCTAACTAGTATAGAATTAGTATGTGGACAGAATGTGGTGTCAGGAAGTTGGCCTTGTTTTCTCATCCATTTCTGGAGCATCAGTGATGTCCTGATCCAAAACACATGGATTCATAATTGTTCTTCCCACTTGTCACATGGCAGACATGTCCTTTTGATCTGGGCTTCATCTTAGGCTTGTCAACATGTCTGCTTCAGAGGTGCTTTCTGGAGGATCTAGAGCTGGGTATATCAATCAAATACCTTTATTGGCATGTTTCAAGTAACTGGAATAATTAAAAAGACAAGGGTGAAGCTATCAAGGGTTATAAGGTCCCACTATGGCCATGTGCATTTGGATATTCTGCAATGCCCTGTCTATTTTCCAAAAGGATAGTTCACCGGGAACCCTTTTGGGTAAAACTGTGGCTAAAAAGGAAGCTACTAAAGCAGTAATATCTTTGTCCTGATCTGCCAGGAGAAACCTTCTTTGGCTTCTTCTCGGAGTTGTGGGCTGGAGCTCCAACATTTTGCTCAGCATCAGTTGGCAAGGTCTGCCATGTAAAGGGCAATCTAAGAGAATGTGGTCCATTGAATCAGGTACTTCTTGATTGCAGACACACAAACGGGCTTGAAATGGAATGTGTGAGAATCTGCCTTTGGTCACTGCAGAGAGGAAAGCATTTAGCCTTGCAAGCATAAAGGCTCTTCAATGGGAAGGGAGTAGTAGATCCTTTACATATTTGGCACAGGTTCTGTAGGATATTGTGATACCTAAGCCCCCGGGAGAACAAGATCTCAGAGTATGAGGTAACAAGCTCTGTCTTTTGTGGTCGTAGAGCCACTGCTTGATTAATTGGAATATGAGATTTTTGTCACATACCTCGAGGAAGAGCTGGGTATATTTGACTGTTTAGAGTATGCCTGCTCCAAGTTCCAGCTTTGTTCAATGGAAAAGTGATGGTGTAGCTCAGAGCTAATTGATGGTAACAATTGTGTAAATTCAGTTGAAAGGGGCTGCTCCTTACACTGTTTTGCCACTTTGGCAGTGATTCAGGGGTGTGGCTTTTGAACGCTATCCCGCTGCAGGCATTAGCAGGAGAAAGTACCTCATACCATTATGGACATCTCTCTGCTGTAGCTCCTTGAATCAAAGGCATTACTGTGGTGATCCATTGCCATGTCTGAATTACCCACAGATTTATTTGAACTCTTGAGCCCCCAGAAGCAGGGCTAGCCACAGTGGGTGACATTCTCACAAGAACAAATGCTTTCAACATTTGTAGCATCAATCTCTTTATTCTATTTCTCCAGGTGTAGGAGCAGAAAACTAAGGGTAGAACGTAAAGCTAGAATTGTGACTCACTAATTCTGTAGAATTTTGAACTGGCATTTATTTTTTTTAAAAAAACAGGATTAAAATGCTGCACTCCATGAATTAGTAATATTGCATTTCATCTTTCATGGGTTTACATGGTGAAAGCGCTGATGGTTTCTCTTGTGTCCTTGTTCCCAGAAGTCTCTCTTCATGCTGCAGCCCAGGTCAACGAACCGGGATGCTCCACAGGAATGCCTTTCGGAGGACTCCTCCCTTACCTCGGGGCAGGTTCAATGGGATCACAGGACCAGCATACCAACAACTAGAAGAGTCAAGGATCACAGATCAGGAGACAATACCTTGTCAAAGGTAGGCAAGAAAAACAACAGGAGCCAGCCAATATTTCCATCAGCTTCAAACTAAAGCAAAACATGAAAAAGTAGACAAAGATGAAAAAATGTGTCTAAAAAAATTCAGTGAACACCAAAGCTTATTGGGTAGCTTTCAGCAATACCCTTCCCTTTGGGCCAAGGTTAGCCCAAAACATGCTGGCACCTGAGGAAAACCACAAAATGGCACCCCCCCCTGCCAGACCTGTGATAGTGAGTGATTAACTGACCCTGGCCATCTCTTTGTCTGTCTCCTATACCACCATTAGCTTGGAGGCCTCCATTCAGGAATTTGAACATGCTTTGCTAGCAACGTGCTTTGATGTTGACCTTTTTCAGGGTGTGCAGTATTTCTTGAGGTGAGGCCCATATCAGGCCTGCACCAAGGGCAAGCAAAGTGCTAGTGGCCAGACGTGCCAGAATGCACCTCCCACAGAAGACCCACCCCAAATCCCAAAGAGGATGTCTTGGGGGGGGGAATCTCCTCATGAGCCAGAGGCAGCCTCCCTCAGGCTCCATTTGGGGGGGCTGCCTCAGGCACCTTCACACAGGAGAAAGAGGCGGCACAGGTGGAGACTTCCTTAAACCGCTCTGCTGAGGGGCATGCGGCTGCCCACATCTCAGCAGAGCAGTTTAACAAAGCCACTAGAGCTGGGCGATGCTGTGTTGTGGTTCGAGGACCCGCCCCCCGCGATGTGAAATAAATACACAAGGACACGTGATATAAGGTTAATGGGCAAGAAAAGGCCACAACTTTATTGATTACAGCAGTGAAAATGTATTGGCTTAGGCATTGGATGTCTAAAACAAGGGGGTTTATTCACCAGTAGGTGGAGCCTGTTGATGCTAATCCAACTATAGGCTCTCCCCTGATGTCACCGGGGGTCGTGCCATGGCCTCCCGCCAAGCAGGCATCGGACAGAGTACACGACCGCCAGATTCCTTTAACGGAATACCCAAAAATTGAAGGCATAGGCGATGGCCACACCCAGCCCTTCGACACACCACAACACATTATTCCAATGCCTAACCTACCCACCAATATCACAAAAAGTTGTGACGATTGCTACGAGGTAGGCGAAAAAACCAAAAAGCCTAATGCCAAATGGAAAAATTCCTACCAGGCCCCCTAGACAACCAGGGCGACCAACCTAAGGTCCATAGCAAGGCCAAGGAAAACTAAGACCCTGAGCTAAAAGGGAGTGGAGGGTGGGTGACTCGCGACGAGAGGACGGAGAAGAATGAGGCCGAGGAGAGGCTGGCGCCGCCACAAAAGGCTGCTGAACACGCCCGCTCGAAGGCACCTGGTTGGATGCCTGCCGAGGGGGCGTGGGCACCAGCCAGGTGAGAGGAGGAGGCAGGGGGCTAATGCCCCCTGCTAGGGGCGGTGCCTGGGCTCCCGCACACAACCACTCCCCTCTCTTCCAGGGAGGAGAGTCTTTTTCAACATTGCGGTTTGACAATCAATCGCCATGTTGAAAGATGCTGCATTGGCACGGGGTGAAACTGCTTCCGCTCTCACCACGGAGCTGAGGCACTTTCACCCCAGTGGGCTGGGGCTAATACAGCTGGCCCCAGCCTGCTGCTTTGGGGGGGGGCAAGCTACCTCATCCCCAACTCCCTGAAGATGGGGTTACAGTACCCAAGCGCAGGGAGCCAGTCAGGCTCTGTGTGAGACACAGCCCCCCCTCCTGGATGCAGGCAGCCAGGCAGTAGCCAAGCAAGGCTGCATCTGCCCGGGGCCCGCACTGTGCCCCTGCTCCTACTCGTGAGCAATCAGGAACGCAATCCCAGCTGGGAAGGGGGAGAACTTTAACAGAGACCCCACCCCACCGCTGGCAGTTCAGGGCTCCGTAAAACTGCTTGGCAGAGGCAAGGGTAGCAGCACGCTCCTCAGCCAAGCAGTTTAAAGACGTGGAGGGAGGAACAAGCTATACTGGCACCTCAGCCAGGCAGCTTGTTCCCTCTGCATTGTATGAGGGCAGAGTGTGATGCTGGTTTCACTCAGTGCGGTATATCACTGGTAAAACTGCCTCTAGCTTGTTTCTCCCTCAGCACACTGGGCACTGGAGGCAGATTAGGAGCGGTGGTGGTTTCACCAGCGACATACCGTTGAGTGAAACTGCCACCGAACTCTACCCTCCTGTTACAGATGGAGAAACAAGCTGCGTCGGCGAGCTTCAATACAGCTTGTTCCTCCCTCCGGCTCATACATGCTGCAGGGGACATGGGGCTTGCTCAGCCAGGGGGGCAAGAAGGCTCAAAGCAGCACAGCCGCCACCCCATCTGAGCCTTCCCATCTCAAGGCAGGGGCAGATGCTGCCTCAGCTCCCACCACTGCCTTGGGACAGGTGGGGGGGAGATGCGAACAGGTTGTCCCTCCCTGTGATGGAGAGGAAGCCTGCTCCCTCTCCCCCCCCCCCATGCCATGGCAGCAGATGTGGCAGGCATACAAACTGAGTGTTAGGACGCCTGCCTCATCCGCCACAGCTTTGACATGAGCGCCTTTCCAACATTGTGATATACTGCCATAGTAAAATGTTTTGTAAAGGTAAAAGGACCCCTGATCATTAGGTCCAGTCATGACCGACTCTGGGGTTGCGGCGCTCATCTCGCTTTATTGGCCGAGGGAGTCGGCATATAGCTTCCGGGTCATGTGGCCAGCATAACTAAGTCGCTTCTGGCGAACCAGAGCAGCGCACGGAAACGCCGTTTACCTTCCTGCCAGAGCGGCACCTATTTATCTACTTGCACTTTGACGTGCTTTCGAACTGCTAGGTTGGCAGGAGCGGGGACCAAGCTCACCCCGTCGTACGGATTTGAACTGCCGACCTTCTGATCGGCAAGCCCTAGGCTCTGTGGTTTAACCCACAGCGCCACTGGTATATTACAATGTTGGAAAGCAGATATCGCCCAGCCCTACTCTTCATGAGCCAGAGGTGCAACAGGGCTTTGGTGAGGCATTTCCTCCCACTTCCGGGGCCCAGCTTAGAAGTGCTGCACGCAGTTCCAGTGAGTTTCTGCTGGGAAAAAAGCCCTGCTCATGCCGTGACGTACAGGGATAAACCATCCCCTGAGTTCAGATTGATACACATCCGTTCACAACAGGTTCCCCCACTCCGAAGTCCCTCTCCAAACAATATGATCCCACTGGCACAAAATCCACTAGAGCTATGAAGATTGCAGAGGGGAAAGAGTGATTTATGGTTGGCAAAACATTTAGCTATTAATTATGCTCAAACAAAGCTATTATTTTTTGTCATAAACCATGTTACAACTGGATGCTAAATGCCACTCGGTTGATCAGACAGACTAATTCAAATAGCTGGGTGTTAATTTTTTCACCAACAGAAATGGGAAAGCACGAGTGGACTGTATTAAACTTAAGACGGTACATAGAGGCCAGGAATAAAGTAGTGAAACACCAAAGGATAAATTGAATTAAGCCAATATATTTAACATAACGGTCCTGTGTTGGGGTAGAAAAAAACCTGACTATGCAGGAATCTCCATTTACACATGACTGTCGGGCAAACTTACATTGTCATGATAGGAGCAGTTTCATTGCATTGGCCCACAGAATGACCAACTTTCACCAGCTTCTAAAACTTACCAAAGATCTTCCCTGGCAGAGAGTTCCATGGGGAGGTGGCCCTTATCGAAAATGTCTGATCCTCATTTGACCACTTGCCAGATTTCATATGACTTGAGTATATGGAACAGGAAGGAAGTTTCCCTTCAGGCACCCTGGTCCCTGAAAATTAATTTTTCACAGAATTAAATCTGAAGCAAATTTGGAGGCAGAGCAGCTAAGAAAAGGTGAAGGAATTTCAGTAAGTCTAGTGCAATTGCTCAGGGACTTGTGCAATTTCTCATGCATCTCCCAATACATTTTTGTGAAATGAATTTATCTATCCTGCTGTATCAGTGTGCCTTTCAGAAAAGCTAACACGTCTCATACCTTTCCTCTCCTCTAGGTTATCTACTGGTTTAAAAACACCACAGAATACTTCAATAAATATGCAACTGCCTTCAAGAGAGACAAGCTCTTATTTTAATAGCGTGGCTCCAAAGGATATGGTTGGCTATCCATCTCCACGGGCCAGTTCCGTCCCCATCATTCCTTCGGTGGGCTTAGATGAAGCCTGCATGCAGACACAAAAAGTTTCAGACATAACAGGCATCAAATGGTGCAAAAACTCCTATTCCACTGAACTTGTTAATGTGAGTGCCCCAGCCAGCAGTTGTCTTATTGCAGAACAACAAGAAGTCAAAATATTGTTAGAAACTGTCCAGGAGCAGATCCGAATCCTGACTGACACAAGGAGGTCGGAGGACTTTGCGCTGTCAAATGCCGACGCCAAGAACAGTACAAGTGAAAACACAGCATTTCTGCCCATGAGTCCTGTGGTGAAATCGGAACAAGAGGCACAGTTTGTCTTAAAAAGTGAAATGAAAAGAGACTCAGCATCAGTCAAGTGACTTTGACCGGGGGTGGGGGTAGGGGTGGGGGGTGGGAGGGATGTACGGATCTGTGCATTTGAAGCTTTGCTAAACAGGAAAGAGAGGAAATTAAATACAAATTATTTATATGCATTAATTTAAGAGCATCTACTTAGAAGAAACCAAATAGTCTATCGCCCTCATAACAGTGTTTTTTAACAAAATATTTTTTTAAGGGAAAGAGAGGTACCAGGAGGGAAAACACTTAATCAGAAATTTTGATTTATTTATTTTTTCTTCCTTTCTTCCAGTTTTCTCCCACCCCTTATTCTGTTGTTTCCTCCGGGCTTACAAAACGCAGTTTCACAATTTTACAGATGTCCTGTTTGAAGGTTTAGTCTGGCACAACACCTTAGATGTATGAATTTCAGAAGAGTGCTACATGAGAACTGTTGTTCTGTTGGATCTTCCACTGAAATGAATGGGAGCAAGAAGACAGTTACTGTTCTTATTTCGCTGTTTCAATGGGGCTCGCTTGGGTGACGCTGGCATTGTGCCCAGTGCTCCCCCATGCCTCCTAACCACAATCCCTTTTGAGTAGTCTGGCTCCCACAGCCTCCACAATTCAGACCACTGTTTAACACAAGAGTTTTGTCACTGATCCAGATTTGTAAAACAAATCCGAATGAGCCGTACCAAAATATCACTGGAAATGAAATCCAACTTCAGTTTGCCCATTCGTTCCACAAGCAAAACCAACAAGGAATTCTGAATGAAGTCATAGCAGCTTTGCCAGGAATGCAGGAGGTTGTTGTAAGGGAGAAGGGGATTTGGAAATTTAGGTCCTCCTCCAGTGATGCTTTGCAGGAATCCAAAATGGTTTTGGTAAGTCTAGTAACATTTCTCAGGGGAGTTTAAGCATATCCCTAATGCAAATATGTTACTCTCCTGCAAAAACTAGAATGTGTGACGTCAAGACTTAAATTCTAGCACTTCAGCAAGTGTGGATGCTTTATGGTATTTTATTTTTTATTTTTTAATACCAGGAGGTTTGATCCAAATGAGCACTACTCTAGTAGGTAAATCTAAGGATGTTTTCTTCTCACTTCAGCACTCGCTATCAACGACTTTTATTTGGAAACAATTTCCTCCCCCTCTTAATATCAAACCAGAAAAAAATTCCACTTGAGAGGAAGGTTACTCGTGGCAGATACGCAGCCTGTGTGTATATTACCTATTTCATTTTATTTTCAAACAACACAACAAAAGCCCACACCTTAAACCACATTACGTTTGCCATGGAATTTCGAGTATTGTCAGAATGTTATTCTTGGAAGTCATTTGTGAACTCCAGAGGGACTGCTCAAGTATGTGCATACGTGTGCGTTTTAATTTTATTAACTCCTTGTCCAGGGGCCTGGAGGATCTTGTGCGTTTCTGTATTCGGCATATATATATGCGATTGTCACTTTAATTTACTTTCATTTCTAATATTCCCATTCACTTTCAACCTGATCCATAACCAAGTGAAGCATCTTCACTGGACATGATCCAAAGTTCCTTTGGGCCCCTCGGAGAGGAAATGCTCAGTTTGTATATGTTAATTTCCCATTGTCCATGTGTAGAGCAGCATTGGATGATAAAAACAGAAAATTCAGCTCTCTGGCACTTCCTGCTTTTCTGTATCATCCTTAGCAAAAGCTGCACATCTCATTGTATGGGACGTGTGCCAGTTTTCCTTCAGGGGTTACATGGAAATGGGAAGTATAAGTCTTGTTCTCCCTGCAAATTGTAAAAGGCCAGAGCTGCCCTTAGGTTTTCAACCTTAAAACCTGGATCACACAATCCTAAGTGTAGGGAGACCCCTGAATTTGAATGGACACATTAGCAGCAATCTGTCCTCAGATGCTTCTTTTACACATCGTGCAATCCACTGAGCCAAAGTGGTTTTAGAAAAATATTCATTGATATTAATGGAGATGGGTGAGCACAAAATCAGGTCCTTAAAAATAAGATAAACTTGCCAGTTGGGGTTTTCCTAAGAACTTGAAATTTCTTTTGTATTGTTTTTATTTAACCACAAACCACAATATGGCATCAGAATAAAGAACTTGTGTTCAGTAACAACCTATGTATTAGTACTTTTTTATTTTTTAAACAAGAGTATCATCTGCTTAAACTGTTTGTACAAATTACTCTCTATAGTAAAGAAAAGGAAAAAAATAGACCAAACAGCCTTCCCTCTTTAATGGTAGAGATCATATTTTCTAAAATATATGCACACTATATAGATGGAATACATTAATACTCTAATCCAAGCCAGAATATTGTTATAAAAAATTGCATTACCTTGATTCCCAAGTTTCTCAAGAGCCAGGTTTCCAATATAGCACAGTAGATATGTTCCTGTGATAATGAGAAGAAAGCAATATTTTACTCCCCGTCAAATAAACTGGATAAAGATGCTTTAAAAATGCCATTTGTTTTACTTGCCATTCACAAATCCCCAGCACCATTCAAAATCCGTAGACACACAAATCCTCCCCCCCCCCAATGTTGATGGAATTGTCTTGTTTACATAACTTTCTATGGCTCTAATCTTTGCTGTGTGTTTTCACTAAAGCGGTATTTCACTGCAAACTCTGACTGATCTGATCCAGAATGGTACCACCAATTATACTTTTCAACCAATGTCAGAAGTTCTCGTAAGATTGGATAAAAGGGGTTGGGGTGCTACCCAGAATCATAGGAAAAGACAATGAACACAGAGTTGGCTGTTTTGCTGGAGTGGGGAGCAAACAAAGAACCTCCCCTTCTAACCAGTCTTAAAAATCTACTGGAAACACACTGCATGATTTCTGCTGGAGAGAAAAAAAAAACAAATCTGCTTTTGGCAATGCCTTTCTTAAAGCATTCTATCATTTTGCCATCCTCAAAAGGAGGAAGAGCAGAGCAGCAATGTATTAATGGTCAGTTGATGTGGTTTCTTGGTTTCTTTTTTTAATTGACATGAGAGATGAAGATCTGAAACGGTGGGAAATCTTCCATTTGTGTTAGCAATGCTCTCTGTATCCAGCAAAGGATGTGTGACTGTTATATGTTAACTGTTCTATTCAGTTTTCAGCATGTTTGAATAGAGAGACATTAATATTAACCATCTGAAAGACTAGTGTACTTATTTGTTAAGAATACAACTTCATCTCACAAATTTGATGCAGGGGAGGTGTGTCAAGATATGCTGGCACGGGTAATTCTTAATCTGAATTAACAGTTTGTACTATGAACGCTTCCCCCCACCCCACCCCATGCTCACTTCAGTCTAGCATTTTAATTCCTTATTCAGACTGCACAAAATAGTATAGCAAGTTGCTGCATGTACACAACACACACACACATGTACACAAATTCAGGAGGTACTAGGAAAATTTCTGCTCTGCTTTAACCATCATGTGAAACAGGTCATTTCAAAGGCACGGGAAAGCATCCATCTATAAAGTGACAGCCAGTGATTTCATTAGTCAATATTTCAGAACTCCTGGGCTTTGGTCCAAGCTAGGTGTGCCATTGATCAAGGCAGAAATTCAGTGCCTATCACCTGTACCGACAATATTTGGAGATTTTTAATGGTTTCATGAGGAAAAATCTCATATCTTAAGAGGACCATAAAATATGTTATAGACATTCCCTATGCCTTGTGACACTGAACAGTCATTCGCACCACAAGTGCCAGCTTGGCCCTGTGACCGTGGGTGCCTGGGGCCATGGGTGTCATACAGCATGCATGACCCTGGCACTGAAATTTGTGGGTGCCTGGCCACTTCATGGGGAATTTTGTGGGTGCTCGGGCACCCAGGGCCCCAGGCAGTTGGCGCCTATGATTTGTACTCAAATGTGCTTGCGTATGTTAGGTGTGCACAAATGGTTGTTCCTGATATGCATAGCATTTCAAGCATTCTAATCTGTAAAATATGAAGACTACCTATATTGAAATGGGTGGGAAGGCTAACACATAATACATCCAATTCCTTTTTAAAAAGCCTACTACATGGTGATCTTTTGTGTATGCATTTCATTTACATAAACAATCCATTCAATGAATAAAGCCACTGTGTACCATTTTCACACACACACACACACACACTCAAAATGCACAACATGATTGTTTTCTAAAGTGCCCCATTAGCAGTTGCTCCACCATCTGGAAACTGTTAAGTAAATCCCCAAGATACAAAAGCAGTTTGGTTCTGAAAGAGATTCTGAAAGAGAAATTGCCCCTTGACGGCAAATTCTAGTCTTCTGGGCATTTCCCAGCTGTTGAGCTACCTAGTCCATAAAGGAAATTGGGAGAGGAAGCTGGTGATAGGAAAATTCATTAAATAACTATAATGATGCACTGATATATTGAGTTGCGACCAATGGGTGCAACTCCCACCCACAACAGGGAAAACACAACCGTGGATGCATTGTGTAGTAACACATCGGTGGAAGGTGGAACCTAAAGATACTGCAGTGCTAAAGCTATGAGTGCACTGGTGTTGCCTCTCTGAAATGGGATTGCTATGGAGACTCTCATAAGAACATGCCCCCACTGAAGGATTTGTAGCATAGGTGGAGAGCAGAAGTTGTTAGACTCCCAGTCTCCTAAGGCCCAGCCAGTATACACAGTGGTCAAAGATTAGGAGAGTTGTAGTTCAACAACATCTGGAGGACCACAGGTTTTCCAGAAATGATATGTGAGCATGCACATCTCAAAGGGAATAACATGTAAGTTTGGCCAGGGATAGCTCAGTCAGCAGAGCATGAGACCCTTAATCTCAGGGTCATGGGTTTGAGGCTCACATTGGGCAAATGATTCCTGCATTGCAGGGGGTTGGACTAGATGACCCCTGTGGTCCCTTCCAACTCTACAATTCTGATTCTATAAAAGAGACGACGGGAGTATGAATCAGAAAATGGTATTCAGTTTGGAAACAAACATTAAATCTGTCCAAAAACTCTTCCACACAACCACCCATTTGCCCCCAAACCCAAAAGAAGACACATGAGACAAGTTGGAGGAACTGCAAAGCAACAATAAACCAACTATCCAAATTCAAAGAAATATGTGCAAGTAGCACTAGGTCCCGCTGTCAAGTGTTCACCGAACATGCACATACCAAGCCTACAGGGCACCCCTAAACCTCACCATGCACCCTGGCAGAGCTTTGAAAAGTGCCCATAACCCAACAGTGCCTCAGTTTACCCTATATTCCACCACTTCCCTACCTGCCCATACTCAATGCCCCAAACAGGCTGCCATACCATGCCACTGCCAGAAGCCAGGCAACGAATAGAGGAACCATAAGGACAATCAAAGGGATGCAGGTGGTGCTGTGGTCTAAACCACTGAGCCTCTTGGGCTTGCTGATCAGAAGGTCGGCGGTTCAGATCCCCGCGATGGGGTGAGCTCCCGTTGCTTGGTCCCTGCTCCTGCCAACCTAGCATTTCGAAAGCACACCAAAAAGTGCAAGTAAATAAATAGGTACCGCTTTGGTGGGAAGGTAAACAGCTTTTCCGTGTGCTGCTCTGGTTTTGTCAGAAGCAGCTTAGTCACGCTGGCCACATGACCCGGAACATGTCTGCGGACAAACGCCGGCTCCCTCAGCCTGTAAAGTGAGATGAGCGTCACAACCCCAGAGTCGTCTGTGACTGGACTTAACTGTCGAGGTCCTTTACCTTTACCTTAAAGGGCAATCAAGGAATCTCACCCCCCCCCATCCAACTCAGCCCCTTCAAGAGGCAACAATAATAAAGGGAGGGAGAGAGGGTGCTCTAAAGAAAAGCAAGGAAGAATGTTTAGAGGAGGAGCAGGTTTAAGTGTCCAGCTTCCCATTTATTTCTTCCCACTTTATTTGGACCAGGAAGCTCTGCTTGCAGCTTCGGAACAAGTCAGGATCACAAATCACAATTTGAAGCTGGTTTAAGATTCTGGCTTGTTCTGAAATTGGCAAACTATAGTCTCCCAATTTGGAGGGAACTGGAAACTATGTTTCATTGGAGACTTGGAAGTTTGATTACAGAGGACAGCGAAAGGAGGAGAACAGGAGCTGAGTGCTCAGACAAAAAGCTCATTGGTCTCTGGGCTTATCAAGCCAAGATATGATCATCCTAATTGGGTCAATGAGTAGGGAGGACTCATAACAATTCAACAAAGCCGGAGAGCTCAAAGCCAATAGTAACTGAAGTTTCAAAAACTACAGCCTGCCATCTTAAACTACTTTTCATCCTTTTTTGTTGAATTCATTTTATTTGGTTCAGGGAACTAACAAACAAAACTATTTGCAGTGGTGATATGCAACTCTCATTGTTCTTTTATTTTCTTTTAGTTAAAGAGAAAAGACATTCAGATCTGTTAGCAGAGGAGAACTCTAATTGTTTGGTGATTAAATCAGATGCAGCATTTGTCTCTTTCAATGATCATAAGTCCAATAAAAGATTATCCAAATGGGGTTTTCAGCTTTGTGCAAATGGCTTTTATAGAGCTAAACAGATATTCAGCCTACAGAAAGTGTCTCGCTCCTACTGAACCAAGGATCATTGATCCATTGCTGGATCTGATCTATTGCTGATATTGTGACCTATTGCTGAAGGATGCTTTCTGGGGAAATGAATCATTCCCTTCTGATTCACAGCAGTGTGGACTACCCTTTATTTTGCATGTGAAAAATCTGTTGGGGTCAAAAAGAGTCATGCAGTCATCAGTGACAAAACACTGGATGTCCTACCATAGCCACCCTCTTCCTAGGGTTAAGTGGTCTCTATTTGAACATTAGTTCAGATAAAACATTCAACATGCACACATTTAAACATACAAATGTTCCCAATGCTGTTGGAAACAAAAACTTGAAATAGTGGGTTTAAACCTGAATGTAAATTAGATTCGAACCAGCACATAGATAAGAGTCTCACATGCTCTATCACATATTCAACATCTAAAATGTAAATATGACAAAAGCAGGATTGGTTCCATGAACCAGTGCTGAAAACCTGAGCATCTTTTCAGAAATGCACAAACAAAAGGCTGCAGTCCTATACCCACTTGTCTTGCGATAAGCCCTGCTGAATTTGCGGGCTTTACATCTGAGCAGATACCTATAGGATTGCTCAGTTTATCTGCTTCTTTGCAAATAATTTTGTTCTTTGCGAATAATTAAAAACTGTGAACAAGGGCTGCTTGCACTCTGAGAGCCACAGGGTTGCATTTAGAGGAACAGCGCCATCACAAAACATTCCTATCAAGTCTAAAAGAGAAACACAACAGGAGCAAAGCAGAATTTCCTGTACATGCCTCTAACAAAGATGCATAAAAACATAATTTTTAAATAGTTTGCAAGTAGGATTCAATGCTATGTACCACTTCTTTGGAAGTAATTCCCATTGAACTCAGTGGGACTTACTCCAAAGAAATCATGTGTCGGATTGGGCTGCATATTTCCTTCTTTTTCCTTCTTTCATATATATTTTTTAAAGAAGTTGAAAATGTTTCTGTGTTTCCCCCCTGTATTATTAAAAAAAATTCAGGCCCACAGTCTTTGTGGGGTGGGATGGATTGGGGCAGGTGCTCATTTGTGTATGTGTCATTTATCACCCCTACATTTCAATAAAGCATCAATGGCAATGGTTCAAGCTGCTGATTGTCTGACGACACAGACAAGCACATTTTCTAGGTAAGGAGCCTATAAACACAGGTGCATTCTTTGGAACGGTGAGAGGATATTGAGGAAACATTCTCATAAAAATAAAATACAGAGAGATGCAACATACAGCCCCCAAATTTATCATATTTATGCCCTGCCTGTGGGCCTTCACTCAAAAGTTCTTCATTGCTTAGCTATTCTCCTTAGCTATTTGGTGGGAAGGGAGAACTTTCGCTGATAAAAATGTGTGTCGGCTTATGCACTCAAATGATGCCACAGGGCCAAAGTATAAATTAAACACATTTGGCAAGAGTGTGTTTGAACTGGCCACCTTTATTTTGATTGGGGGGAGGAGGTACATGAAGCCCCACTCCAGAGAAAACATCTGATCTGAATTGTTTATTTTCCCCGATGTCTGCAGTGCACAATACTGCACTCTTGGGGACAAAAGAGCAATTGGAAGTTTCGGCAGGAAATGGATCCAGGCTCCCACACCCAATTAGGAGTTTGTTATCGTACGGGCAGTGGCGAAGCTTCATGCTCCAGCACCGGAGGGCAGAGAGCAGGCGGGGGTGTGGCTGGCAAGCATCCCAGGGGCGTGGTGCCCATCCTAGGGGCGTAGCATGCCACCTGTGGGGGCATGGCACCCAGCACGGGCGGTGGGGGCAGCTGCGATGGCTCCCCACTGGGATTGCGCTGCCAGGGGCGGCGCGTTCCCCCCACACTCCTCTTCCTCCACCACGGCATCCCGTACATCAGCTTAAAAATAATAATAATGTGTTGTAGCATGGAGTTTGGGTGAAAGTTCTAAAAGCAATGGACTGTCAGCGACAGGTTTGAAGCGGACCTGAATGAAATGGGCTTCTATATCTGGTGTCAGAACTCAAACTAGAAAATGTAATCCAATTCCATGCAACAAGGAGACATGGAAATCAATATTGTTGTCAGTTGTTTTCCTCTTATATTTAATACTTTTCAAAAAGTGCAATGCAAACAAATGTTTGGAGCTTAAAATGGAATATGCATGGAAACTGCCAAAACATATACAGTCGTACCTTTGATCCCAAACGCCTTGGTACTTGGACTTTTGGCTCCTGAACGCTGCAAACCAGGAAGTGAGTGTTCTGATTTGTGAACATTCTTTGGGACCCAAACATTCAACGGGGCTTCCATGGCTTCCAATTGGCTGCAGGAGCTTCCTGCAGCCAATCAGAAGTTGTGCTTTAGTTTCTGAACGTTTTGGAAGTCGAATGGACTTCCTGAACGGATTCCTTTCAACTTCCAAAGTACGAATGTACTGTTGTCAATTAACATTGGTGGGATTTGCACATTTGGAATAAGTACAAGGAAATTTGGGAAGTTTTCATCCTTTGTATTGGAGCAGGCTGATCAAAAGCCAGCTATCCAGCTATCCCTGCATGATAAGGTGAAAATCCTTCTTTTACACAAAAACCAAGCATGCCAGAGACCAGGCCTCTCACCTAGCCACCCTATTGGTTGGCCAGTCATCTTCATTTCCATTCAACCCCTCTCTCTGCTGCCTTTCTGTCTGCCCCACAGATTGTGTCCATACCTTGCCCCCTGTAAGTACACAAATAGAACACATCAGGTACCTACACAAATTCAAACTGGTGGCATTCCTGTGTTTGTAAATATGGACTCTGCACGGTATATGAGTTTGCCATTAACATTGCATCCCACATTTTTGATTAATGCCATGTTTCTGACCTTTACCGCTGCTGCTGCTGCTGCTGCTGCTGCTACTACTGCCGCCGCCACCTCAAGTTCTTTTTATGACTGCAGTGGTTTTGCAACCAGCAGGGAAATTGCTTGATAGGCTAATTTAGCTCCAGGCTGCCTGTTTGTAGGATGGTTCCTGCCTTCATCCTGGAGCCGATTTCTCTCTCACACACCCCCACTGATGTATTTGGTGCAGTTAGTGGTGCCCAGATGGTGGTTTATGTCAGATAAAGTGGATTTCTGTACAGTTACGTTTATGGGAAATAGTAAATATTATCCTTCTTCCTATGAATTCACAGCGTTTTATATAGGGGCCACATGTCAAGAATGAAATGGCAGAGAACTCACAGGGTGAACCTGGGTTGCACCACCTGTTATGAGGAAGGCCAGATTCCGGTTATTGCATGTCAAAACCAAGTAGGAAAACTGTTCTTGGACTCTTCTGTCTACAGATTTTTGTGACTGAGTGCTCCCACAAGCTCAACAACTACTACAGACAATGAAAACTAGCTGTTAGGGAGAACTGTTCTATAGAATGCACAGTTCTTACGGAGACCCCTGGCCATTTCCTCTGTTAGAAGTCAGAGCTATGTGTGCCTATTATACATCCCCATCAGCTAGCCTGCTGCCCTCAGCTGCCTATTGCCAGGACTGAAGATGCCTAAGAGTTCGCTTCTGCTCATACACTGGAGGTGGGGAGCCATCTTGGTTTTTTGCCTCAGGCAGCAAAATGCCTAGGAACCTGTTTCATTTCATATGTTATTGCATCTTGACCATGCTGGTTGAGTCTGATGAGAGCCGTAGCCCAGCAAGAAGAGAAGAAGAAGAAGAGTTTGGATTTGATATCCCGCCTTTTACTCCCCTTCAGGAGTCTCAAAGCGGCTAACATTCTCCTTTCCCTTCCTCCCCCACAACAAACACTCTGTGAGATGAGGGGGGCTGAGAGACTTCAAAGAAGTGTGACTGGCCCATGGTCACCCAGCAGCTGCATGTGGAGGAGCAGAGACGCGAACCCGGTTCCCCAGATTACGAGACTACCGCTCTTAACCACTACACCACACTAGCTCTGGAGGGCAGCTGGAGGGCTGCTGGTTCTCCATTCCTGTTTTATCGCCATCTTCCTGGTACATTAATTTTCTATGTATTGGGGATGGGAATTTATGGAGGAACACAGAGACATGGGGTTTTTCACAAGCAGTGGCCCAAGGTATAACATGGGAATGTTTTTTACTAAGTGTCTACTGTTAGCATTAACTGTTTGCTTGCTTGTTTTATCTTATTAGCTTTTTAGTCAAGGCTGATTTCCAAATCAGCTTGCAATTAAATTCCACAAAGCATTGCAATATATTAGGACTATGTGTCCTAAGTGTTTGTATGCAGTGCCTTCTGGTCCCTAGCAGGTGATGCGGGGCTACTATTTTTTTAGAAGGCTAAAGCGAGGGAATGATTTTGATCAGATTGGAGGGGCTTCTGGGGGCAAGGCTTCTGGTTTGCATTAAAGGCCCCCACCTCATCCCTCTCCCCAACAATTTGAGCACTGAATTGATATCACACTCCTGGCTGCAGTCCCTAGAAGGAGCAGCAAAAGGATTTAAGGACCAGCTGATGGGAAAGAGGTAACCCTTTCAGGTAGGTAGTTCTACTTACTAGTTGCTAATCCCAATATTCTCTTCCTACAAATACATTATTCAGTTTAAGAAACCCTTAGTATCATTCTAGGGTATTAGCCTTGATTTTAGGAGTTATTTCTCAACTGACTGAGATTGTTAGGAATTCTAAACCATTGATAGTAGTATTGAATGTCCTTAAAGAGATTATATCACATACTTTTAGGCTTCCTTTCAATATTCTGCTATGAAGGCATAGATTTGATACCGGGGGGCAGGGGAGACCCAGCCTTTGGCAATCAAGGAATGGCTAACAGAAATCATGGTTGTCAAAACATGCTCCTGGGATGCAGCTACTGTCTGCTCAATGTGCAGCATGTAACCAAAGTCTTGGATGCTGAAAATGACAGATTAACTGACTTGGAGGAAAAACTAATTCTGCGTATTATATATTGGAACACACAGTGTAAGTATATAAAAATAGAAAGGACTCTTTTCTGTACTTCTCAATTTGCTTAAAAATACATATATTGAAAAGCAATTCCTATTGTACTGCCAAAATCCAAACAACCAAAAGAGGCCCATAAAGGGCATTTTGAATTTAGATTCAGATTTGTATATTTGTTTTAATATTTCCATATGGTATGCTCCTGATCTGTTCCATACTATATCCCCCCCGCCCACCTGAAAAATATGCCACTTTTAATTGGCTAGTGAAGGCTAGTGAAGGGATGGGGATGAAGTCAGTTTAGCCCTAATTTGCACTTTGTGGAAAAAAATACGTGAACCAAAACACAGCTATCCTTCATTTTGAAAGTGTCAAAAATGTGTATATTAGGAAAAAGGGCACAAAAGAGCTGTATTAGTGAAAATAACTTGAAAAAATGTGTATTATTAAGGGAAATTGATTGCAACACAGATGCATATTTAGCAGAACTGAATACAAAATATGTAAAAATTGGGGAAATGTATAATAAAATGCTGACACCAGCTAATGTGGAAACGATGCAAGCTGACCCCAAGATTGGGAAAATGAGAAACTGAGAGAAAGCAAAACTGACAGACTTGCCCATCTCTAGAGTAGATCACAATGGACAAAATGACATCTTTGCACTACTGTAAATTCATTCCGTTTCCCCAAACTAGGCCTGTGTTCCCACACTGAAGAAAGGACTTAAACGTTCATTTCATCTCCACCCAGAGGCAAGAGGCAGGCATCTTGCTTGCCACTTTCCTGCTTAGAAAAGGGATACTTATTCTTGTGGGTGATTGATGGCTCAGACAGGCATCTCCCTAAGTTGAGCCATCCGTGAAACGAGTTGCCCTCTGGCATGGCAAACCGCTGCACTGACTTCCGAGGGGGCTGTTTAAATTGGGCGCAATAAGATGTAGTGCAGGCGGTTCATAAAATTCCTATTAAGAATCAGGCCTGACACTTGGTTAAAATTTAGCTAGCTTGCGGAATCCTATTTGCCACTGTTAAAAACACATTAATTATCAGTGCCCTCTCATGCAAGACTACAGTGCATGTTATATAGCTCCAGAAACACCCCGCGACAATAATTCCAAGCGTTTTTTTCTTGTCCGCTTGGCTGTGGGAGCTGAAACTTTGCTCAGGTGTTGCAAGCAATTTGGACCTTGTAATGCGCCCAGCTCACAGATGAAAACTGACAGCCCCATTCTATGGCCAGATCAAAATGGCCACCCCTTGAACTGCTACTTAGACCAGAGCAAGTCTGGAATTCATGCCTTACGTTAGGCAGAAGATGCAGACAGTTAAGTCAGATCACCGAACTGATATAATGTGAAATCCTTTGCACCCACAAAAACAGTGGGAAAGAATAGTATGACCCAAATTATGTCCTGTAACTTTCTAGGTTAATGGCATTGCAGACAGATTTTTCCCTCCCTCTGGAAGGAATTAACGTGGAATTGAGTACTGAGCTTCCGCTAGAAACTAATACATTTCCAGATGTGGCTTTTACCTTATGTGAAAGATCATACATAACAAGAAATTACCAGGTAAGGAAACATCAGGAAAATTGAATAAAGTGTTGTCTAAATGCAACCTCTCATTTTCTTCCTTTCTTTCTCAGAAGGTGCTCTGAGCGAACAATTCAGCTCCCCCAGAACTGTGCTAGCTGGATCTTTGTCCTTGAGTGCTGCAATCCACTCTGCTTTTACAAGGCAGACACAACACTCCCTCGCTCTATTTCCCACTACAAAAAAAACCTTTGAAGGGCATCTTTGAAACATATTCTTTTGACAGGAGCAGCCAAAGCAAAACATGCCTTGTTTTCCCCAGCTGCCCCTAAAGAGCGAGCTAGGGAGGCGCTTCCTTTACACATAAGACCCCATTTATTTGCACAATACATTTAAAGCAGTATCATGCCACTTTAAAGAAGGATCGATTGTTTAACCACTCTGAGAATTGTAGCTCTGTAGGGGATATAGGGCTCTTCTAACAATTCTCAGCAACCTTAACAAGCTATAGCCCTGTGGCTCTCTGTGGGAAGCCATGACTATTTAAAGTGGTATGATACTGCTTTAAATGTCTCAAGTGGATGGGGCCTAAGGCATGCTATCCATTTTACTATACTGACCCTAGGGCTGCTTGGGGTTTTTATAGGTTTCTGTTGCCTCCCTGGATTCTTTCCTTTAGTCCCTTAAAAAGGCATTATTACTATCATTATGGATTCAATTTTTTAATCCCACTTTTCCTCCCAAAGGAGGCCAACTACTGCCTCCTCTGTTGAGCTTCTGTGGAGTTGAAGCAGCTTTTCCTGCTGTTGCTGCTGCTGCTGCTGTTGTTCTAAAAACTGATACTGAAGTGATATCCATAGAAAGTGAAGGGCAAGTCCACCTGTCTGATAATAAGTGTTGGAAATGTAAAGAGTGTGAGGGAACGTTCTTCCACCTCTGGTGGACTTGCCCTAAAGTGAAGGCGTTCTGGGAAATGATTTATAATGAATTGAAAAAGGTATTTAAATATACCTTCACTAAGAAACCAGAGGCTTTCCTTTTGGGTATTGTCGGCCAAGGGGTGGTAAAGAAGGACCAGACATTTTTTATGTATGCAACAACAGCAGCAAGGATACTTCTCGCAAAATACTGGAAAACTCAAGATCTACCCACACTGGAAGAATGGCAGATGCAACTGATAGACTACATGGAACTGGCCGAAATGACCGGCAGAATTCGTGACCTGGGAGAAGAGAGGATTGAGGAGGATTGGAAGAAATTTAAGAATTATTTACAAAAACATTGTAATTTGAGCGAATGCTAAATAAGATGCTAGACCAAAATAACTGAGCACCACTAAACTTAGAAGTTTTTTTTTTTAAGAAAATAAGTAAGACTGTGAAAATTTAACTCCTTTCGAGAACTATAAGATTATGAAACATAGAAGGGATATAAGAATCTAAATAAGATGATAAATTGCTGACAAAATGTTATAACGATGAAAGTGGGAGCGGGAGATGTGAGGAAGTCCAAAGAAAATGTGAAACTATGTTAAGACAAATGTTATATTGTTTATTATGTTTATTTCTATTGTAAAACCCAATAAATTGCTTTAAAAAAAAAAAAAGAAAGTGAAGGGCAAGTCTCTCGCTTTTAAATCTCACCCATGAAGCAACAAAGAGGGTAACGCAAAATAAGTAAAGCTTTTTCTGCTAGGGTTATTTTTGTGTGTGTCATATTATTGTTCAAGTCATGTGTACCCCCATTCTTCGTCTCTGGAGAAACTGATTCCCGCGGCTAGTAATCTAGCATGATTTGGCCTTACCAGGCAACATCACTTTCTAGCCCAGGAGTCACCAGTCTGCTCTACTCCATATGCTGTAGCATACAACTCCCATCAGCCCCAGTCCATGTGGCCAAAGGTCAGGGATGATGGAAGCTGTGGTCCAACAATATCCACATTGGCTACCCTGTTCTAGCCAGTGAGGAAGTGGAAGAAAAAAACCCACCTTGCTGAGTACAGGTTTCAGCCCAGATTAGTTTGACAAAGGCTGAAGCCCAGGCTTATGAAATAACATTTGCAAAACTGAATAAATATAGTTTCTCTAATATAAAGTGCTCATCTTCTCAGTTAACCTTATTCAATTTTGAGCTATTAACTCTTCAGAAGTATTTGTCAAAAAAGCCCAAGGTAAATATTCAATATTCCTAGAAATAATTGATCTTGAGCTCCGTTTCCATTTCTCTTGCTGATACTTTCCAAACTAAATGATTCAGGAAATTCTAAGATAATGTTGCATTTGTTTTTGTTTTGTTTTTACACTACACTGCCCCATGGGAAGTAGGAGGGATACACGTAGTCCAATTAAATATAGGTTATGTCTGAAATTATATTCTATAGGAATATAATTGTTTGCAGCAAGGTGCTCCTCCCACATAATTTTTCTGCAGGGAGAGAAGAGACCTGGATGCAAAGAGCCATTTTTATACATTATTTTTATCCTTAGAAAATTATTGGAAAATTTCACCTTGGATAGAAGCCATATTGCATATACAGATCACACTTTAAATAGGAAACCTCCTAAGAAATGATAAATAGCTATACAATATCAAAACATTAAAAGAAATTCGCCCTCTATTTCTCAAACACAAACACAAGAATCGCCAACTCTTTTTATACTTTTATGCGGCAAATCAATTCAAGGCTGTAAATGACTCAGAATAAATGGCAAATGAAAGACAAAGACAGCCTTTATGTTTACATCCAAAACATGGAGGCTTTAAGATAATTTTGTTTCAATATACAAGGTCCACATGCTTTTTACAGCCTTAAAAAAACTCACATCCTATGTGCATGTTGCCAGCCTACTTGAGGCTTGTGTGAATAAGCAAAGACCAAATACATCAAGGGGTTGATGACAAGGGTAGCTATGAACTTAGAAAATTTGCTAGAAGCTTTAAACCAGGGGTGGCTAAGCCCTTCCAGATGTTGTTGGACTTCAACTCACATCAGCTTCCATCCAACAGGCAAATAGGGATAGTGAAAGTTGTAGTCCTGAAACATCTGAAGGGGGTAAAAGTTAGCTATTGTCTGCTTTAAGTCTATGAATATTCTGATTTATTTATTTTTAAGTTGCCTCTTATACAACAGACATTTAGTAGTGCCTCAGAAATGTATTCTCTCTCTCTCTCTCTCTCTCTCTCTCTCTCTCTCTCTCTCCCAAATTCCAGAATTCACCATTAAATGCCAGTTTTGGACGTGATGTTGTCACAACAATTAAGTGAGCTTTTATTTATTTTAATGTGTGCTGGCTCAAAAGCTAAATTTGAAAAACTGCAGTTTCATTGTGATCATTTTGTAATTAGAGAGTGCTGTGTCAGTGCGACTAGCATTGTCTTCAGATCTCGCTCTCTCTCTCTTTGGAAATACACGTAAAATTCTTGCCTTCCTGATTGTCATCACTTTCCCTGAGCTGACAAAAAAATCTACCTCATGCTATGCTCCAGGAGAGCAGCATGGGGGGAAGTGCAGTAAAAATCAGTCATTTCCTTTAGTTTTGGAATATTTTTTAAAGATCTATCACAGAATGGAAAGACGTGAGAAATCATCAACACAGTATAGCGGCAACTCTTAATATAATTTTAATCAGGACGGTGCTTTAAGTAGCCAATTTAATCACTGTCATCATCAACATCATCAGAGTGATTGAAACCATCATTACGTTGCCTGTTGATTATCTGGAGGTGCTTCTTCCTGCACCATACAAGTTGTTCATTAGAAAAGTGTCAGAGAGGGCGGGAGAAAGTGGCTTACTAGGGCAGCAGGGCATGGCAGGGTCAGTCCTTGCAAGAATAAGAGTGAAGCTGCATACACACAGAGACTGTATCTATATAGTGTATCTGTCTCGATCTATATATCCATATTGTGTGTGTGAGAGTGTGTGTATTATATAGATATAGATATAGATATAGATATAGATATAGATATAGATATAGATATAGATATAGATAAAATATGAAATATATAAATATAGAACTTACATCTTTTGGAAAGTTATTTGTTTGCTCCCTATGCATTTGGGTATCTCTTAAGATATTCTAACCAAATGTTGCATGATGGTTCCTGAGATGATGGAGCAGGTTTCTGTCTATGTTTGGATACAGTTGGGTGCCCTTTTGAATCAAGAGGCTGGACTGATTTTTTTTTCTTTTCAAAACTGTGTTGATTTTAACCACTGGTTTCAAAACTGCACCGATGTTGCTGGTGTTGATAAATTTAAAATCGAAATATCAACAATTGATTATTTCTATTTTTACAGTGTGTGTCTGCGTGTGTGTGTGCGTGCCAAATGCCTGTTTTGCTCCAGGCACCCAAATGTATAATGTACAATGACAATAAGAATTTTTGTTTTACATCACCTTTCCACCTAACGCTCATGGCGGCTTATGGGAAATCTGACAAAAATATTACCTTAGTACAAAACTCAATGGCATAAACCATTAACCCACTATGTCTGCATTTATAGAATAAACAATTCGTGGCATGACAAAAATACATAATAATCGGGATATGAAACAAGGTTCTATGAACCAATTTATCACAATATAGCGACAAAGAAAATCAATCACATAAGAAATCATTGCATTAACAGTTCTGTCCTAACCTCTGGGGGGGCACCTTTCTGCCTGCAGTCAGCCTGTTCCAGTCCTTCCAGGTCAGGTGAAAATGGGCCAGACAAGGCACAGGAAATTAGGTATTATGGGATGCCATTTCTCTGCTCCATTCCAGCAACATCTGCACTGCTTGTTTGCAGCAGAACCATACTTGTGGGCATGGTAATAATCTGAGTGGTACCAAAAAAAAGTCTATATTTGTCATATTTTTTCCAGTCCTGGCTTTGCTATAAATTGTGTGCATGCCTCACCCCACCCCGCCAGAAGAAACCTATCATTCACAGAGGGTGCCATTCCAGACAACAATTGCAAGATGGCTGAGACTTCACACAACAAAGAACACCCATCTCTCCCCCTTCCCCAGCCGACCCCTGTACATTGTCCTTGGAACTAGCATTGCTTCCTCATGAAGTGTCAGTCTCAGGGCAATCTAATCCCATTTTTAAAACACGCGTCAGCTAAGCTAGGTTTCTGAGACTCTCACATACGTTATTATAAGTACTGCCATCTTCCTGGAAGTCAAATGACTTTTGGGCCCTCCACCTTTGTTTGCGGGGGAGGGGAGGAGGGAGATTCAACAAAAGTGGACGGGACCTTTATGTACTTCCAAGGGAACACAGCAGGAAAGGTGATATAAAAGGCATCTGGTTGGCTCCTAGAAGAAAACAATGCTGGACTTGATGGGCTTTTCACCTGATCCAGCAGAACTCTTCAGATATTCTCAAGTGTCCTTCTGGGTGAGTTACTGAGAAAGTTTATGCTAACTGTTTTGGGGAGCTGTGAAGAGAAAAACAGAGATCTGGCAGGTGTGCAGTTGGTTCCCCAGTTAGACCTCTGCTCACCACTCTTCTGTCCAGAAGGTGCCAACATCTACTGCTTGTTTGGTTATTTTAGGGTAGAATTCATCCCAGTGGTAATACTGGAACAACCAGACACCCATTGCATAAGTTGGCCAAATGACTGCCTTGGAGTGAAAGGGAAAGAAGATGGTTACGGACTCCAAAGTCCCCTAGAGATGTCAAGGTAGGGGCTGGACCCAAACCAGTTTGAGTGTCTTCAAAAGGAAGGAGAAAAGGTAACAAAAGGGCAAGGGAAGTGAGGTGGAAGAGGCAATAAGTAGAGGCAAGACAGTCAAGGGATAAAAGAAAGGGAAGTCGAACAATGATACATGGGAACAAGGGAATTTTGGAACTGGCACTCATTTGTCGACTCAACTCCTCCCCAGATTTCTGGTCATATTTTCCATACACATTCCCACTATTTTGGTAGGCGCATTCCTGCACATGCATCTTGGGCCTGTATAATATTTTTCTCAGTTGCAACATAATATTTAAGAGGCAGCAATATTGTTGCCAGGGAATGGAGTCGGGAAGATAAGTGCACATTTAACAGACCAGAATATAACTCACGAGCTCACTCGCTCTCACTCTGTCAGGGCCAAGAGGGAGAGACAGACAGAGGGGTGGTGGGGAGAAAGTGCCTTTAGCACGCATTATGGAAAGTTCATAAAAGAAATCTTTCATTTTGAACATTGTGCTGAATTTTGCGCACTAAATGAAATTAGTGGAGACTCAGTGTGGGAGTTCAAGATTCAATAATATGTTGGCAGAGGTATCAAGTCTCCCCCACCAGGCAAGATACACGCACAGGTCACCACCTACACTTACTGAGCTACTCGTCTGTATCTAAGAATAAATGTTCTCATTAGTGGGTACAAGAAATATTGCAACGCCAGCTATTGGCCTGAGAAGATGGGAAGAATCAGTGTAGCATTTCACAATCCCGGTTACATCACACCTTGAAGAGGGGGAAAATTGCCGTTGCTACAGTGCCATCATAATGCTGCAGCTGTGCCAAACCCCACTCATCTTTAGTGGGCTTATTCAGATGCCTAATGCCTCCACAGCATGATTCTGAATGCCCAGGGAGAGTGCTGCTGCACCCAGGACCAGCTTGCTTGCTTCCCAGAGGCAATTGGTTGGTCAGCCTGAGAGCAGGATGCTGACTTAGATGGGTCTGATCCAGCAGGCCCTTCTTACGTTCTGAGGTTGTGTGGGTAGACATTATCAGCAATGCCAAAACAAACCCCTTTCCAGCAATGTTTCAACATTTCACATGGAAATATTCACATTCTCCTTTAAATTGCCAGTTGTTCTGGTGCCCTCAATAATACCATCACAGAATCAGATCATAGCTGTCAACTTTTCCCTTTTCTTGTGAGGAATCCTATTTGGAATAAGGGGATTTCCCTTAAAAAAAGGGAAACGTTGACAGCTATAAATCAGATCTGTTTGGTTATTGGTATTGTGACATTCCATTCAATAAATTTTGTTCAGTCGAACCACCTTTTTCATTTCTGTCAAGCTCTTCATTCCCTTGGAGCAATTTCTCTGGGGATGCAGAATGATGGTGGCAGGATCTAGAACCAACCATGAATGGAGCCAAAGGGTTATAGTCAACTAAATCATATTCAGGGTACATTCACTGGAATTAAAACTTAGGCATGGGTTAACCAGGAACGGGAGTGGCGCTGTGGTCTAAATCACTGAGCCTCTTGGGCTTGCCAATCAGGTCAGCAGTTCGAATCCCCGCAACAGAGTAAGCGCCCATTGCTCCATCCCAGCTCCTGCCAATATAGCAGTTCAAAAGCACACCAGTGCAAGGAGGTAAATAGATACAGCTGTGGCAGGAAGGTAAACAGCGTTTCCATGCGCTCTGGTTTCTGTCACAGTGTTCCGTTGCACCAGAAGCAGTTTAGTCATGCTGGCCACATGATCCAGAAAGCTATCTGTGGACAAACACTGGCTCCCTCGGCCTGAAAGCAAGATGAGCGCTGCACCCCATAGTCGCCTTTCACCGGACTCAACCATCTAGGGGTCCTTTACCTTTTACCTTTTTACTGCCAGCTTCAAGAAGATTGATGGCTTCAGAACGCAATATATCCCCTCCTACTTGAAAGAGAGGGACTCCCATAGCAACCTTGTACTGCTTGACTGAACATTGTGGCTTCCTGGTGGTGCAGCCTGCTTGAAGGAGGCGGACTGGGCATTGTGACTTCATGATTATGATTACTGCTTTAGGGGGAGGGACTAGCCATTGTGATCTCATTCTGACACTGCTTGACTGAAGGGCAAAGACTGGACATGGTAACATCATGCTAATGCTGCCAGCTCCAAGGACTGGCTATTGTGATCTCATGCTGAAGCTCCCCTTCAGTTGTTGTAGGCTGCCTCTCCAAAACCAGCCAAAAATGTTAGGGAATCATGGAATAGTTTGGGCTCAGTTTGATGAGAAAAGATAATCCTAACTCAAATGCAACTGCTGTGTCTTTGGGATGCCAGACAATGACTGCCTCTGCCCACTGTTACTGCCAGCTTAAGGGACACGGGTGGCACTGTGGTCTAAACCACTGAGCCTCTTGGGCTTGCTGATCAGAAGGTCGGCAGTTCGAATCCCCGCAATGGGGTGAGCTCCTGTGGCTCTGTCTCAGCTCCTGCCAGCCTAGCAGTTTGAAAGCACGCCAGCGCAAGTAGATAAGTAGGTACCGCTGCAACGGGAAGGTAAATGGCATTTCCGTGCGCTCTGGTTTCCGTCACGGTGTCCCACTGTGCCAGAAGCAATTTAGTCATGCTAGCCACATGACTCAGAAAGCTGTTTGTGGACAAACGTCCTCTTCCAATACTTGCATCAAAACACATCTGTCCTTCAAAATCTGAACTGCTCCAAATTTTATGATGCATTCTCCTCCTACAAAGATGGCATACATTAGAAGGGAGTGTGCACAAATATGTCTATGAGCAACAATAATTTTTGACAATGTGTTTTATTAGGGGAAATTGCTAGCAAAAATGCATTAATTAGTGTGCATGAAAACCCAGACTTTTTTTTTTTTTTTGCAGACTTTTAAAAAATATGCAAACTGATGTGGAAATCGCTTTAACTGAACTGAAGACGGGGAAAACAAGAGACTGAGAGAGCTATCAAAACTGACATTCTTCGACCCCTATCAGGAGTGAGATATAAATGTCAGAATGAAGATTTTTACTGGAGACAACCACCAGGAAATAAGGACAGCTGGTGTGTAATCATGGAGTCTGGTTCTGCTTCTTAAGTTCACTATCTGAAGAGCCTCCGTTCTCTCTCATTATTGCAAATGAGAAATGTGCAGCATGATCCTCTGTAAATTTCACAGAGTTCACCTGGACTTACTCTCAAAGCTGTAAGAGCCAGAGATGTCATGTTGGAGCTTCACGTTTGCAGCCCAAGGTAATGTTCTTTTTGTAAAAGAAGTTGTGGGGATTCCCAATTTTGACTGGGACTAGCTCCCAGGCTGGAGAAAGGATTAGATCTCCCTCTCTGCAGGTCTAATCCTTTCTCCAGCTGGTGCCCTGAAGTCTTTATGAAGATGTCAATGACATCAGGAGATAGATGCATGAAAAAGAGGCATGAGGAACCATCTGTAACTGATAGTGGAACTGTCCCCCTAAGTTTCGCAGCCACCATTGTCTTGACTTCACAGATTCCTTAAATTCTTTGTGAACTCTACCTGAACTTTTGTCTGTTGTTGTCAGGAATACCTGGAGTATTATGAGGGACTTTCTAACAGCTTTATTGTGCTCTTCAGTTGGGAATAAACATTTTCCAATATTTTCTCAATGTATGTTCTTCTTCTCTTATGCTATATGTTAGGTGGATGTTAGGGGATGTCATTTCAGATTTAGGAGAAAAGGGACAAAGTCTCTTAATGAGGTTTTATATATTGAAGCTTAGCGCTCCAGTCCTAAATCCACATACCTGGGAAGAGTATGTGCAAACTGATGAATTTCGATCTTCCCGTTTCTCATTTCTCCAAGCTTAAACTCAGTTCTCCACATTTCCACAGCAGCTTGTGATTTTTAAAAACACCATCATGAAAATTTGTCAGCATTTTAATTATTTTTCCCCAATATCCACATTTGTATGCAACTTTGCCTAATTTTTTTTGTAAAAACAAATCCCCTCTTATATTGCATTTCTTGTATGTTATTTTTACTGATATGTGCATAGTTGTGCACAATGTAGGTATTTTTGCAAACATGGCTGGAGAACAGCAATGCAAAATTCAGAGAAGTACAATTTTTTTGAATGGCAGCTCTGTTTTGATTTGTGCATTGTTTTGGAAACAGAAAGTTTGCCTTTGTATATGAATGGAATTGAATTTCTCCCGATCCCTACCTGGGAATATGCCCCACTGAGTTCAATGGAGTTTATTTCTGAACAGACGTGAGCAGCATTGCTGTACTAACACTCAGTGGTAGGCCGTTGTGACATTACTGTATGTAGCCTGACAACCACCCAGATGTTGGACGGCAAACGTCTACAGAAGGCTGCCTGCTCTCCTTGTGTTCACTCCCTGAGGGAGTTCAAAACCTACTTGGGCAGTGTGTCCCCACTTTCACGCATGTCTTGGAAGGGAAGCAAACACCTAGCAAGGGCTCCAGTTCCTGCCTCATTCAGTGTAAGCTTTCTATACTATCCAACAAAGGGGATTTGAAGTTCACATAAAAAGCAGAGTGTTTTTAAAAAGCAATTAAAATAATTAAAGGCCATTTCAAAATGTTAGTAGCAGTGAATGCTGATACACACACACACACATGCACACACGAGGCATCATTCCTATGCCCAGGTTGCAATTAGTGAAGCTTATTGTCAAAGAGAAAATGCATTTTATTTGAAACGGCGAGAAGAATGTATTAAGGGGAATGCATAAATTGGATTACCACTCAGCTGTTGTGCTAAGGGAAAAACAGATGGCACGCATTCTGTCCATGTAACACAATTATTAAGGACTTTAATGGGCAGCCATATAAGTTTTAATAATTTTTTAATGAAATTTATAAGGCAGTATACCCATCAGAACTAAAATTTTCAGACAAGAAGACAGATCTATTCAATCAAAAGATTTTGCATTGCTTTTTAATCACCACAGAAAGCTGCAATTACAAGAAAATAATGTCTTTCTAAAAATGAAAAGATAATTCTCTTCTTCGGTCTTTCCCACTCTTCCTTCACAAGAAATACTCAGCCCCATTAAGGCCTTAAATTCTAAGGAGCTTCTAAAAGAAGATGGATTCTCACTAAAACATTATGCATATTTTATGGCACTATTAACTTCCTCTTTAAGCTCTTTCACAGCAAGCTTTTTCTTTCTATAGAATGTGCTGAATTTGAAAGAATGAGAAAAAAACACCTTAAAAACCCAAACAACCTTTTTTCCCCTCATTACACAAATTGCAAAACAGTTTCGTGATTTATAAAACATGATGATAAGAGTTGGCAGCTGATACCAGTTCTTGGGCAAGAAATGAATATACAACACCTAGAGTGTGTGCCCACATTTGCACATTTAATGCTTGATGCCTGCAGCATGCAGTGGTGGAGACTGTAACCATGGGTGAATCCTTCATCACAGATTTAACAAGTCAGAAATGGCCGAGTACCTGATGTCTCCTCAAATGCTAGCTTTGAATAGAGTCAACCCTATACATGGCTCCAATTTAAACCCTGTTTCTACGCATGGGGACGCAGGTGGCACTGTGGGTTAAACCACAGAGCCTAGGACTTGCCGATCAGAAGGTTGGCAGTTCGAATCTGCGCGACGGGGTGAGCTCCCATTGCTCGATCCCTGCTCCTGCCAACCTAGCAGTTTGAAAGCACATCAAAGTTTAAGTACAGTAGTACCTCGGGTTACATAGGCTTCAGGTTACATACGCTTCAGGTTACAGACTCTGCTAACCCAGAAATAGTGCTGCAGGTTAAGCACTTTGCTTCAGGATGAGAACAGAAATCGTGCGGCAGCGGCGCAGCAGCAGCAGGAGGCCCCATTAGCTAAAGTGGTGCTTCAGGTTAAGAACAGTTTCAGGTTAAGTACGGACCTCCGGAACGAATTAAGTATTTAACCTGAGGTACCACTGCAGATAAATAGGTACCACTCCAGCAGGAAGGTAAATGGTGTTTCCGTGTGCTGCTCTGGTTCGCTGGCATGCTCTAGTCATGCTGGCCACATGACCTGGAAGGTGTACGCCGGCTCCCTCAGCCAATAAAGCGAGATGAGCACCGCAACCCCAGAGTTGGCCATGACTGGACCTAATGGTCAGGGGTCCCTTTACCTTTACCTTTCTATGGATGCCCTCCCGCAAGGTCGCCAGGCACACCTTCTCTAAACCTTCACATGTTTTGTGTGCAGGTTGAAAAGGGGCTTGTATGTTGGCCTTGCAAGCTGCATTCCACCTCATCAGGTTATTGTGAGGATGCTTGCATTCTGGGCAGAGCACACATGGGGACTTTCAGGGGTAGGGCAAACACAGACTCAGCAGTTGATCACGCCATGGGCTGTCGACACTCACCTGACTTCCAGTTGGTTGTGCTGCTGCTGCTGCTTACTAGGATAGGGAAGTCAGCAAGGTGGAAACACACCTCCAGAGCCAATCTTGTGCTCCTGCTGGTGTTTTTATGACACTGAGCTTGCTGCCGCCACTTCTCTACCTTCTGGCAAGCAGCAGCAACACAGGCAATCAGAGGTCAGGTGAGTGGTGCTGCCTCAATATGCCATCTGCGCACACACTACCCCACAACGCACTTTCTCACTTGTGTGTCCGGGCTGAATGCCTGAAATTTTGATGTTGCAGTGATTAAGGGGCATGTCTATCCATCTATCTATCTATCTATCTATCTATCTATCTATCTATCATCTATCATCTATCTATCTATCTATCTGACTATCTATCTATGTAATCTTGTAGTGCAAATAGGAATGTGGTGGAATGTGACAATGCCAGAGCAGTGCATCCCACAGTGAAACACAACAGGCAGTCTCATCTGCGGGTAGGTGCTTTCAACTTACAGGAAACTTCTAATTTATTTCTCACAGCACACTTGCTGTTCTCTTTCAGCACATAGTTTAGGAATCGCTGCTTTAGAAGATCTCGGTTTTCGATAGCTCAAGCTATTTCGTGCAAGTCACCGAGACTTTAAAAAGTTTAAGGTCTCTTGCTTGAGGCTCAGGGGCACTCACCAAACTTGGCTGGCAGAGCAAACTTCTCTGCAAATCTTTGGCTAATAATGAGTTTTCTTTGTAGGCATGGCTGCAGCTGAGAAACTGTTTTGTTCCTGTAGGGCAGGTTGTAAGGAGAAAGCACACAGGGAGTGGGGGGGATACAGAGATTCATTAGCAAGTATTTTCAGTGTGTTATCTCTCTGAGCTGTGGTGATCCTATTATCTGGCCATGATTATTCCTATACCTCTTCTAAAGACAAAGACAGAGGAGATGTACAGTGGGGTTTTAATTGGCAGTAACCTTACGTGAAGAGTCTTAGGAACATAGATTGGCAAAATCTGCCTTTAATGTGAATCAGAATTAGGTCTAAATACCTAATGCTTCTCAGGGCTGCATTAGGTAGGGTGAAGTGGCAGACTTCAGATAAAGCAAATTTTCATTTATTTGCTTTACAAGTGGGCCATACAAGAAAAGGCTGCTTTGCGACGTGTTCCTCCTCCAGGTGCCAGCCATGCCTTCCTCCCAGAATAATCCACTCCATTTTCTCTTCTGCCTCCCAATTTTCCATCCCACAACAGTAAATCAGAATTGGGTACCTACTGAACATAAACATTCCATACTGGCTGTTTGGATATTTTCCTTCTTTAGGGGTTTTTCCTCCCTAAGATGCTCCCGCCCACACAAGTTCTTCAAAGCTTGGGATTCTCCCAACATACTGCTATCTCCCCCTTGTGCATGGATGGTACAATTGGTAAATAGCACATTTTCAAGGATCCAAGCTTGGGCTTATTGGGGTCAGGAGAACTCTGGGCTGCCCTGGATTGGGCCGGGCTGCCTGGAGCTGCTAACAGGGACTGGGTTGGAAAGCTGCAGAGGTCTGTTTTACTGGTGTATTCCCCACTAAGGTCAAATCCTGCAGGCTCACAAGTGTCTTCCCCATTCACTTGCAAAGCAGCAGCCAGCAGAGTGAACCCCCTTTCTCTTAGTGAGGTGCAGGGCGAAGGAGATGCAGCTGCATTTAAACATTAGCTGCACCCCTAAATTGATTTGGGGCAAGAACAGGGGGGCTGCTTTACTGTTTTTCTATTGTATATTTGTTCTAATGAGACTGTTAACTGCTTTCTGCTGTATATCACTTAGATACGTTCATAATTTTTTAAAAAAATAAAATAAACGAGCCAAGTGGTCAGACTGAGTCAGACAATTGGTGCATTTAGTTCAGTATTGTCTCTACTGACTGCCAGTCCCTTATAAAATGTGTTAGGAAGGGGGGGGGGTTATTGGGTTGTTTTTGTTTTTATTATGTATTTTTTGTTTCTATATTGTGGTTTTATGTTCCAAATGCCCTGAGATCTGTTGGTAAAGGGTGGTACACAAATATCATTATCATCATCATCATCATCATCATCATCATCTCTCCAAAGTTCCAAGCAGGGTTCTTTCCTAGCCTACTTGCAGATGCTGGGCACTGAAACTCTTCTGCATGCAAAGCCGTTGCTCTATACCACTGAGCAATGGCTTGAGATGTGAAGGTGTATGGGGGGGGGACACACCCAGAAATGGGAGGGGGAGGGGAATTCCCAGTGTTTCTCCCTCCTGAGGCCTTCACATCTCAAGTTTTGGCCCTTCCTATCTTGGCAAACTAATGGAGAGCACAGATGTGAGCAGACTGAAAGCAAACAACAAAGAATTTCCTTCCTAGTGGTGTTAAAATGGTGCCACTCTCAAAATAACTACAATTGAATCAGTCCAATACAGTGCTACCTCTGGTTTCGAACTTAATTCATTCTGAGGTCCATTCTTAACCTGAAACCATTCTCAACCTGAGGTACCACTTTAGCTAATGGGGCCTCTTGCTGCTGTCACCGTGAAATTTCTGTTCTCATGCTGAGGTAAAGTTCTTAACCCAAGGTACTACTTCAGGGTTAGCAGAGTCTGTAACCCAAACTGTTTGTAACCCAAGCTGTTTGTAATTCGAGGTACCACTGTACAATGATGACAAGTTGACTTTATTTCCCTTTCTGTCCCAAAAGATGCTATCTCTTTGCAGCAAGTGGTTCAATAACTATCCAAAGCAAAACCTGTGCTGTGATGGCAACAGAATGAGCACAGGGTTAACTTATTTAAGTATTTTCTCCACCAAAAGCTTGTCTCTCTCTTGGGACTCTTTGCTGTGCTTCAGTTCCAAGTATGAACACACATCATTCCTCTTCACCCATGGGGCAGGGGAAATAGCATGAGGTTATCTAGGCTTGCATTGATCGGACAGCTCTATGCTGCTTATTGATGAAATCTTACCATCAGCCTGACACCCAGATCATGAGATGCTCTGGTGAACTTAGACAGATAGCCTTCTGATGGGTGCCTGCACAGGGCTTGCAAAAGGGATTATCCTCGCAAAACCCAGACGAGCTCTGTTCTGACTTGAACTTTACTAGAGGGTAGTATGAAAGTTTAACTAGACTGAGCACAAGAATAAATTCCCTCATGGTTGACGAAGAGACGGGGAGAGAATTTCTTCTTCTCCTCACATTAAACTTTCTGAAAAGATGCACCTTTTTTTGGTGGTGGGGTGGGGGAACGTAAGACTGCTCAAAATCACTCTCATATAATGTGGCCTTATCCATGATTAATATGCAACAGCAAAAGATAAAAAGAGAAGATATTATTTAATAGCCACCCCTTCTTGTATTGTCAATTTAGACATGCAGGTACATCATCAGAAGTCATTAAGCAGAACACAGGATACTGACTCATGCTGAGTCATTACACTGGTTTTGCTAGAACAGTATTATCTATGCTGACAGACAAGACCTTCCAGAGTTCTAGAAAGGAATCTCTCTGCCCCATCTTGAGATGCCTGGGGTTGAATTTGAGATATTGCATGCAAAGCATGCAGTGTGCTACTTGAGCTATACATCCTCCCTTAAGTGGCTTCCTAGCACCTGATGACTCAGCTGAATGTGTGCTCTGACTCCACTAACAAAAATTTCTGTGCAGGGATTGAAGGTTATAGAAAAGTTCTATACATTATGTATCGGTCTACGATATCCATTTAACATGCAAACCACCACTCGGTGCCAGTTCTTAACTATGTGCGAACCAACCCTCGATGACTCATAGCTGCATGTGTGAACTGATTCCCTTAAACAGCATTTTAAAAGCCAGCGATGTTGTGAGTACATCAGTGGGGTTTGATCTGTAGCAATTCATTGGCAGGACTCGAACCAATGGCTTCAAGATTCCGAATAAACATTCGGAAAAGCTTTCTGACACTAAGAGCTGTTCAGCAGTGGAACAGCCTACCATGAGAGGTGGTGAACTCTCCTTCCTTGGAGGTTTTTAAACAGATGTTGGATGGCCATCTGTTTCGGATGCTTTAGTTGAAATTCCTGCGTTGAAGGGGGATGGATTAGATGACTTTTGAGGGCCCATCCAACTCTATGAGTCTATGATTGTAATACGGGCAAATATTGACCCAGATTGGATCAATGATCCACTTCAGAATCTGCAGTTCAGTAGATTCTGTTGTGAAGTGGTCTGAGGGTTGTGCACTGCCTCTGATCCAACAAAGTTTTCCTTTTAAACCTATATCTGAAGGAGCATCTCCACCCCCATCGTTCTAGCCGGACACTGAGGTCCAGCGCCGAGGGCCTTCTGGCGGTTTCCTCACTGCAAGAAGCCAAGTTACAGGGAACCAGGCAGAGGACCTTCTCGGTAGTGGTACCCGCCCTGTGGAACACCCTCCCACCAGATGTCAAAGAGAACAACAACTACCAGACTTTTAGAAGACACCTGAAGGCAGCCCTGTTTAGGGAAGCTTTTAATGTTTGATGCATTACTGTATTTTAATATTTTGTTGTAAGCCGCCCAGAGTGGCTGGGGAAGCCCAGCCAGATGGGCGGAGTATAAATAAATTATTATTATTATTATTATTATTATTATTATTATTATTATTTCTCCATTCTCCCCACAGAGCTCCTTGCTGCCATGTGCCTAGACTGAACATAGAGCAAGTCCCCCTGGGATCAACAAAGCTTGGTGATAATGCATTGCTCCCTGGGGGAATTTGACAGAAGAAACATGGCTGCCCCCTCATAAACACTGCTAAATAGGCACCATCAGCATAATTTTGTATAACTCCTGACTTGGTTTATTTATTTGGCACCCATAAGTGACATTCTGTTTCTGTTTTTAAAACAGTTACGTAAGTTGTGAATGATTGTTTCACTGTACTGGTAACTCCATTTGCTTGCTTATTGCAACCTTGGCTGGGCATGATGATTGTGGCTAGATGTAGATAGCATCACAAAATCACGGGCTATTATATTAGAGCAAGAACATTAATACACCCAGTCCCTAGGCGGCCTTCATTTCCATATAAATGCAGAGCATTATGGTCGGCTGTACACCTTGAACACATGCAAAAAATGAATAGGAAAGCCATTTCCCCATCAGTTATTTTTCTGTTTTGATTTAGTAACTTAACAGTCTTCTTTGTGAAATGATCAATGGTCCACCATGTCACCTTGCTGCGTACAAGGGAGCTGGAAATCCTCAGCAATTTGGGTGGGGGGGTTTTGGGTTTTGTTTTTGTTTCCCACAATTTGATTACATGTACAAGACCTCGGGCTAAATGGAAAATCCAAAAGTCTAAAAGCTTTAGAGGCAGGTGAGAGGAGCTGGGAAAGACTGCTGAAATAATGCAGAAGATGATCTGACATAACAACATTAGCTTTGTGTGGGTTCCATCCATTCCCCTAATACAGTAGCTTGTGTGTATATAAATATAATAATAATAATATTTATCGAAAGCACATCAAAGTGCAAGTCGACAAATAGGTACTGCTCTGGTGGGAAGGTAAACGGCATTTCCGTGCACTGCTCTGGTTCGCCAGAAGCGGCTTAGTCATGCTGGCCACATGACCCGGAAGCTGTATGCCGGCTCCCTCGGCCAATAAAGCGAGATGAGCGCCACAACCCCAGAGTCATCCACGACTGGACAGGGGTCCCTTTACCTTTATTTATATCCTGCCCATCTGGCTGGGTTTCCTAAGCTACTCTGGGCAGCTCCCAACAGAATATTAAAAACACGATAAAACATCAAACATTAAAAACTTTCCATGCCTTCAGATGTCGTCTAAAAGTCAGAAAGTTGTTTATTTCCTTGACATCTGATGGGAGGGCATTCCACAGGGTGGATGCCACTACCGAGAAGGCCCTCTGCCTGGTTCCCTGTAACTTGGCTTCTCGCAGTGAGGGAACCACCAGAAGGCCCTCGGCGCTGGACCTGTTTCCGGGCAGAATGATGGGGTTGGAGACGCTCCTTCAGGTATACTGGATGTACCTGAAGAATATATTATATATGCCATGTCTGATTCTGCCGTCAGGTTTACTGAGGGAACACAATGCCTTAGAAGGTGCACCCCTAGTCTGCCCCATAAATTTCTAGGCACCCCATCCTACCAGTCAAACATTGATGGGTCCCTCTTTACAGATTGTTATTCTGTATATACTATTTCATTACTTATCAGGATCTAGTCACTTCATCTACTGGCCTTGACTGCAGTCCAAATTTGACTTCTCTCTGACATAAGTCAGAAGAAAGGCCTCTCAGACAGTCATGTCTTCTTGGAAGATCAGGCACTGTGATCAGACCACCTCTAATCCGGCCACCCACCAAAATCATGACTTGTGCCCACAGTACTTTTCAGATTCAAATCTTAAAATTTATGCTCTCTCTCTCTCTCTCTCTCTCTCTCTCTCTGCAAGCACGCACAACATTTTAATTTTGAAAAGGTTTTAGTGTGGTTTTGTGCACTGTGTCATGGAAAAAGCAGCGCTGAAAAGCAAAAGGAAACAGAAATACTAAATAAAATAGAAGAGGACTAAAGAGCCACTGGCTGCACAACAACTGCTTCGTGTGTGTTCTTGGATGCAAGTGGTTAAATGCTTTGACACTTTATAAATCAGAACAGGGGCAGCATAACACAATGTTATAAGATGTTAATAACTCAGATACGGAGAAATCATTGCACAAACCTTGGATTGTCTTCAAGAAAACATTGAATAAATTTTATTGATAGATCATTTGAAATTAGTTCTTTCAAGCTACACCCTGATTTGGGTGTGTGAGTGAGTATGTTACTACAGATATATAATCTTTCATACCTGAATACTTATGAGTACAATTTTACATTTAAATATTAATTACTCATTACAACCTTTTAAAAAATTATAATAGTACATAATTATTTAACTCATGAACTCAATGCTAAATTCTAAACTAAATTAATTTTTAGGTTAATTTATTACCTTAATTTCATTTAAGATTATTAAATTTCACCGCTGACACTTTAATTATATTTTACTATCCTTATGATACATTTGCATTCATTTCTAACAATTTAGAATGCCAATTTTGTTTTGTTTTTAAATTTAGTTTTTTAAGCCAATTGCACATTTAAATATTAGTCACATATTTACTGGATGCAAAGTTTCTTGAAAACATTTTTAATATAAGCATTAGGCTCACCAAGGGCTAGGTTTCATCATAAAACATCCATAACTATTTATTTATTTATTTATTTTAAAAAAATTGTATTCCAACCTTTCTCAAAGAGGATATGGGGTTTGTCCCATTTTACCTAACAACAACCTTGGACAGGAACATTGTGACTGGCCCAGGGTCATCCAATGAGCATTACAGCTAAGCAGATATTTGAAATGAAGTCTCCTAGATATACATTGAGGACTGTCTCAACTCCCTCTCATTCACCCTCTCACTAGTATACAAAGACTCTCCTCCTGCAAGAGAGGGGAGTGGTTGTGGTCGGGATCCGGACTCCGCCTCAAGCAGGGGGCGTTAGCCCCCTGCCTCCCACTCACCTGGCTGGTGCCCACGCCCACGGGCAGGCACCCAACCAGGTGCCTGCGAGGGGGCGTGTTTAGCAGCCAAAATTGCTGCAGCACCAGCCTTCCGGCCTCACTTTTCATCGTCCCGTCGCGAGTCACCCACCCTCCACTCCATTAGAGCTCAGGGTCTCAGTTTTCTTTTGGCCTTGCTATGGACCTAAGGTTGGTCGCCCTGGTTGTCCGGGGGGCCTGGTAGGAATTTTTCCATTTGGCATTAGGCTTTTTGGTTTTTTCGCCTACCTCGTAGCAATCGTCACAACTTTCGTGGTATTGGTGGGTAGGTTACGCATTGGAATAATGTGGTGTGGTGTGTCGAAGGGCTAGGTGTGGCCATTGCCTGCGCCTTCAATTTTGGGTATTCCGTTAAAGGAATCCGGCGGTCGTGTATTCTGTCCGATGCCTGCGTGGCGGGAGGCCATGGCACGACCCTCGGTGACATCAGGGGAGAGCTTATAGTTGGATTAGCATCAACAGGCTCCACCTACTGGTGAATAAACCCCCCTGTTTTAGACTCACCCCTCTCTGAGGGGGTGGAGTCAGCTGACGTAATCCAATGCCTAAGCCAATACCTTTTCACTTGCTGTAATCAATAAAGTTGTGGCCTTTTCTTGCCCATTAACCTTATATCACGTGTCCTTGTGTTTTCATTCCACTACGCGGGGATCGGGTCCTCGAACCACAACTACAGTTGTACCTTGGAAGTTGAACGGAATCCATTCCGGAATCCGTTTGACTTCCAAAATGTTTGAAAACCAAAGTGCAGCTTCTGATTGGCTGCAGGATGTTGGCTGCGGAAGCCCCGTTGGACGTTCGGCTTCCAAAAATAGTTCACAAAACGGAACAGTCACTTCTGGGTTTGCAGCATTCGGGAGCCAAAACGTTCAAGAACTAAGCTGTTCAAAAACCAAGGTACAACTGTATATAACTACCGTATTTTCCACTCTATAACATGCACCAGACAACAAGACACACCTAGTTTTTGGAGGAGGAAAACAAGAAGAAAAAAAATTCTGCATCTCAGAAGCCAGAACAGCAAGAGGGATCGCTGCGCAGTGAAAGCAGCAAAGCCTCTTGCTGTTCTGGCTTCTGGGATAGCTGCGCAGCCTGCATTCGCTCCATAAGATGCACACACATTTCCCCTTACTTTTTAGGAGGGAAAAAGTGAGTCTTATAGAGCAAAAATTACGGTACTTATACGCTAAGTCATGTTTGTCTCTGGTCTTCTCATATATGTCTCTGTCACCCAAAACGTTTCTTTCCTAGGATTCACCCCAGCTCATCAATAACTATGTGCAAGCTGTTTATGGGCTTCTTCATCAAACATAGACTTACCAAGCGAAATGTTGTCCAATGGCAAAAATAATAATTCCTCACACCCCAAAAACTGAAAACACCTCACTGAAGTAATTTGCAAAAATTAAGTTTCACCCCCTGAAATGACATGCTCTACCTGGTCTACCTCCTCTGCAGGCCACATCTCTCACTGTTCTGCACCACCTCTGGTGATTCTGTCGGACTGTAACATGTCCTTGAACTATTATAATACCACTTGCTTGGCTGGATGAAGGATGGAGAGGTGTGTCGTTAGAAAGCCACTTCCGAGCTTGGGAGGAGGTGGGGTTGTGGGCTTCATGCCCAGCCCCTGTGAGATCAGGGGAATCCTCGGCCATGTCACCAATTGGCTGACTGGGGGGGCGTGGCCCACCCTATTTAGGGCCGGCACGGCTGAGGCTCCCCCTCTTTTCGCCGCGCCAGCCAGCTGTTCCTGTTTCCCACCCTCCCTCCCGGCAGGCTCCTTAAAATTGCTATGGACTTCGGTTGGTTGCCGCAAGGGGCCTGGTAGGAATTTTTTCCAACTGGCAAATTGGCTCCAGCCAATTGGTTTTTCGCCTACCTCGTAGCAACTCGTCACAACTCCTCGGCATTGGTGGCTAGGCATTGGTAAGGGAGGGTTAAGTGTATGAGGGGGGGGGAGGAAGCGCCATCGCCTCCCCCCACAGCAAAGGGTAGTCCGATAAAGGATTCCGGGGGGTGTTGCCCTGTCTGAAGCCTATGGAGGTATGGGCCTAAGGCATGCCCCTGAGCGGTGACCCCGGGGGAGCTCCTAGTTGACGTGCCTCAGCAAGACTCCCTCTACTGGTGGTTAACCCTTGCCGGTCTTCATGCAATCGGGCTGAAGCCGGCTAGTCGATAGGACCAATGCCTAATCCAATACCGCTCATTCCTGTAATCAATAAAGTTGTGGCCTATTTCGCCCATTAACCTAATACTTGGTGTCCTGTGTCTTTATTTCTTTATTTCTTCCTGGGGAACTCGCCACGCAAACATCTGACTTCATTGTGGGTGGAACATAGCCTACTGTTCAAAAATAAGAATGACAGTCATTGCCCAGTGTGATGAAATCTTGTTTGTTTTAGTGGGGCTTGTGTAATGTATTCTGTCACTATATACATTGCAAAGTGTTTGATGGGGGAAGTCTTCTATCTGGTCAGGTGAAAGTTGGCTTAACTGTCATGGGGCAGGGAGCTTAACTGACCACTCAAAAGGGGTTGGAGACAGAACCCTCAGTATGCAAAAGAAGAATAGAAGATATTCATATTCCGATTGGTGGTTGCAGGTTTAGAATTCTTAGCTAGAGAGTGTGATTGGCTGGGGCTGGGTGGAAGGCAGAAGAAGCGAGTATTTAGCTGGATGTTAGTCGCTGGGTGTCAGTTGGTGATTCCTAGTGGACAGGCAGAAGATGACGACAATGTCAGCAAAGGAAGAGGATTGAGAAAGAAAACCTGAGAGGTAGGCAAAGTGGCTTGGTGGATGGAGTAGCTGAAACATTTGGCTTATGTGGAAGATACAAGGGGAGAACCTGTCCGTGGTTCTGAATGATAAGGCAGTTTAGAACAACAGATTCTGGTGTCTGGTAGGAGAGCGTGAAGAAGACAGCAGATACAGACTCGTGCTTTAACAGGTCAGGAGAGGCTTCAACAAAAGTCCTCGGTATTACAGTGCTAGGGAAGCTTAACCCCTGATTCATTGTAAGAAGGCAGGCCGTTGTAGGCTAACTGAGGGCAGAGGTTGGAGGGGCAGCTCCCTATTTCCTCCAGTGGATCAACTTCCATTCATCCATGCTTGTGCTTTCATTGATTCTTAGAACAAAAACCAAAGCAGCTTTTTGCTACCCCTTGCTCAAATGAGCAAGTAGTTCTATAAGCTGGTGAGGACAAAGGTTTGTGATTAGAAGTGGATTGTTTTGCTGCCAGGCTTTTAATACACAGTCGTTTCGTCTGCAGCCTCTGAGTGACAGCCTGGCTCGCTTCCTACATTGTGTAATTTGAGATGACCTTAGTTTCACACACCATAGATGAATAGGTCTGTTAGCTCATGGGGCTTTTCTGTAATTGCGTTCAGGTTAATGTGTGTGGCCTTCGTCAAGTTACATATGTCAGGGCTACAGTCTCTCTGCATTGTCTTGCTGTTTTGAAATGTAGATGGATCCTTTCATTGCCACATTCCTAGAAAAATCTTAGCACCATTTATAATTCTAAATGAATTTCATGGAAGTATTTCTCTCTGCATTTTCTTAACAGGACTTGGTATGAGTAAATTTATTTCTGCATTCCTTTAACTGTGTGGCCTATTTTGGCTCCTTGGGCTCTAGACTTGTGCTATAAATTTAATCCATTTATCAGCCAAGGATTAAGCATCCTAGCCTCAAGTGCAAAGCTAAGCAGGGTCCGGTATGGTTAGGGTTATGTTAAGTGCACATTAATTCCCACTGAGTTATACTGTGTTATATTCAGTGTTTTTTTTCCTTAAAAAATGTATAGCGGTACTCTCATTTTGACTCAAGAAAATCACCATTTTATCGTTCAAATTGGGAAAAATAAATACAGTAAATGGACAAAAGTACAAAAATTCACAATTTTGGGTGGGTATGCGTACCCCTGCATCCCCCCAGAAAAAAGTGCTGGCTATACCAGTAGTTTCCTGGCCTAGGTGGATAATGTTTTTGGTGTGAGTGAGATTTGGGTAATGTGAGAGGAAAGGTGTTGATGGCTTTGAACAGTTTGTTGATCTTATTTCCTAGTTTGTGGTCTTGAATTCTTGATTAGTCAGATTTACTGGCCACCCCACCCTAATTGCCTAGAACTATACTTGCAACAAGTAACAAGGTAATTATTTTACCCTAACCCTTCTGGTTCAGAGAGACCAAAATCCAAATGTCTTGTACCACTTCCAAGCAACATCTAGGATGTAGTTTTGGAAGGTCTCTGAGGAGAACATTCCAAAGCTGAGAGGCTGCCACGGAAAAGGCACCTGTCTCAGTATACCTTTGTGGATCTGATTTGGCAATATACATTGCATGCTTAACAGTGTCACCCACACATGTCTGGTCAGAAGTAAGCCCATTGTTTTCCATGCAGCTTCCTTTCAGCCCCAAGGAGCACTCCAAATTAATCCTAAGGGCCTTGATGGAACTAGGGGAGGAAGATATCTGTTCAGATCTAGTCTATTAGGCCTATACACACACAGAATATCATGTTTTATATTTCTATGACTCTGTCTCTCTGTCTGTATTCTGACAATATCAGAGGAGGTAAGATAAAATTTTATACTACTTTTATACCCTTTTATACTACTCATTCTAAGGATAAAGGCCGTATTTTGAACATTGTCTTTAATAAACAGGTAGCAAAGAGCAGTTTCTTTACAAGCAACACAACCTTAAACACAAATAGTTATTTTCCAGAATTGAGCTGACACTGAGATTTGCTAACAAATAATTTCCCGGTGAAAATTCTTATCTTGCATGAAAAGGAGGCTTATGACCAGGTAAGCATTTCTCTTCATACAAAATTGAAACTGACTTTCCACGGATAACACTGAAGTTCAAAAGACAACGGAAGTCTCTCCTGCTCTCTGAAAGTTCAACCAATATTTTCCTTTCTTTCTAGAGCGCTGGGTGAGAAGTTTATGGGAGGCCAGAACTGCTGCCACTGTGCTTTTGTTACCATGTGATTCCGCTGCAGCCTTTCATTTCATGATTTCTTTGAAACCAAAATAGGGTTTTCTGTGTGCGGTTAAGTACCGACAGCTTTTATAGAATTAACTCAATCAAAAATGGCTCCTTTGCTTGTCTTTATCTTTGTGCTTTTCACTTTGTAGCCCAAGTGATATTCTTTCAGCCACCTGTAAGCCATTAGCACTTCTGTTTCACCACACGTTTCCTTCAGGACCACATTCAAAACTTAGTGCAAAATAAATAAACTATTGCATGTATGCTTGTCAAGAAATGATGTCTCTGTGTATGAATCATTGCTTAAGCCCCTGGTCTGATTTACTTGGGTTTATTTCTGTATGGCAGGGCTGGGGAACCTTTGGCCCTCCTGATGCTGGCAGACTACAACTTAACATCCCTTAACTTTGGCTGCACTGACTCCAGCTGATGGGAATTGAGTCCAACAACTATTGCAGAGCCAGAGATTCCTCAGCTCAGCACTTTTCCCTGCTCTGCACCAATGGCATAGGTCTGCTTTTACTTTCCACAAACGATGACCTGCCTCACAGGTTTATAAGCAACTTTCTGAAAACGATGCCTTGGGAAAGGCAGCTCACTAAGCCACATCAGGCAGAGCAATCCACCACCACCCCTTATTCTGGGCCAAAGGGGTTAGAGTAGCAGTGGAAATAATATAAATGGAACTGAAATTGCATGGAATATACTGGGTTAAAAGTACATATCTGAACTACTGGAAGTGATGCGCTCCAAGTATCTCAGATACTTACAGACTATGGCATTCATGCAGAGATATTTTGACTTTATGTGCCAATGAGAAAGCAGTAGCTTAAATGCTGTTAGGAATTCATCTAAAAAAGTGAATGGCCATCAAATGTTTCTGGTCCTTTAAGAAGAAAAGAAAAGAAAAACCCTGCTATTTGATCCTATGACCTCATGTAACAGTGATGGATTATGCAGGATGTCCCACATTAATAGGCATTTTCAGCTCATTCTACACCTTGATTTTAGTAAGAGGCTCATTATTCTTTTTTAATCTCATATTCATGTGGGGCATGAAAAGGACAAAGGCATCAGTTTTGAATGTAAAGGGTTCCCCTTCGCACTCCAACCAGGACAATGGTTCTCTCCTATTCACTTAAGGAAGTAGGACTATCTAAAAGTTTAGGTCCTGAACTTTAGGAATAGATTCTTAACCATACTGGCAACTGAGCACCAGGGACTCAGTATGGAGCTTCCTGCCTGGGAGATTTTCAGGAAGAAACCTGCTTCTACAGCAGTGCTCAATATTTGATAAGTACAGCAGTGGTCAGCACCAATATCAGTTCTCAGCTGGAGCAGCAGCTCTTAGCAGACTCAGGCTGAATTCTCAAAAAAACATTTTAACACTGTTCATGCCTACCCAAAAGCTTGAGTTTAATGGCCTTGAACCCAGGAAACTTGGTACAGGATTCCACATGCAACAGGGAGTTCACCACCACCCCCAACTGCGTTTCTGAGCAAGCATGGTTAGGACTGTAAGTGCATGTCTACAATCCCTATGATGGCAATAAATGGCCAAATATATTTGGTTAAAAGAAGGGAGACAATAGATAGGAGCCTCCCAGGGATCTTGGTTCCCTTTTACAGGCTTTTATAAAAAACAGATGCAACCTTGATGTGAAGACCACAATCCTAAACATGTCTCATCATAGCCAACCAGATGTTGGGATTTCATTCCTCCCGTTGCAGGATGTGTGATTGTTTTCATCACATGTCTGTGTTGACATTCCATATTGTTGGAGTCATGAGAGCGGAAGTTCAGTTACACTGTTCCATTGTGTAGTACTTTTGTTTTTCTTCTGCCTTGGGGATATAGAAAGAGAGAGGAGCCATGTTTTCTTTTGTTCTGTTTTGTACATAATAAAGTTGCTTAGAAATCCACACATCCAATGCTTAGCTTCTGCTTGAACTCTGCTATTGTATTGTGTGCATATATCTCCGGATACAGTATGTGTTGCAGAAGCGCATCGGGAAAGAAGAGTGATGAATCATCCCAAGGGTTGCTTGTGGGGGGGAACATAGCTGCCTGGCATTCTCCAGTTGGTGCAAGAACCCCAGCAAGGTCTATCTCAGTGTACCCAGGCACCAACACCAGATGCCTATGGGAGCAGCCCTTTCTCATTCATATACACATCTGTCAGTCCAATGACCAGATCATGTATGAATAAGTTAAAAGGCATTGGTCCATATATATTGGTCCATGTATATATAGGTCCATATAAAACACACATACACATATACTAGGGACTCATCTCGCTCCATTGTGATAACAAACCATTCATTCCTACTCTCTAATCCTTGCTGTTTCCTCTTTACTCCTGCACTCTGTGTCTACCCTCCATCACTCTGGTTATCTCTGAAAGCCAAGATTCTGTGTGAAAAACTAGCAATATTGACATCAAAAGGGGCAGCATCACTACATGATCTCAGACTTCAGATGTTGCTGGACCACACATGCTGCTCAGTGCTAACTAATTCACTTTATTCCTGCACACCATGACTTGGTTCCAAATCCTCTGTCGAAACAGCAGCTGAAAGGCTTTGATTCGCTTCCAAAAGAGCCGAGAGCAATTTGCTCCTCTGCAAATTTTAACGCAGAATATTTTTCCAGATATTTTTTCAGAATATTCCAATATTTGCCAAGCATTCTCTGTATACTTGATGCCCTGTCATATTTTATTTTGCCATTCGATATGTGGCATTTGATGTCGCCGTCTGATCACTGGCATGGTAAGCACTTTGGTAACGGACAGTATTTAGCATCCAATAGCATCTGTCAGATGGCATGCAATGGTATTTATATCTGACAGTGTTTGACAGCCTCTGATATTTCCTAGATGATGCCAACGAGCACTTGAATTTTGGAATAGACTGTCACATTGAAAGTTTGTATCTGAATTCTGAAATGTTGCACTCATTCTGAGCAGTGAAGCTAGACTAGAGTATGCCAACTTTTGAATCTTAGTTTCCATTCTGATTTCTAGTTAAACTAACATGAGAAATTTCTCATGGGCATGGTCTTCTCTGTGAAAAGTAGCAATGTGGACATCACATTCTAGTACCACCCACCCCAAGTTGCGGCAAATGTTCGCTTTGCCCCATAGTAGAAAGAACCATAACCTGCTAGAACTAGACTCATAACGTCCGTTGAAACTGTAAACATTTACGAACCATGTTTCATAGCCTTCAACATCTTGGCTTCGGCAGTATATTAGGCCAAACTACACTGCCACCCAAGGCAGCTCATATTTGTTCCCAAAAGTGCTGTTCACCACCACAGCAGCTTCATGGACAAATAGCAAGGAAGGGAGCACCGTGGTAGTAAATGTCCCCCCCCCCCAAAAAAAAGACCTTTCGGATCAGGGCCCCATGACTGCTTTTTCTTCAAAATAAACATTATCAGTTGCTATTAAAAGCAAGAATAATGTAACCTGTGGGCTGCCCCCTATCTGTTTTCTTCTGTGCTGTTACAGTCTTTTCCATTTTCTCTGTTTCAAATGTTTTCCCTTATACGAAAGTTGTGACCTACACCTGTATTGGCTCCTATATATATATATAATTCCTGTTCTAATATTATTCCTGTCCTTTATTCCCATCATCAGATGGTGACTGTGGAAGGCCTATGCATTAAGTACAAAAAGGTTCCAGATACATCATGCAAACACTGTTATTTTGGGTTTTCTTCTTTCTTTGCTTGTTTTACAAAAATGGGGTTTTTTGCATATCTGTTGTTGTTGTTGTTTAGTCGTTTAGCCATGTCCGACTCTTTGTGACCCCATGGACCAGAGCACACCAGGCACTTCTGTCTTCCACTGCCTTCCGCAGTTGGGTCAAACTCATGCTGGTAGCTTCGAGAACACTATCCAACCATCTCGTCCTCTCTCGTCCCCTTCTCCTTGTGCCCTCCATCTTTCCCAACATCAGGGTCTTTTCCAGGGAGTATATCTAGATCTTTACATGTAGTGAAGTAGTGGTAGAGACACTGAGTTTAGTGCAGCAATGAAAGCTATTTAGCTTATTCTAGGGTTGCCATATTTCATATCCAGACACAAAGGTTGTTGAGCTTTCCAGACGTTATGGTAACCCTAGTTTATTCATAAAATCATTTTTACAACACTTGAGACTATCAAGTAGTATTTGCTCCAGCCCATAGTTCCAGCATGGTTAGAAGGGTCTGTTTTGAGAGAGAGAGAGAGAGAGAGAGAGAGAGAGAGAGAGAGAGCTTTCTTTGATATAAATCAAATCTATATATGTTGGGGAATAGCCATCGTAACATCTGTGCACCTCATTCCTTGTTCGGAAGTTCAGAATGTTCTATCTTGAAATTGATTTCTAAGTAATATATAAACATTGTCCACTGACTGACCATCCTTGAAAGTTTATATGCTCTTGGAGCTAAAGATGTGAATGATAAATGCTGCTGACATATGTAGCAATGAATCATTTTGCTGGATTTTCTGATATATATTTTTAATCGTAGCTTGAGCAATCAAAGTCTATCTTTGGGTTTACCCCTATGAAGCAGCCAATTGAAAAATAACCCCCAATATTTATTCCCATTTTAATGGGAAAATCCATGGAAAGTGACGGCATCAATGTAACCACATACGCATTTTAGAATTAAGGTCGATCCATCCTTGGAGATGTGGAAAGGGCTTGTTGACCATGGATTGTCTTGCCTTTCATGAATAAATTCAAATGTGCCATTTCTGATACAGTAACATATCAAGCTGTTACTGAAGCAAAGAGTATAATTTGAAATGATTAGGGTCCATATAACAGATAATTTTTATCTAAAGCCATATAAAATTTAAAGAATCTATTGCAAATTAAGGGCATAGAATAGGTATCTCAGACTGGAAAAACAACTTGTTTGCAAGTCACTTAAATGCCAGACTACTATTGTTCTTTATTTCTGCCTCCTGTAGTGGCTCAAGATTGAATTGGGGTTTGAACCCATTTGCAGCCAGAGATTTCACCAATCTAGTAGTGGGCAGGATCAAGTGGTGGCACTCAACCAACTTCCAGTTGTCTGTGTCCCTGCCCCATACTGGGATGGAGAGGGGGCGGTGAAGCTTCATCATGGTCAACCTTGATGTTGTCTTGCAACTGCGTACTGGGAGAATGTGATGGGCCCCACAGGAAATCAAGGTCATGTGAGCACTGCCTGCCCACCCATCATCCACTACTGAACCAATCCCTGGGTGGAAATGACAGTCTAGGAAACAGTCTCCGGTGACATCATTTGCAGTCCCATAATTCCTAGCTCCATAGCCCTGCAGCAATCTGTGTGGAGCTGCCATTTCCCTGCTTTCCTGATTTGAATTTCAAGTTTGGATTGTTTCATCTGTGTCTTATTTTAATTATGATTTAATGTAGCTGTTTCACTATGTATTTTATGTATTGGTAGCTGTATTTTTTATAAAGGCATCTGAAGGCAGCCCTGTTTAGGGAAGTTTTAAATGTTTCATGTTTTATCGTGTTTTAAATATTCTGCTGTGAGCCGCCCAGAGTGGCTGGGGAAACCCAGCCAGATGGGCGGGGTATGTATGTATGTAAGTTTATTTATTTATTTTTAATTGGCAGCTATGTTTTTTATTTTTGTTATATTGCTGTTGGCTTTTATTTGTCTGTGAACCACTATGGTGCTTCTTCTCGAAATGAAAGGCCTTATATAAATTACAACAACTCTCCTGGCTACCTTGTCCACAATATCTAAACACACCTACCATTACTGAACAGGTACTTCCTTGGTGCTGATTTCTTACCATATTGCAGCCAAGCTATTTAGGACCTCAGAGGTGAGGATCAGCACTGTGAATTTTACTTGAATCACAATAGAAACAAAAGCTGTGATTTTTGTGCTAGTGTTTCGCAGAGACATATTGTTACAGACTTTCAGAATCCAGATGTTAATGACCAACTGTAGCTGATGGGGCCTAATAAGTGCTAATATACTAAGATTAAACAATCTGGATATTTTTAGTTCATTTGTGGATGAGAATCTATGCTGTGCAATATTGTTATCAGCTTGTTCACAACTAGCAGCTTGCGTAGTTGGTTCAATCAATGAGTAACAATTAGATTTTGGATTCATTCATCAATATAAATGGAAAGGAGTTACTAGAGGAAAGCACAAGTGTCTCTAAAGAACAAAGTGAATCCTTTTCCATTTGGTATGATACACTGACATAAACCAGCAATTGGGAATACATGAAACATGGTATTTTATAATGCAAAATGGTTATAATGTCCTAGAGGGCTTTGAAAACCCACTTTTTAAAATCTATTTGAATGAGAACAGTTTTGCCATCATTTAGTTTGGTTTACAAAGATGTTGCTTTCAACACTTAAATGTTAATTTGTTGCCCAAAGTACGAACATCATACATCCCTGCATGAGATACAGTGGGTACCCACTATTTTTGTGCTTTCTAGAAATGATTGAAGACCTTTTTGATTCAACAAGCTTTTCCAGTTGAGTGAAAGGGTGCTTATTCCCTGTTGTTTGTAAATCTCTTTTTAAAAGAATACAATGCTATTTGTTTTTTTGTTATTTTGTAAATCACCTTGACACTAATGTGGAAGGCCATTAATAAATTAGTAAACTAAATTTACTAATATTAATTAATTAGTAAACTAAATTTATTTGTGACTAGGGAGGAATTTGTCCTCCAGGCAAATTGGGCCAGTCTGGGGGTTCTGCCTTCCTCATAGCAATTGTCACAGATTGGGCAGATAAGGCACTGGGTTGTATACCTAGTCAAGGTGGATCAGGGGGGTGAGTGGGACTCTCACCACCCACTCCAAGGGATAGGCGTATCCCGTTAAAGGGTTCCAGGGGGAGGTGCTTCCATCTTTATGCCCAGGTGGGGGCTGACGGGTTAGAGTAATACTCCACAACAGTGATCTTAGAAGTCACCCCGCTTTTATGTATGCCACGGGGTGATCCTTAAGAAGAGAAGAAGAGTTTGGATTTGATATCCCGCCTTTCACTCCCTTTAAGGAGTCTCAAAGCGGCTAACATTCTCCTTTCCCTTCCTCCCCCACAACAAACACTCTGTGAGGTGAGTGGGGCTGAGAGACTTCAAAGAAGTGTGACTGGCCCAAGGTCACCCAGCAGCTGCAGGTGGAGGAGCGGAGACGCGAACCCGGTTCCCCAGATTGCGAGACTACCACTCTTAACCACTACACCACACTGGGTTAACCCAAGATTAGCCCTTCTCCAAATCAACCAGCAGTCAGGTTGGGTGATTCTGGATAAATACACAACGCCTACGCCAAGATTTGCTTTCATCTGTAATAAATAATGTGGTGGCCTGTATTATCCCAAAGTAGTTGTCTTGTGATTATTTTATCTTCCCTGGTTAGCCCCTGGCTGCTTGCCACCTCATTGCCACCTGGGCCCACAACCCTAGTTTGTTAAAGGTACTGACAGATGATAGACAGACCCCTATTCTCTTCACAGAACTACATTCCCAGAGTCGTTTAGCAATCTACCCTTCTTCCTCAGAAAACCCCAGATGTTGTAGCTTTCTCAGGAACACCCCATATCCAGTTGTTCTCAAAAAGTTGAAACCTTCTCAATGTAATTTTAAAAAACACACTACTTAAAATCATAACACATTGTGTGTATCATTAACTAAATCAACAGCATTAAAATAAACATCCAAGTGGGGGGGGCATTACTGCAAAATATAAAACTAGCTTCAATATAATCTATCCCACAAGCTATTTGGGTATGATCCATTCAAGGTTAGGTCTCACTGATTTCAGTGGACAAGCTAGGAATAATGTAAATTATACATGGAGACGGGACCTAGGAAAACTGCGATGAGTCAGTATCATTCTGCTAAATGCAGATTATTCTTTTTTAGCCTTCAAGTACATAAACTTGATTGGATCATGCCCTTTCTCTTCAAGCTGTTCAGAAACATCAAGTAATATGCCTTTGTTATACCCTTTATTGTTATTTCATGTTAGAATAACCATCGGTGCTACCAGGTAACGGGGTATTGTATCACAGATATGTTGCTTATTTTGAAAGGCAATGTTATTCTAATTGAAACATATTGATTTCCCAGCGAATGTACTCATTTTTATATTGGCATCTCAAGGTTCAGGGAACAGAATTAAATTGTAATGTGGCAATGCACTCACATTTTAAATTATTTCCTGTTCAGGGTTGGCACAGGACAACAGTTCGAATGGCCCCTTCCTCCACTTGAAAACCTGCTTGTGTTGTATCTGTATTGTCCATATAGTTCATTCTGGGGAGCTCTCACACCTGATTTATTTATTAACTTATTATCATAATTTATCATAATTTAAGGGACTTTAAAATGGCACATTGTGTAAAAGTGGGGTATAAATGGTCATATATGTTTTTTACTGAAAACATTTTAAATACCTTTAAAATAAAAAATAAAAAATAAATTTTAAAAATGATATTTTTTTTTTAATGAAAACATTTTAAATACCTTTAAAATTAAAAAAAATAATAAAAAAAAATTAAGCTCCCAGCCACTTAACTTGGAAAAGGACCAGGAGCAGGAGCTACTTCCTCCAATCCTGTGACATGGTGAGTCAATGGAGCCACTAAACATTTATGGGAGAGGAGCCACTGCTGATCTAGGGCAAAGCCTTTGGAAGGACAGAATATAAATATTATGCTATATTATACTGAATTTGAAGAGAACCTTAGGCAAGGGTAGCAAGACAGGATGAGAAGGGACAGGTGTCTCTATTTTATATATATATATATATATATATATATATACACACACACACACACACACATTCACACACACAATCATTTTAACATTTCAAAACTTGACTTCCTTCCCCCTCTTTCTGCGGTTCCTTAAATTTATTTTTAATACCTTCTGCATATCCAAATTAACTTAATTTGCTCATTTATTCATCTACTTTCTCTCCCATAATATCTAATGAAGTTTCTCCTAAGAGGAGAGGGTGAGCAAGAAAGTGGAATGCACATAGTTCAATGCACATATATACAAAAGATGTCTTTTCAGTTCTTCCCTTTTCAATAAATGTACATCACTTCAGGGATTTCATTTTCATAATATGGCCTATCCTTACATAATGTTATCAGTCTTCTTTTGACTAATAAATACCTGCAGGCTATCTGTCTCCTAGTTCTCGTATTATGTAATCTAATCTCTGCTACGAAGAGAACAAGTAAATTTTCATAGTTTTGTTATAGCAAACAATGGAGAACTCTACAGGGGAATGATCCCCTCGGAATAATGGTGGAAAGAGCATAAGAATCCTAAAATAACCCTCTTCTGTGTTCTTCTTCTTTCCCCCATCACAAGTGCCAACTTCAAACAACTCTGACTCAGACATTGGTTTCATTGAGTTTAATGGGACATGTTGCCATGTGCAATTTCATTGGGTGGATTTCTCCCACAAACATAAATTAACAAGGTTTTGTGTGAGCAGATCAATCAACCTTAATCATTAGTTTTGTTAAGAACAGGAGGTTGTTAAGAATGGCACCTAAGCTGCAGTCCTGTGATGCCTGGATAGGAGTAAGTCCCATTTAATTCAATGGGATTTCTTCTGAATATACATGCATAGGATTGTGCTGTTACTCTCATTTCTAGCTATAGTCACCCCAACACACATTGAAATATTTTAACTCCACTGTGTCTGGTGCCCCTTAATGATTTATGTATCAGAAAGGGAGGGAAAGGTGAGATGTATTGCTGTTAACCAGCACCATAATGTGATCCTGTTTGTGAATCCAGTATGATACTTTCCACCAACTATGAAGGATCCTGCCTGAACCCATGGAGAGCCACTGCTATTGACGGTAGACAATACTGAACCAGATGGATCATATATAACACACATCCCTCGTGCTCTCTTCTCCGAAATCACTAGACAACTTTGATTCTGGTAGGTAAGTCCACTCCCTAGAGATGAAATGCTGATTCTATGGCTGTCAATACCATACCCAGTCAGCCAGTGTGGGGTAGTGGTTTGAATGTTTGGTTGGATTTGGATGGGATAAATCTAAGCTCCAGAGTGGTTTTTTTGGGAGGGGCAATTTCTGATGGAAATGATGATCTAGTTCTATTATGGGTTGGGGGGGCAGATTCTCCTAAATTCTGGAGTGTCAGTCCCCCCCCCCCATAATTCCTAGATGTAGTAAAAGTTAAAATTAATCCAGGTTTGATTAAGCTTTACTAAACACAGAAGCCCCCTGGATTTAGTTATGCTAATGAGCCAAGCCAGCTTGACACAGCTAACTGGGGTGGATCTACACTGATCTGTTAGAACGTTGTAAAAGAAATGTAATATAGCTCTCAAGGTAATTTTCCATTGCCAACAGATCGCTGTTCTACAGCACCCTCTGGTGCTGCATTTTTATAACACATTTTAAACGTTATAACTAACCAGTATAGATTTGCCTTCCATGTGCCAAGGCTGGTGATGGCCCATCAAGGAAACCATCAGAGGGCAAGACTGCCAGGCAAGGAGGAGTGGGGTCCATTGTTTTCTGGGTGCTAGTGGGCAGAGGCAAAGGCCAGGCTTAGGGTTTCAACCTTGAATGACGTAGGCCAACAGAAGGTCCTTGGAGTTGGTTAGCTGCAAAAAGAAGGGGCAGAACTCCATGTGAGCTGAGGATGACAGTCTGGATAGAAGAAGAAGAAGTTTGGATTTGATATCCTGCTTCATTACTACCCTAAGGAGTCTCAAAGCGGCTCACAATCTCCTTTTCCTTCCTCCCCCACAACAAACACTCTGTGAGGTGAGTGAGGCTGAGAGACTTCAGAGAAGTGTGACTAGCCCAAGGTCACCCAGCAGCTGCATGTGGAGGAGCGGAGACGCGAACCCAGTTCACCAGATTAGAAGTCTACCGCTCTTAACCACTACACCACACTGGCTCTCAGAGACACAGAGGATGCTTTTTTGCTGTCCTTTGAATCCAATGCTACCTGAAAGGGGGAAGTCAGCGCTTCATAGGATGTGCTCTGCAATCCCTCCATCTAGGTGCAGGTTGTATATATGTGTGTAAATAAAACCATATATCCTAAAGACACCACAATCTCCACTGTGCCTAGTTTCTGAAGAAAACACAAACCCTGGGTAAGTGCCTGAAACCCCTGATACTTCACACCGCTAGGAGATAGGGGTGGCATATAACACTATAACCAGTTCCTCTAATCTTTCAGGCAACACCATTGGCTGGTACAACTACATAGAGAACTTGTTCCTTGCTCCTCGTACAACAAATGCAACCCTAATCAATAATTAGAGTTTAGAGCGCTTGATAAGCCCAGGATGACCGTTAGACAAACAGGGATGTTAGCAGAAGTAGTACATTCTGCCACACATACACAGGCCCCTCTCCTTCAGTTTTGAGTGGAATTTGTCTGGAAAGCCAAATGTTCCACAAAAATCTGCCCCCAATTTTAAGGGCGTGGATAATCTGCGCTGATTTTACAGCTCTTATCTGTAAGCACAAAAGGTGGATAATTTGTTGCCTGGGAATTTGCTTGTAATCCTCAACAATTATGCCATGTAATATGAGTTCTGATGACATACATTGAGATTATGATGTAGTTTATAGCCCCATCTAGTGATCCAGCCACCAAAATACTATCCTATACTTCCAATCAGGTGGAGCACTGGCAATGTGGATAACAAACCCAATGGCTGTCCTTATGATGAACACTTGCAAAATTGCTTGCACTTTGGGGTTAGCCACTAGAGGGAAGAAAAACCAACACATGGAAAGAGAGTAGTGATGAAAAAGGCCATGGCTAATTAAAAATCAACAGTGCTTGGTTTAGCAAATTATACATTAATTAGTTTTCTATGGAAGTGGACAAATAAATGATTATCAAAATTTGTTGTCGTTACTAAGCAGCAATAAAAACAAAATTTGCCAGTTACTGCTATTTGTTATGCTAGCAGGTTATGGATGTACAAGTTATAGTACTGATTTCCCTCAGATTTCACTGAGGAAGTGACTTGTCTGAAGCAACCCAATGAACAGCCAGGCTCAGGAGGGGTTCAAACCCCAAATTCCACCTGCTGCACCATCATTGCAAAAAGTACACCCACTTTCCTGGTTTTATGTCTCCACTATAATCCTAAACACTCGGCTGAAAGCACAACCCTGGTCTGCCCTAAATACAGATAGAATTTCCTGAAAACTTCAATGCTGTGCTTAGTCACAGATATATTTTTAAACTCCCATCTCATTCCTTGGTCTTAACAAAAAACAAGTTGTTTTTTAACTAATTCAACTAAAAAAAATATTATATTTTTGTACTTGTTGTTATAGTTATAATATTATATACACTTGGGGATGGGCCATGAACACAGCCGGGGGGGGGCAGGAGGAGCTCTGCTCCTCTTATTTAATAAATAAAATAAATAAAAATACTAGGCTAAAAATAGAAATGATCAGAATATCCACTCTGACTTTATGCAAATCCATGATTGTGATGTGGTATAGAAGTCCTCCAATGGGACTTGTTAAATGTAACAAGCACATTTAACTATATGTATGATGCTGCAGAAATAAAGTACTGAATGTGGTTCGATTCATATCACACACACTGCATAAAATTCTGCACATAATTAGTTGATCTTTTTAAAAAACATGCAATGCACGAGCAGTTCAGACATAATCAGGCATTCAAGCAAGTGGCAGCCTGATGTAGACAAAGTTCAGTCAGGTCAGAACCAGCAAATTCTGTGTATAAATCCTTTTAAAATGGAGCCTTCCTCCATCTCTAGCAATCCCGCAAACAGAAAAACACCCAGCAATACGTGCTGGTGAAGGAAGCACTCACTTAATGTCTGGGGACGTGCATACTGTGCTTTGCTCCAAAATCCGTTCTGGGAGTCTCTTCGTCTAGCGGTTTTTTCGTCTTGCGAAGCAAGCCCATTGACGGATTAGCAGATTAGCGCTATTAGCGCTATTAGCGGCTTTTAGCGGCTTTTAGCAGCTTATCAGCTTATCGGATAAGCAGATAAGCGGCTTAGCGACTTAGAAAAAGAGGGGGAAAATGAAAAAAAAAACCCAGGAACTCGCAAGACATTTTCGTCTTGCGAAGCAAGCCCATAGCAGATTCGTTTTGCGAGGCACCTCCAAAACGGAAAACTCTTTCGTCTAGCGAGTTTTCCGTCTTGCGAGGCATTCGTCTTGTGGGGCACCACTGTAAATCCCATATAAGGGGTCAGAGTGAGTCCAAGCCAAAGGCCAGGCAGAACAGCTCTATCTTGCAGGCCCTGCAGAAAAATATCAAATCCCACAGGGCACTGGTCTCTTGTGACAGAGCATTCCACCAAGTCGGGGCCAGTGCTGAAAAGGTCCTGGCCCTAGTTGAGACCAATCTAACCTCCTTGAGGCTCGGGAGAGAGAAAATCTGAGCTAGGGGTACCTTCAAAATAATAGGTCAAATAGTGTGAATGAGAGAAGAAAGATGGCTTGATCAACCCCTTCTCGGTCTCTGTGGGCACCTTTGGCTCCCTTCTCAGATGTTGTAACTCCACCTCTCAATCTTTGTTGTTGTTTGTTTGTGTCATGTGTGTGCCCTTTATGTAGTGAGGTTCTTACTGAGGTGCTAAGGATAGCTTATGGACATCTAGAGGAGAAATGGGGTACAGACAGAATTCTCATCTATCCTGCTTGTACAGATAACTGGATATTCAATCACGTGACAGGATCAGGCACTTGTGGGTGAGAACAGGGCCTCCTTATCTTAACTTCTGCAACACCATAAAGCCGCCAAGAATGTTTATGTCAGGGTCATTTTAACCCCCAGTGCCTAGGACAGCCACTGTTTCATTTAAATTGGAGTCTGTTTCCAAAACCTTTTAAGCGAAACCCTTTAATTAATTAATTAATTAATTAATTAAATAAATTAATTAAATTTGTATACCACCCTTCATCCATAGATCTCAGGACGGTTCACAACATAAAAATACAAGATACAGTGGTACCTCGGGTTACATACGCTTCAGGTTACAGACTCCACTAACCCAGAAATAGTACCTCAGGTTAAGAACTTTGCTTCAGGATGAGAACGGAAATTGTGCAGCAGTGGCGCAGTGGCAGCAGGAGGCCCCATTAGCTAAATTGGTGCTTCAGGTTAAGAACAGTTTCAGGTTAAGTATGGACCTCCGGAACGAATTAAGTACTTAACCTGAGGTACCACTGTATAAACAAAACAAAAAACGTACCAACAGATGAGCCTCCCCCACTCATTAAAATGGGGGGGGGGGGAGAGAGAGAGAGAGAATACAAAGAGAAGGAACTGGAAAATGGGTAAGAAAGTTACAAATGATACACCCTTTTGGAGTTGGTTATAAGCCTGAACAGATATGAGGCTTGTAGAGATAATATTCACCAAGTTCATGACACTCAGATACATCTCTCCCGAAGCACCAATCCTTTCAAGCTTTACAAAGAAGATCGCTGTAATCTTGATTGCTGTGTTCACTTAACCGCATACAAATGTGCGGGTTATTGTATTGAAATAAACAAAAGAGCAGACAATCAGTTTGGACTGTTTTCACTGTAAATTGGATCCGCATTACGTGACATCATATGAATACCTTGTGCAAAGCCAACCAAAAGAGCCATAAAAATGATGCGGCGAGGAGTCAAATCAATAAATTGTTTCTTTCCTCCCGCTTAATGGTGTATGCACATCAGATAAATTCAGTCTCATCTTTCATCCTGCCTTGGGTTTGTTTGCTTATTTTCCTCCCCACACTTTTTTATTTTTTAGCAGATGTTGATTCATTCATAATTCAGCGATGAAAACTCATACCGAAAAAAACCAAGCAGAGCGACACTCAAAGCTGCAGACAGCCAATATGAAGCAATTTCATTCAGCTCAGCGGACACAACACAGGTAAACATCAGAAGATACAGGAGATATATATAAGGCATAAGCTAGCAAGCTGTCAGGAATGGTGGCCAACGGGTCGTTCAGGCTTCCAGTCCACTCAACCTGCATTGGATAAAGGATTTCTCAATTCCACGCTGCTGCCTCCCACTCAGTTACAAATTCAGAACCTGTGTGGCAGAGCCAAACATCTCCTCCCAGACCCCTGCAAGCCCCTAGATCATGCCCCAATTCCCCCCTCCAAAAGAAACTTAATGGTAGCAGTGGCATGGAGCAGGAGTTGGGCAATAGCAATGATGGGGCAGATCTTCCTGGAGGCCTCTTTGTGAAGCTCCAGCCCCTGGTGCCTCAGATCAGAGGTGGTTTTGGGGCATTGCAAGCGGTGCAGCTGCACCAGGTGAGCAGCTGAGGAAGGTGCCTACTCAAAGCCTAGTAGGCGTTTGCCCAGCTTCAGGAAGCAGGTGAGAAGCTCCAACGGGGTCCTAGAGTCCTCCTGCCTCCTTCTCAAAATTGGGCAAGCACTTGCTGGTCTTGGGGAAGGAGGAAGGAGGGCTCTAAGACCCTCCCAGAGCCTCGTGCCTCATCCCCAAAACCCACCTTAAGCCGTCGCTGTGAGGGCTGGGGGGGAGGGAGTCAAATTGCCTCGCACAGGGCGGCATATTACTAAGGTCCGATCCTGCTCAGATGCGGCTACAGCAGCATCCCAGGCACCAGGAAGCCTGGGAAATTAAAGCTCTTTGGGGTGGTTCAACTACCAGTACAGTGGTACCTTGGTTTTCAAATGCTTTGGTTCTCAAACTTCAAAAATCCAGAAGTAAGTGTTCTGGTTTTCGACTGATTTTTGGGAGCTGATTTTTGGAGCCTTGGTTTTCAAACATTTCAGAAGTCAAACGGACTTCCGGAATGGATTAAGTTTGGTGCTTTTGTTTTTGCTATTTATTTTGCGTTTTTGTTTTTGAGGCTTTTTCAGTTAATTTGTTTTTGTGATTGTGTGGAACCCAGTTCAGCTACTGATTGATTGATTGATTGATTGATTGATTGTGGAAATGGATAAAGGCCTCCCATGCAAACAATGACTATCATCAGTGCAGGGAAGAAAAAAAATCAACTTTTCATTTTTATTATCTACAATACTATCTTATTTATTTGATAGTACAGTACATTAATTATTGCTTTCATTTTATGGATCAAAGGTCTCAGATAGTAAAATTAATGTTAAATTGCTGTTTTAGGGGTTGTTTTTAAAAGTCTGGAATGGATTAATCTGTTTGGATTACTTTCTATGGGAAAGCATGCCTTGGTTTTGGAACGCTTTGGTTTTGGAACAGACTTCCGGAACGGATTAAGTTTGAGAACCAGGGTACCACTGTACTTATTTTTTCGCCTGGTTTTGCCTCTTCCTGCCTGCCTGTGGCTGCACAGATGCAGAGTTTGAAATGCAGATGGTTGTTGCAACGAAAAGGTTATTTCCTAACTTTCAAAGTTATTTCAAACTTTTCCCCACAGAACTTTGCCTTCTTTTTAGAGGATGCCTGAAGGTGAACCCTTCCATTTTGTTTGCTTTTTTTTTACTCCTGAATTATCCTAATTCTGTTTGCTTTTTGTTTGCAAATAATTTGTGCATTAGCCGTCACTAAAAGCATCCTTTCGTCACCTCTCTCTGAACAGATGGCGCTTTTCAGATTGAATAGGGTGATCAGATGTCCCTTTGCATTGAAGTCACATGTGAAAAACGAGGCTTCTAACACATTCATTCATGTTTCGAAGGGGAATAAAGCACTCTCAATAATCAGAAGCGGGCTTTGCATTGGATCAACTGCAGTGGGGTTCTGCTACAAATCTCTTAACTCGGAAGCTTAAGGCTGCACTGCGAGATGTGACTTTGAAGATCAGCATTGCACTTTAGCAAGCTAACAGGGTGCTTTTGCTTTAAAAAAAACACAAACCCCACCTGCCCACACATTCAGTGTTTATGTTGGAGAGTTCAATGAGCTATTTCAGAAATGTCTTCAAATCATTGAACAGTATAGTCTTTCACAGCATTTCTGCCATGAGGCAGAATGGTCATTTGTTAAAAACAGTGGCAGGTAAGGAAGGAAGGAAGGAAGGAAAGAAATATGGTAGCTAGGACCTAGGCCAGAGATGGATGTATCAGTCCATTTCTGGTCCACATAACTTTCAGATGCGCTGCCTCATAAGTACATAAGCCTACAGGTGGGTGAATCTGTCAATTTCAGTTTTAGGAACCCATCCGTTCCTGCTATGGGGACCCATTTTCAGAGGTTCTAGGTTGCTTAGAGAAAGGAGAACACATATTTCCTCATATGCCACAAATTTTGAGAACCTTGTAGATGACATTCAGCCTCAAACATCACATTAGTTTGGGCAAGTATTTTTCAACTACTGCTTGGATGACTTTTTTTTAAAAAAAGTATTAAGTTTTTAAAATGTATTTTCTGTGCCTTTCCCTTGCGTTTTTAATTTTTTTTCTACTTTTCAAAGATAGGGAAAAATATTTGCCAGGCAGCATTGTGTCTTTTCATTTGTGACCATGCATGCACTCAGAATTATTCCTGGAATCAGTTCTCTTTAATTTTATGGCTCTAATCTATAGCAGCACAACAGCAACAGACAATGTAACAAACATGACCTAATGTAGCCCAGAAAAGAAAAGAAAAGTATTTTGAACTGTTTTCCACCAAACCTCCAATTTCCCAGGCTACTATGTGGAGAGGTTTCGTAGAAGATTAACCTACTTTTTATTCTTCTCCCTGCATGTTCTATTTACAATCACTATGCAAAGCTACATTGCATGTTTTTGTTATGTCCTAGTTTTCCTCTCCCCATTTCCTGATTTATTATGTTTTATTGTTGTCCCTTTAATTGCGAAAAGTCTCTGTGTAAGTTCTGCTTCTTCTCCCAAAACAAAATGACAATACAGATTTCTTATTTTGAATAAATTGAATCCCTTTTTGAACCATTTTATGTTCCCATCCTATTTTGCTCTTTGGAAGGTGGCAGCCATTTTGTTTTCAGTCGCACCACTGGTGGAAGCCATTTTGTGATGGTGCCCTCGGGACCTTCTCAAGATGCTCAGTGTGCCCTTGGACCCAATAAGATTAGCAACCAATAGGTATGACATTTCAGGGTGTGAATTATGTAGGCTAGCTTTTATATGCTAATTGAACCAAATTTCCCTCCCTATCCCTAAATGCACCCAACATTTTACTGGGGCTATACATTGCAGAGGAAGGTCAGCTGTGGCAAGCTGCCTTTCAGGGAAGCTTCATCATCATTGATCTCACCACTGAGGGACCATTGATGCGCTTCAAGAGAATTGAAGGTTCCTTGGGAAATGTTCAAAAACCAATGCTATAGTACATTCATAGGAGTGACCTCATAGGGGCAGAGGTCCCGTCAGCCTCACAATAAAATATTTGAGGGGTTTGCCCCTCCCAAAAAAATAATGGGCAGTCATTCAAATGTTGTGTGTGTGCCATGTCATGTGATCAATTCTGCGGGGCAGAGCTTATCAAGTTGGCACCCCTGAGCACATCTGATAACGCATGGCCAGCTTGGAATAATTGGCATGTAAAATATTAATAGATAACATACAACGGTGTTTGCCACCTGACAGCATTTGATAAATTACATGAACTGGCTGAGCCAGGGTTTTTTTCTTTTCTTTTTTGACCTCCTTAAATAGTAAGGAATCAGAGGCGCATTTAGGGGAGCACGACCAGTTTGCTCGCAACATGTGCCAAGCTGAGAGGATGCCACAGGGGAAGCCACAACAATGTCATAGAACGGCGCATAAGAGGCAGGGAGTTCTGAATTTTGGCGCTGCATAGGGTGCCACTGAAACTTGACAGCCCAAAGTCTGCCATTGCCACAATGCATTTGGACTCTAGTTCACACCACCTGGTTAGAATAGCGTAGTATCTGGGATGTTCCCACTGCCAAGTTTGAGGTACGAATGCTTTGGGAGCTTTTATATTCAGGATGAGACTCTGCTAAATTCAACCTCGGTAAAGAACAGCAGCTGTTCTGCATTCCATAAAATGCAAATCCTACCTAGTTTGGTATATCTGATTGAAAAACGTAAACAGATAAACCCGTAAGAACCAAGGGAGAGTGTTCATTTGAATGACACTTACTTCCCTCCTTACTTCACTAAGGCTGCAATCCTATTCACACTTATAAAGAAGCCCCTTTGAACACAGTGGGTTGTACTTCTGAGTAAACAAGCATAGTAATGTGCCATAATATGATTTTCCACTTCCTGTGCCTACGGTGGTTTTGTCTAGGCAGCAGTCAACCAAAATATTCTCTTCAAATAGCCATTCTCAGCTATCATCTTAGGTTGTAGGTGAAATCCATGAAAAAGACTGAGGTAGCATTTCCCAGTAGCATATTTCAGATTAGCCCCAATTCACAATGTATCTGGAGAATTGATTTAAAAGGCTTACCAGTTTAGAAGCATCCAAGCATATTTAGGCATCATCTGCAGAATGCTGGAGTTTACGGCTTATGCATTCCAAATCTGGCCCTATAATATCAGGGATGCTCTCTGGGAGCACAAACTAAGAGGTTCCCGAGATAAATTAAAGAGGAACGGGGAGAGAGGTCCGTGTTCCCACAGCTCAATGGCACTTTAATCTCAATGTGCACTTTTGGCTCCTCCTGTGAACACCTGGACAGACAGTACAGTGGTACCTCTGGTTACGTACTTAATTCATTCCAGAGGTCCGTTCTTAACCTGAAACTGTTCTTAACCTGAAGCACCACTTTAGCTAATGGGGACTCCTGCTGCTGCCGCGCAATTTTTGTTCTCATCCTGAAGCAAAGTTCTTAATCCGAGGTACTATTTCTGGGTTAGCGGAGTCTGTAACCTGAAGCGTATGTAACCTGAGGTACCACTGTAATCCAAAGACTCAGCTGTACAGCTGCAAATGCAATATTGAAGCGCATTACACAAATGTGACACTAGATAGCGATGGTGAGCTCATGGCAAATTCAATATATTTTTTAAAATGCATTTTCACAGCGTTTTTGATATGTGTCTAGATTCCGCCCCAGTCACAGCCTGAGGTGCCCAAGCCTGTTTCTCAAATGCCACCGTTTCCTTAAATCGTAAGCAGGCAAAATGAGGCGGCAGGAGGTGTTGGATGGCAGCTGCCTTGTCCTCCTAACTCTGTTTGAGGACAGAGCTATGTTTCAGATACTACCTGTCCCAGCCTCCCTAAACTAGCCAGCTGCCTCAAGTGGGGCGGAGGATGCCAAACCCATTGTTCTCGCAGGCTTCTATACACAGAGTGGGGAAAGGGGCCATCTTGTTTTTTTGCCTCAGGCAATAACAGGTCTTTGGCTCTCTCTAGTCATAAGGACTAGTCTCTTTTAAACTGGAATCAGAATATCAGGAGATTTCCTTAAGCTAGGGTTGCTGTATTTCAAAATGTAAACTTTCGGACACAAAAGTTGCTGAGTTCTTTTCTTGGAGGGTAGAAATGTATTGAGCTTTCCCTAACCCCCAAGTTGCTGAGCTTTAAGATAAATTCAACAGTGTAAATAAGTTTTGATGGATGCAATAATGGAATACTGAATGGTATACCATAGTTTTTGTAGAATATGCAGGGATTTAGAATATGTAAAATGAGCCATGGAAAGAGAATAAGGGAAGTCATTGATATCTTAAGAACATAAAATGAGTATTTTAAATTGTAAAACAGCTTTATGGAGGGGGGCAAACTGGTTGAGCTCCCCCCCCCCCACAAAAAGTTGTTGCAAAATCTCCCTCCCCCACACACAACAAAGTTTTTGAGCTATTTTTAATGAAATTCACCAAAATCCACACTTCGGACATGGACTACCACAATGAGGGCCAAATACCAGCTATGTCCGGACATATGGCAAGCCCACCTAAGCTCTACTGGTGGCTTAGCTACAAAGTCACAAAATTCCTCCAGGAAAGAGGCTGTAATTGATACCACAATTAATTTTCCCCAAGAACTTTTTACATAGTATCCCATGAGTCTGGAAACTGTACTTACTGTGCGAGAAGACCTTGAGATACCTCTGTCTTAACACCAGGAAGCAGGAGGGGTCAGGAGATCTTCAATAGTTGTATTTATTTGTGAACAACGGATTAACCACCCAGCACAGAAGCTGTGGGCTTGCTCCACAAAGAAAAGACTCCATATCGTTCCTACTCAGCTGTGGAGAGAACCAAACCCAGAGAGGGGAGTTTCTATTACAGATGAGACCTCTTAAAGAGACAGGCAACAATTTGCATAACTTCCAACTTTGCTGTTTATGTGATAATCTGCATCAAGTCCATTTCATCTTTGGACATTTGCCTCCCCCCCCCCCCCACTTCCTAATTATAGGCCCTTCCAATGCTATGATGCTAAGAATACCACATACAATAAAGGTCTGAAATTCTGCAGTCAAGCTGTATCTTCATTTGTAAATCCGATCGTGCGGTATCTGCCCATGTTCATCATTTCCATTCAAATTGGAATATGAGTGTGTCACTTTATAAAGGTCCGTTTTTTACATCAGCCCTCAGAAGATTAGGGGAATATTTGTACAAGTTCTTTTTCTTCCTAAAATGGCCAGTTATTTATGGTCCCCCCCCCCTTAGATTGCCCACTTTATCCGCTCTGCTGAACACCTGTGATAGTGATGGTAAATTATGGGCTTATTTATAGGGAACGTCTTTATTAACAAATGCTTGTAAGGTATCAGCAAAGACCTTTTAAAAACAGCATATGTCTTAACATTTGGCATATGTCTTACTCAGATCAAGTCTTACTCGGATCAAAGTCCTTCTGTTTGTGCAAAATGATATATAGCCATGTAAACATTTTTAAGACCTATGATCTGAAGGGGTAGCATTGCAATGTTAAAAGACCTATTGATCTGAAGGGGTAGCATTGCAATGCTTAAATGTAGCTGCAGGGTTCCCCAAACTTGGGCCTCCAGCTGTTTTGGACTACAATTCCCATCATTCCTGACCACTGGTCCTGGTAGCCAGGGATGATGGGAATTGCAGCCCAAATACAGCCAGAGACCCAAATGGGGGAAACCCTGCCATTGTCTCCATAGTATTCTATCATTACTATGACCCCAGCTCTCAAAGAAACACTCTACATTGATAGATGGCTTCGAGAGACAATTCAAACAAGCAAGAAAAGTGCATAGTGTCATTCCCTCTAGGCTGCACCATTTTAGAAATCTTCTGGGTAGCATATATTGTTTCCTCAGAGAAAATAGAGCGAATGGTTAAAGCAGAGGGCTATGAAACAAGGGCTTTGGGAAAATCAGCAACAATTATTCTTTCAGTTGATATTACTTGTTTAGGTTCAGCCACTTGATTTAGAAATGTATCTAGTTCCTTCAGCCTCATGCAGAATATTTCATTTTTCTTTGAGGTTGAAAAATCCCAAGAACCTTGAAATGCTGGTTTACTCTGATGGGAATGGTAGCATTTTCTAATCTCAGTCAAGCAGAAACCACCTGGAGAAATACCCTCTTTCTTGCTACATTTTTAACATGCATCTGGCACAACGCAGCCTCATGAAAATGATAATTAATGAAAATAAATATATGGCCAAATTTACACACATCTCAAGAAGACATGATAATGTTTATAGCGAAGATTAAATAAGGCAATATTTTCAGTTGCATCTGCTGCTGATTTTATGTTTTTTTCTCCTCACTCCTCTGGAGTCATCTGCTATATGTTTAGTGAAGCCCCACCACCACAGGTCCTCCCCTCCCCCTTCTTCCTTCCTTACTTCTTATTTGCATTTGTGCGTGATGCGAAGGGGAAATACCGTGGAATTATTTTGCAGCTAGTTGTGGAAATAAAGAACAGCCAGGTAGATACAGTGGTACCTTGGTTTTCGAACGTAATCCGTTCTGGAAGTCTGTTGGACTTCTGAAACATTCAAAAAACCAAAGGGCAGCTTCCAATGGGCGCAGGCACCCTGGAAACAATAGCCAACAGCCGCATTGGACATTCGGCTTCTTAAAAATGTTCAAAAACCGGAACACTTACTTCCGTGTTTTTGGTGTTCAGGAGCTGAAATGTTTGAGTACCAAGGCGTTCAAGAACCAAGGTTCCACTGTATTTTCTTGGTTCAACTGCAGAAGATTAGAGTTGCAAGGAACTTGCATATCTTCGTTCCCAAAGGAAAACACCATATATACAAAGTTTGTCTGCCGACAAACACCGGCTCCCTTGGCTGCCTGAAAGCGAGGTGAGTGCCGCAACCCCATAGTCGCCTTTGACTGGACTTAACAGTCCAGGGGTCCTTTACCTTTTACCTTTACCTATAGGGACATGGGTGGTGCTGTGGGTTAAACCACAGAGCCTAGGGCTTGCCGATCAGAAGGTCAGTGGCTCGAATCCCCGCGACAGGGTGAGCTCCCGTTGCTCAGTCCCTGCTCCTGCCAACCTAGCAGTTCGAAAGCACATCAAAGTACAAGTAGATAAATAGGTACTGCTGCGGCAGGAAGGTAAACGTTTCTGTGCGCTGCTCTGGTTCGCCAGAAGTGGCTTAGTCATGCTGGCCACATGACCCAGAAGCTGTATGCTGGCTCCCTCGGCCAATAAAGCGAGATGAGCCCTGCAACCTCAGAGTCGTCCGCGACTGGACCTAATGGTCAGGGGTCCCTTTACCATACAAAGAATATTGTGCCACCTGAAAGATGAACCATTGCATTATGGTCTAAGCTTTCGTGGAGTACAGTCCAGTGCATCAGATGTGCCAAATGTTATATTGAGCTACAGCTGCATATATACTTGGTGGTGGTAGTGGAGGGCATGGAATAATGAGGCCATAAAGAAACGGAATACAGAAAATAAATAAGGCCATTGGGAAATGGAATACAGAAAAGTGCAGATGGTGATAATTCTGTTATTAACAGTGGGCACTTGGGCCACCTGTGCTTTTCTGCATTTACTTTCATTCTGACCTCTCTATTTGCTTCCCAGAGTCATCTGCTTAGCCACTGTAAAAACAGGATGTCAAACCAGAAGGGCTTTTGACCTGATCAAGCAGGACTCTTCTTAAGTTCTTCCAAATACTTCAGAAAAAAAAACATTCCCTTCTGAAAAACACTATCCATTGCTGTGGATAATAATAATAATAATAATAATAATAATAATAATAATAAATTTTATTTATACCCCGCCCTCCCCAGCCAAGACCGGCTCAGGGCGGCTAACAACCAATAATAAAAACAAGTTGATTAAAATACAACTTAAAAAACAAGATTAAAATACAGCATTAAAACATTAAGATGCAGCCTCTTCACAGGAGGAGAAAGGAAAAAAGAAAGAGGGGGAGGGAATCAAATTGATTCTAAGCCAAACGCCAGGCGGAACAATTCTGTCTTACAGGCCCTGTGGAAAGAAATCAGATCTACACTAATATCTGACTTTCACTTTTTTCTTACGCATCCCTGGTCATCTGAATGCCAAGCCGCCCCCCCCCCCCCGCCACAATATCTCTTCATATGATGCTTATAGCTATGGTGACAAATGCTGAGGTCTGACAGCAGGGAAGACCACTGCCATAACCTCCAACATTTCCCAGATGAAAATAGGGACGTCCTAATCCATAATGATAATTTTACTATTTATACCCCATGCATCTTACTAGGCTGCCCCAGCCACTTTGGCCAGCTTCCAACATATATAAAAACATAATAAAACATTAAACATTTTTTTAAAAACCTTCCCTATACAAGATTACTTTCAGACGGCTCAGGGGTCAGATAATTCCATACCCTCCAACATTTCCCCCATGAAAATAGGGACGTCCTAAGGAAAAGAGAGATATTCCAAGATCAGAAACCAGGATGGCTTCTCTAAATCAGGTACGTCCC